>NC_050081.1:16756228-17066579 GCF_009764565.3 Dermochelys coriacea | reverse complement strand
TGTTGGATAACAGAGGCCATGCATCTGCCAGGGCATGTATGGGACCTGATCCCGATCTCACACCAGTTATACAGCGGTATGACTCTTGGTGGAATCACTGATATAAGTGAAATCAAGCCTACCTCTGTATCAGGTGCCAGAGAGGTGCAGTCCCCCTGTATCTGGTACAATAAATGGAAACTACCCATAACCTTACATCAGGTGCTGAGCAGTAGCAATTACCACTTTTCCTTGTGGCTGCAGACCCATACATTTCAAGTATACTAGATAGTGCCGGTGCAGCTGGGCTTCTTAGAAAGAACCAGCTCCCGCGCCCCCTCCCCTCCCCACTGCCCACCACAAGGCAAAGAGAGATGAGGAAGGACGTACGGTTCGACCCTGTTGAAGAAGTGGCGCCGCAGGAGGATGGCCAGGGTGCTGATGACCAGGAGGGTGGTGCACATGGCTCTTCCTCCATCACCACAGAAAGCAGGAGGCCGGCCACATCCCTGGCGCTACCGAGGAGGCCGTGGCAGAGCAGCTCTGCTGCCCTCAGCCTGGTCCCGTCAGCTCCCACAGCTAGCGTGCGAGCCCAGCAGGTTGTTTCCCAGTCACTCGGTCACCTGCAGGTTCTCATGACCGGTTTTAGAGGGGATTAGAGCAGGATCAGATGTAATTAATGGGCAACAAATGAGGACACACTCCTCTGATCTTTGGGTAGGAAGGGGCCGGGCAGCCGGGCCATGAACCCTTCGGCTCTTAATTGGTTTAGGCTTTTCACCCCATTCTCATGTAATGGGCCAACCCCAGATATGTTAGGCCGGAGGCAAGTGTCCCCTCTGTGTAGTGATCCTGTCCTGCATGCACCCTTCCCCCATCACATGGGCCTCTCCTCCCCGACTTGCTGTCTCTGGCCATAAGGCTTCCATATGCTGCCTTCTGTCTTCTACCTACTTATCTCCTATCCTTCTGATCTGTCTGAATGCCCTACATCACAGCCCATCACAGCCATCTGTAGGTACTCCACCCCTGCTTTCTCCCTCTCTCTGTGTACATGGCTCCAGACTCCTTTTCCATCTCTTGCCAACCCCCATTCCTGTGCTTACAAGGCTCTGAATCTTGGTTTCACCCCTCTCTCCATAGCCGGCCCTCTCCCCATGTCTCCCTCCCTTGCTGCTAATCGGACAAGCTGCAGACTACATATAATTCCCCACGGATTTGCTCCTGTAGCTGATCTGTTAACTCTTGTCCATCTCCACTCCCCTCCTCTTTTCTCTGTCCCCTCACGCAGGCTCGAAAGTGATGCAAGTGTCTTTCCCTCTTCAGCTCCTGTCCTCTGGAGGAGCCATCTCCTCATCAGACCTTTGTCCCTTTTCAAATCTCCTCTGAAAACCTGCAGCAATGTCTTCTCTCTTCCCCACACCTCTTCATTCTTTCCTTCCGCTGTTGGCCTTCTGAGAGTGTGCTTAGTTTATGCACCATCCCATTTCACTTTCCCATGCAAACCATGTATATCCTGGGCAAGGTGACTTTTATTTCAGGGTCAGGAGAGCAACCAAGAAAGATGCCTCCATGAGAAAGACAAAGGCAGGGTCCGGGACACACATGTTTAGGCTTTATTCTCACTGCTAAAAGAAGGCGCCTTTAACAGGCTGACTCACACGTGAGCTGTCCCACTGTAAAATCCTGGTGCAGACAAGCACAGTCGTTTTCACCAGGAGGAAAAGTTGTGAGGTCAGCCACGGGCAGAGGGGTAGCACTGCCTCCTCCTGGCTACCTCGCAGGAAACACTCCAGGTACCTTGTCTGCACTAGGATTTTACAGTGAGATAGCTGCTGCATGTTACTTATCTGGCTGAAAACCACTCACCTTTTTGGTAGTAGCCACAGACCGACGGACCGACCGACAGACCACTGTGACTCAACCTGCCCCATTCTGCATCCTGAACTGATAGCAGCTCACAGCGGCCAAAGGGACTCCTCTGTGTTTAAAGGTCCAGCTTACACAAAGCTGAATGACTGCTTCCCCTTTCATAACCATATCTACATTCACTGCACATACAGTGACTTTACCCCACTGCTTTTATGTCCATATCTACATGCACCGCACATACAGTGCCTTTACTCCACTGCTTTCATGTCCACATCTACATGCACCTCACATACAGTGCCTTTACCCCACTGCTTTCATGTCCATATCTACATGCACTGCACATACAGTGCCTTCACCCCACTGCTTTCATGTTTATATCTACATGCACCGCATATACAGTGCCTTTATCCCATGGCTTTCATGTCCATATCTACATGCACTGCACATACAGTGCCTTTCCCCCACTGTTTTCATGTCCATATCTACATGCACCGCACAAACAGTGCCTTTACCCCACTGTTCTGTCATTTATACCATACTCTACCCTGCATAATGACAGGTTTCAGAGTAGCAGCCGTGTTAGTCTGTATTCGCAAAAAGAAAAGGAGTACTTGTGGCACCTTAGAGACTAACAAATTTATTAGAGCATAAGCTTTCGTGAGCTACAGCTCACTTCATCGGATGCAATGAATGCTTATGCTCTAATAAATTTGTTACTCTCTAAGGTGCCACAAGTACTCCTTTTCTTTATACTCTACCCTGTGTTTAACCCTGTAAAGCACTACCCAGGCATTCCTTACTCACCCTGAAATCCCATTGGCTTCAGTGGAACTTCTGAGTGCAGCACAACTGCTGTGTGGTTTGTATTGTTCTGTTCAAAAATGTCACACATCACCTGGCTGGGTCGAGCATTGTAAGCCAGAGGACAATGAAGATACATTTACATATTAACAGGGCCTCATGAAATACATCCTAGAATACTCCAGGAGCTGACTGAGGCGGTATCTGAGCCATTAGCGATTATCTTTGAAAAGTCATGAAAAAGGAGAGAAATTCCAGAGGACTGGAAAAGTGCCCATCTATAAAAAGGGAAATAAGGACAACCTGGGGAATTACAGACCAATCAGCTTAACTTCAATTCCTGGAAAGCTAATGGAGCAGATAATTAAGCAATCAGTTTGCAAACACCTAGAAGATAATAAGGTGATAAGTAACAGTCAGCATGGATTTGTCAAGAACAAATCATGCCAAACCAACCTGATAGCTTTCTTTGACAGGGTAACAAGCCTTGTCTATAGAGGGAAGCAGTTGATGTGGTATATCTTGACTTTAATAAGGCTTTTGATACTGTCTCACATGACCTTCTCATAAACAAACTAGGGAACTACAACCTAGTTGGAACTACTATAAGGTGGGTGCACAATTGGTTCAAAAAATGTTCCCAGAGACTAGTTATCAGTGGTTACAGTCAAGCTGGAAGGGCATATTGAGTGGGGTCCTGCAAGGGTCAGTTCTGGGTCCAGTTCTGTTCGATATCTTTATCAATGGTATAGATAATGGCATAAAGAGTACACTTATAAAAAGTTTGCAGATGATACCAAGCTGGGAAGGGTTGCAGGTGCTTTGGAGGATAGGATTAAAATTCAAAATGATCTGGACAAACTGGAGAAATGGTCTGAAGAAATAGGATGAAATTCAATAAGGACGAATGCAAAGTACTTCACTTAGAAAGGAACAATCAGTTGCACACATACAAAATGGGAAATGACTCCGGAAGGGGTACTGTGGAAAGGGATCTAGGGGTCATAGTGGATCACAAGCTAAATATGAGTGAACATGGTTTCAAAAAAAGCAAACAGCATTCTGGGATGTATTATCAGGAATGTTATAAACAAGAAATGAGAGGTAATTCTTCTGCTCTACTCCACGCTGATTGGGCCTCAACTGGGGTTTTGTGTCCAGTTCTGGGCGCCACATGTCAGGAAAAATGTGGACAAATTGGAGAAAGTCCAAAAAAGAGCAACAAAAATTATTAAAGATCTAGAAAACATGACCTAAGAGGGAAGATTTTAAAAACTGGGTTTGTTTAGTCTGGAGAAGAGAAGACTGAGTGGGGACATGATAACAATTTTCAAGTACATAAAGGGTTGTTACAAGGAAGAGGGGAAAAATTATTCTCCTTAACCTCTGAGGATAGGACAAGAAGCAATGGAGTTAAAGGCAGCCAAGGCAGTTTAGGCTGGATATTAGGAAAAACTTCCTGTCAGGGTAGTTAAGCACTGGAATAAATTGCCTAGGGAGGTTGTGAAATCTACATCATTGAAGATTTTTAAGAGCAGGTTAGAAAAACCCCTGTCAGGGATGGTCTAGATAATGCTTGGTCCTGCCATGAGTGCAGGGAACTGGACTAGATGACCTCTCGAGGTCCTTCCAATCCTACAATTATATAAGTGTATGATTCTATAAAGTTAACGAAGCCATCAAGCTAAACAAGCAGGGGGACTGCTTAGTGATCACACCGGCAGACAGTCTGCACCTCAGGAAACCTTCCTGGCTTTTGAAACAGAGGCCAAAGGATTTGGGTAACATAAGGGGGGCAGAGACATTTTAGTTATCCTTCTCTGGGGGGATGACAGGGCACAGGACCATTGCCCCTATGAAAACTGGATCCTCTGGGTCTGGGAGGCAAGAGTTGCTGGCAATTTAACACAAGTGAAAAACTTGCTTAGACTCAGATTTTAACTGTCCGAAATTAAGTTTTACTCACCAGAGAGTGGGTTTTGTTTAGTTTCTAACTTGTCTGTCCCTTTTATTCTTGCTTAGTATCACTTAAAGCTCTGTTCTTTGTTAATAAACATATCCTTGTTTTATTACACAACTATCTGAGGGTTGTGTATTAAACTGGAGGGTGAGTCCTCAGCTAGCCAAAGAGACTGGTGTGTGTCTGTTTCTTTGGAGGCAGCAAACTCAGTAACTTCTGCGAGTGTCCAGTGAGAGGAACTGGGCACGGCAGAGAGATGTCTCTGGGGAACTCAGAGATTGGGGTGCACTCATTGTTACCTGCCAGGCAAGGCTTGGCTGGGCAGAGTGCTGAAGAGTTTGCTGGCAAGGCTGATGAACAGATGTGTCAGGGAGCTGACACATATCTTAGCAGCATCAAAGCTCTCACTTGCTGAGGATGAGAGGGGTCACACAGGGGCTCACAGTTCTGAGTGTCGAGTGAGCAAGAAGTCGCATCTCCCAAAGAATCCAGTGCAGGACCTGAACTGTGGCTGGAATAGCTTCCCCAGTTACTGGGTCTTGATCTTTGGCTGGTATAAATTGCCGTAGCCCTTGGATTTGCAGCAGTTTCCACCAGCTGAAGATCTGTGTTAATTGAACAGAAGAGATTTCTGGCCATTCTTTGGAATGAAGAAACGGCACTTTTCTGCAGCTGGACTCAGCCCAGAGAGCTCAATGAACTCACTTTAGGACACATCTTGTCCTGGGATGTAGCCTATCAGTTCCAAATGAGCTTGACTGACATGGTGAGAGACCCAGTTCAAAAGCAAGGTGATGTGAGTAGCCTAGTTAATGCTTCCTGCCCTAAACCTCGAGAGCAGGGATGGAAGGGAAAGGCAGACTTAATGGGTTCTGAAGGCTTTTCCTTTTAAGATATGAATCAATGAATCTTTCTGGGGAGCCTGGGTAATGTGATCTGAATAAGAAATGGGGCTTGTCTTTGAACCTGAGCTAGGTTCCTTGACAGTGTTTGCTTCATGAGCTGGCGCCAAATGCAAGATGACAGGAATCTCTGAGCAGGCTGGCTTTCCGGCGCTCCCCCTGCCACGAGCAGACCAGCTTCACAAAGTAAAGTTTCAACAAAGAGAATTCTGTTGAAAGTGTTGGCTAGTTTCCCAATAGCCCTGTCGCTGCGGCTGAGCTGCCTGCCCCTGACAAGGGTTGCATTTATGACGGCTCTGGACTCGTGGTGGGGTCAGGCAGTAACATTTGGATCAGGTTCTTGAACATTGGCGCTTGGATCAGCTCAGGACCTTCCCTTCATTGTTCCACTGGGACTCCAGGAGGGGCAGATTACCTGGTCTCACAAAGTACGAGGTGCCCTGCCAACACGGTGCATGGACCTAAGCGAAGGCAGCAGGGCAGTAGTAACTGCGGAAGGACATTTGAGGGAAAGGCTTTGCATGGCAGCCTGGAGCCTGAGGTGAGAGAGGAGAACTAGGAGGCTGATCAGGGCCCAAGGAGGGTTAGCAGCACAGCCTGGGGTCACAATCCTGTCCCACATGGCCTTATCTAATCTATCTATCTAATGTGGGGTGTTTTTAAAGCACCCTCTTGGTTACCCCCTACTCTCACCTGCCGTGCTTAACCACAAAGTTTCAGTTCTCCAGATCTCCATGTGGGAAGCCGGTGGTTTCACTTCAGTTCTCCGAACGGGTGAGTTTTTCACCAGTCACAATAACACACACCCAGTTCCCCCTCAGCTTCTCTGCCCTGTCTATGCAAATCCAACCTGCTACAAATCCAGAAGCATCCGGGGCTCTTCCCGCTATAGGGAGGGCAAGCAACCACTTACCCTGGCTCTCCATCACCCAGGGACCAGTCCACCATGCCTGCTTCAACACAGAGTGTGGCAGGGCCTCAGGCTCCCATCCATTTCTTTTTCTCTACAAGACTTTCCACAGGGGCTTGAATCCTCTTTTTTTACAAGCTGGCTAAGCTGTTAGTCTCAATAATATCGGATGGCAACTCATTCCAGGGGGGGATTTTTTTTATTTAAGAGTCACCAGCTCCCCAGATGCTCTCATTTAAAGAGGTCAGCAGGATACTGTACTTCCCCAAAAAGAACAAGAGTACTTGTGGCACCTTAGAGACTAACAAATTTATTAGAGCATAAGCTTTCGTGGGCATCCGATGGAGTGGGCTGTAGCCCACGAAAGCTTATGCTCAAAATAAATTTGTTAGTCTCTAAGGTGCCACAAGTACTCCTGTTCTTTTTGCAGATACAGACTAACACGGCTTCTACTCTGAACCCTGTACTTCCCCAGTCACTCTATTCCATCCATCCCAGCTGTACCTATGCTGCTGGTCTGGCACTGGGTGTGACAGTACATTACCGGCTTCCCAGGGCCCGCAAGCTACTCTCCCTGCCTCTCCAGCACTACTCCCCCATCTCTGCACCGTTTCTCTGTGATGCAGACGTATAGCCTTTGTCATCTCCTGGATGGATCCTTGCAAGGACCTGCCTCTGAAGACCAGAAGCTGCAGCTAACTCAGGACGTGACTACTGCCTCTTGGGGGTATTCTCTGAAGTGGCACTGGCTTCCCGTTCAGGATTTCGCTATGGATTTCTAGAACCCTACGTGGTCGAGATCCCTGCCGTCTGTGAGATCTGTGCTCTCCCCAGAGCTGTGAGAAAGGCTGGTCACTCTTACCAATGGCACTTGACTTAAACATCTGGGCTGGGAGCTGGGTGTTCTCACTGGAGGGGCGCTGGCTCTGGAATTTCCTGCCCCAGTTGATCCAACAGCGCCACAAGCCTTGTCTACATGGGAAAGTCACATTGGTTTTTAAAGCAGTTTAGTTAAACTGGTGCAAACCCCTGGGTGGACATTTCTATTTCAGTTTAACAGAAGCTTTTGTTTAAACCTGTTCCCAATCGACTATAGTCAGACTTCAAAAGGCCTGGTTTATACCACAGTAAGAATGTTCACCCAAAAAGAAAAGGAGTACTTGTGGCACCTTAGAGACTAACAAATTTATTAGAGCATAAGCTTTCGTGAGCTACAGCTCACTTCATCGGATGCATCTGTAGCTGTAGCTCATGAAAGCTTATGCTCTAATAAATTTGTTAGTCTCTAAGGTGGCACAAGTATTCCTTTTCTTTTTGCGAATATAGACTAACACGGCTGTTACTCTGAAATGTTCACCCAGAGATTTGTACTCTTCTAATTACATCAGTTTAAATTCATCCCTTAGGTTAAACCAGGGCTGCAATGTCATGTAGAAAAGCCCTAAAGTTCTTGCCCTTCTGGCTCCTCTGTTGTGCCAGGCTCTTTCATGTGTAGGCAGTTGGGGGGGATGGGACTCTCCTGCCCCCGGGAACGGGGAAGCCCATATGAAGTTGGCCTGTGTTGGCAAACTGTATTTAGTACCTAAATTACCTAGTCGGACAGCTGAATAAATTAGCAAGGATCCCGTCGCACTCCATGTCAGCCACTCCTCCTTATGGCCCCTTCATCACCACCACAAGGCTCTCACACTCCTGGGGCTACAGCAACATAGAGTCCTAAAGTTCAAGGCCAGAAGGGACCGTCACATCATCTCGTCCGACCTCCTGCAAATCCCAGGCCACCCACCACCAGCCAGCACCTCCCCACTAAACCCAGCAACCAAAACAAGACCCAAGTATTATAGCCCACAGAAGGCCAAATGCAGAGAACAGGAAGGAGAGAGGTCCATTGACATCCAAGCAATGGCTGGGAAATGATTAAGTGACCCAGATAATCCTGGCAAGTGACCTGCACCCACATGTCTCAGAAGAAGGTGACCCCCTCCAGTTGCTGAACGGATTCAGATACCTGAAGGCTTCGAGCTTCTCTCTGATGGGTGTGTGTGTGTGATTTCCCCACCCTCGTGCACTAATCACACCCAGAAAGGAGTTCTTCTAATTGCTAGGCAGACAGTGTGCTCAGCTCTGCACCGGATAAGCCCTATCTGCTACCCAAGACAGGCAGAGAAGTAGGACGTTCTGGGAAGCCCCCAGGAGCGGGGTGAATAGGATGTTTGTTTCCAGTTAAAATGTTTAACTTTTTGCGGGCTTGCAGAAGGAGCGAGTCTTCAGGTGGGACCTCAAGGAGCTGAGGAGGGTGGTTCGGTAGGCTGGGATGGAGAAGGATTTCTGGGCCTCCTTCCACTTTATACCCACCTGGCACCTACTTCTTAGCCAGGCTGAGGAGCCCGGTCGAAGCCACAGCATAATCTGTGTATGTTCCACACCCTCCCGTACTCTTCACGCTGCTCCATGGGGCAGGGCTGCCTCCTGCAGGACAACCTCTGATGAGGGTTCTGCTCCCTGCTCCACAGGTGTAGCACACACAGGGCTCTGCAGAGCTGGCCCAGCAGCTAGGAAGCTGCAGGAAGAGCAAACAGGGTGGGCATGAGCAAGGGAGGAAGCCAGCACAGAAAGATACCAGAGTGCTGCAGCAGAGCGAGGCTATCTCTGCAAAGAAAGGGAGAGCGAAGCAGCTAATGTCACAGCATTTGGCAGGCTCTGCAGGACTTGCATTGGCTTTTGCATGTTGCTTTAATCTTTTCTTTGAAGCTCAAGCTTGTGCTGCTTTGTCAGAGACAACACACATACACACAGGCGCCTTCTGCCTTTGGTTATACTCTCACATCCCCAGAGAGCTCAGTGTAAGCGAGGGCACAACTTAAGCTACAGTTTACACACAAATCTCTTGGTGCTCAATAATGACAGAGGAAAGAAACCTACAATGAATGAGTCCATAGCATTTAAATGGGCTTTAGGCAAAATCTCTCCCTCGCAGGGTGCCTGGCTGTCGTGAGAGCTCCTTAAAGCCTCTCTCATTTCCTAAAGTCTTGTTAATTTCTTTTCACCCCAGGCCTTCCCAATCAACAGCAGGGTTATATTCAAGAGAGAGAGAAATTGCACTGCAAAGTACCGTGGGTAATGCGTGCAATCCGTTCTAGCAGCCAGAGGGCTTAGCCTCAGCAGAGTTAGAGGAGACAAGCTGAAAGATCCCAGAGCAAAAAGAGCAGCGACACTGAGCAGCGGTTTTTCCCTCCAGAGAATACAAGCACTGTCTAGGGTGGGCAGCAGGAATGAGATGGGCCCTGGGATTAGGAAGCCTACCCCCGTACACACAAAAGGCTGCCCCCTCCTCCCGAAACACTCTTCAGGCATGCTGATTCCGATATGGGGTTGCATTCACATAGCATGCCAAACACATCATGCACACAGTGGAGAGTCCTCAAACACACATCCCCTTTCCTGGGGATTGCCTTGATTCTTAATTACAGTAACACAGGCCTAAGACAGGGCTGTACATACAGACACGAGCCCCAAAGCTCTTTCCGGAGAGGGCTGGTAGGATTTCTCCCTGCACAACAAATTGTCCCCCATTGAATTCTCTGTCACATCAAAGAGACTCTGTACCTTTAATGGAGCTAAAGAGACTCCCCTGTTCTGGCTGTCAGGGTGAGTCAGGAGAATGGCCCCACACCTCCATTCAGGGGCCTGAGACATGACAGCCAGTTGCAAGAAGTTACAAGGGAAAAGCAAGGGATGGTACTTGTCATAAATATAAAGGGAAGGGTAAACACCTTTAAATCCCTCCTGGCCAGAGGAAAAACCCTTTCATCTGTAAAGGGTTAAGAAGCTAAGACAACCTCGCTGGCACCTGACCAAAATGACCAACGAGGAGACAAGATACTTTCAAAGCTGGAGGGGGTGGGAAACAAAGGGTTCCATCTGTCTGTGTGTTGCTTTTGCCGGACCAGAGCAGGAATGCAGGTCAGAACTCCTGTAAAGGGTTAATAAGCAATCTAGTTAGATATGCATTAGATTCTGGTTTGTTTAAATGGCTGATAAAATAAGTTGTGCTGAATGAAATGTATATTCCTGTTTTTGTGTCTTTTTGTAACTTAAGGTTTTGCCTAGAGGGATTCTCTATGTTTTGAATCTGATTACCCTGTAAGGTATTTACCATCCTGATTTTACAGAGGTGATTCTTTTACTTTTTCTTCAATTAAAATTCTTCTTTTAAGAACCTGATTGCTTTTCATTGTTCTTAAGATCCAAGGGTTTGGGTCTGTGTTCACCTATGCAAATTGGTGAGGATTTTTATCAAGCCTTCCCCAGGAAAGGGGGTGTAGGGCTTGGGGGGATTTTGGGGGGAAAGACGTTTCCAAGTGGGCTCTTTCCCAGTTATATTTGTTAGATGCTTGGTGGTGGCAGCAATAAAGTCCAGGGACAAAAGGTAAACTAGTTTGTATCTTGGGGAAGTTTTAACTTAAGCTGGTAAAAATAAGCTTAGGGGTTTTTTCATGCAGGTCCCCACATCTGTACCCTAGAGTTCAGAGTGGGGAAGGAACCTTGACAGCACTCAAAGCCAGGACTGCAGCATTCACAAGAGAAGTGCTTCATCCTGAGAACTAGAATTAAAGTTAAACTAGAAGGTTAAACTGAGAACTAGAGTTAAATCAAACTGGGCAGCAATGCACAGGAACATCTAATGGGCAGACTCAAAGCTTTTGGGAGTTGGAGGAAGCCTTGGTTTGAGCTTACTTTCCCCTCTGAGACCAGAAGCCGAGTAAATGTCACACCTCTCCCAGCGTATGCACAGAACAGAAGAGGCAACACAAGAGAGCAAAGGCAATGGAAGAGGCAATGGAACTGGTGCAGAAAAGGGAAGGGATAGAGGCTAGAACATTAAAGCTGGGGAATTGGAAAGGGAACATGGGCTGGGGAGGAGCAATGGAGAATGCATGGCAGCATCGTTTGAGCACCTCCTGCGACGGGGAACATGGAGGATGTCCTAGCATGCACTTGATCGTGTAGGGCTGTGCTGAAATGAAGCAAGGAGCCAGCACTGTCTGCCTCCAGAGCAGCTTGAAACTGAGAAGACTCTGCTCTCTTCACTCTCTGACTGCTGGCAGGTCAGCATCCTGTCATTTCCAGCCACTACAGAGGCAGCCATGGTGGAATGGCTGGCAGAGCGTGCTCTGGTTCAGAGGGGGGCAGGATGTGAAGATGGGAGACAGAGCAGAGAGGCAGAAAAAAGAGGCTGCCGAGGAGAGGGGACTAGAGTGACTGAAATGGAGAATGGCAGGGGTGGACAGAGAGAGAGAGACTGGGCCTGCCTAAAAAATTCAGAGGAGAGAGTGAATGAGACAAGGCAAATAGGAAGATAAATGATGCAGGAGGGTAAGTGACCAAACATAAATGGAACAAGGAAAAGCAAAGAAGGGAAGTGAAATGCCTGCAAAGAAAACAGAGGGAACCCCTCCCCCACAAGTAGTTTCAGACCCTCACACAAATACAAGCATGCATATTTGGAACAACTCTTCCATCTGACTGGCCCACCTCTGGCCTCACCTGCCATCATATCCCCTCCAACTTTCTTTGCTCTGCCAGTGGTGCCAGCCTGAAGGCCTCACCTGTTTGTTTCATTCCAGGTCATTCTCATGTCTTTCTCCAGGCTGCCCTTTTCCCACCCCAAAGAGCCCTTTCCCTAGTCCAGCCCACCGAGTCACCACTCTCTCTCACTCACTTCTCCTACAATGCCCACAAGAAAAGAGTCCACAAATGACTGGCCATTCCCTCCTCTGGGCTTCCTGTCACGAGCTGTCTACTCTGCCCGGTTTAGACCGTAGGCCCTTCAGACAGAGACTGTGTATCTTGTGTTTTGTTCAGTGCTAGGCACAGCAACAATCCATAATGATAAATATGAGGCCACCGAGGAACTTCATGGTTTGTACAGCACCTAACACAAAGGGATCCAATCCTGCTGGGGGCCTCTGGGTCCTACCATCATATAAATACTAAATAATAGGAAAGGAATTATATGAATAAATAGACCTGTCATGCGTTAGCTATCTCGTTGTAAAAACACACCTTTTTCACTAGTGTAGGCAGAGTCCTACACATTCAGTAGCATCTCTGCCTATCTAAAGTACTTTTATGTAGCCCCCTTCACTACAGTTTCAGAGCACCTCACAATCTGTAGTGTATTGATCCTCTCTGCACCCCTATCAAGGAGGGAAGTGCTCTTCTCCCCATTTTGCAGATGGGAAACTGAGGCACAGAGCGGCCAAGTGACTCTCCCAAGGTCACACAGAGAATCAATGGCAGAGACAGGAACTGAAGCCAGGTCTCCAGCTAGCATGCAAACCGGTGGACCACCCTTCCCCTCATTTGGTACCTACTTTGCAAATATATATATATATATATATATATATATATATATATATATATATATATATTCTACCACATGAGCTGATCTAACTCCTAATGAAGTGAATGGAAAGACTCCCATTGGCTACACTGGGAGCTTACACTCATAAGGGGACGAATCAGGCCCTGAAAGTACTGTACTGTGCTGTACGTATATTTCACACACAATACTAACTTTACCTACCTTGCAAAACAATATTGCAATGACACGTGACAATTAAATGAAAATTCTGATTGGATGGTAGCATGACCAAGGTCCAGGATTTTAAAGAGACAGTGTCATTTTGAACTCAATTTTTTAAAATGAGTTAAAAGTGGATTCATGTACTGTACCTGCCCGGAGTGCCCTGTACCTGCCCGGAGTCCCCCCGCCTGTTGTTGTAACAGTAGCCAATGGAAACCATGGAAAATGACCACTGCTATGTGGCAAGGGGTACAACATGTTGTCCCCCTGACTCATGTTATGTGACTAGGGCCAGGCAATAAAGTTCAGTCCCTTACTAGCCCATCTGTGTGTCCCATCTTTTTTACAGTGTTACAATCACATGCTCTTGTTTTTAAAAATGTGTCTTCTGTCCTGTTGCTGTGTAAGAGATTCGCTCATTGAAAAGGTAACTGCAGTATTGCCACCCCAAATGCTCAAAAAACAAGTCAGATTCCCCCAAATAATGGGATTTAGATTGTAAATTCTTAAGGGCAGGGATTTGTCTTTTTGTTCTGTGTTTATACAACGCCTAGTACAATAGAGGAGTCCTGCTCCACAGTAACACAAATGAATAAATTAATACCAATAATGAGATTGGCTTAAAAATCATGGGACCTTAAAAATATTTTTGAGCCTTTGAATGCTGTCCGGTCTCATTTTTAAGCTTTTCTCTGCAACCAACGGGACTAGACACTTTTTTTTTTTTAATGAAAGCTGTGATTCTCACATACTTGTCTCCAGAAGCTGGGGCTTTAAGTAAAACAGCCAATATTGCCAGATTTATGATCAAATCAAAAGTTGGCAACAATGTAACTGACTATACTTTGGAAACAGTGAAATAGACTATACATTCATCCTAGATTATTAGCGAGCACTTTCATATTTTCAGTTAGTGCAATTTCTCATTTTTCAATAAGTTGAAGGTTTCACTAATGTTTATTTCTCTCTTTAATTTGGAAATCGATTCGGTCATGATTTCCTATATTTTTAATGGGAAGATGTAATTACTGAAATTATGAATTTACTGAATTCTGCAGCATTTTTATGCAGTGTTGCCAACTCATGATTTTGTCATGATTCATTTTTGTTAAGGCCCAGCTTCCAGAGTCTTGTGATTTTGTGAAAATCTCAGATTCCCAGAAAGGGGAGGTGGGGGGGAGAAAAAAGAAAAGTAAGTTTCTAGCCCTCATAGCTGTGGAGCAAAGCTTGAAAATGCAAACACCAAAAGCTCAAAAACAGAAGGCAAATCAACCCCACCAAAGTTTATGACTTTTTTTTAGAAATCTCATTATTTTAAAGCCAATCTCATGATTTTTGGAGGCCTGCCTGATTTTTAAATGTTTGGGGTTGGCAATACAGATCATGTGCAGTTGGAGTCTCTCTTCCTGTGCAAATAAAATGCCCCATAGTCTCCTTCTAATTGGCGAAAGAAAAGACTTTGTCTCACCAATGGGGGAAGAGTTGCTCCACCATACCCATTCTTCTATCTTATAGAATCATAAAATCATAGAACTGGAAGGGACCTTGAGAGGTCATCTAGTCCAGTCCCCTGCACTCTTCTCCCTGTTGCTGATCAGAAAAGCCTTCGCGGGAGGGGTGGGGGTCAGCAACAGAGACAGAAGTCAGGACCCAAAAGAGAAAAGGAAGAACATTAAACACCACTGGAAGCAACAGGGAACTGCCAGTGCAACAAAGGGGGAAAGAAAGACATACAGTGACAACAAAGCACCATAGTACAGTCAAGGCAAATTGCTTTAGAGGGCATCTGCTGCTCTGGAGGATGGGCCAGTAGTGAGAGTGCTAGTCTAGGAGACCCTGGACATGAGTTCTATTTCCAGTGCTACCCCAGACTTCCTGTGTGTGACCTTGCATGAGTTACTTGGTCTCTGTGCCTCAGTCCTCTGCCTTTAGAATGGGGATAATAGCACTTTCCTCCCTCAGAGGGATGCACTGAAGATTGTCAGGTACTCAGATCCAGAACAACAGATAGCACTGCACACTTCATTCTGGATTCAAGCTGCTAACTGCTAGCCCAGGTTCTGCTCTTCGCTCCTAAGTTATGTAGGTGATAGCAACTCCCAGAGTGCACTCCACAGGTACATGCTTGCTCCAGCAGTGTCCCCTGTGCATAGCTGCATTACAGGCACATGATACACACTCTCTGCTTTGTGGTGCACATGAGCTCCAGCAGCCCGCTGTGCTCAGCATGGACCTGGCTTCACAAAACAAATCAGACCGCACTGTGTGGCTATCCTCATGTAGCACCGGTGGGCCTGTCTTTCATACTGGTTCGGTCTGTCTATCTGCCTGACTGTTGCATCTGCCTCTCCCTCTATAGCATTGGTCTATAGACTGTCCGTCAGTCTGTCTGATCAATCTCTCTCCCTGCAAGAGTACACACAGACAGGCAAACAGATGAAGGAGAAGAGAGAGAGAGACACTGATATGTTTACACACTTTTTCAGTCTGTCTATTTCTCTGTCTCCGATCCCCATCTGGGTATTGTCTATTATTACACGTCCCTGTAGGATTTTCTATCTATCTATCAAATGTCTGTGCTGCACGTACAGTATTCCTGATTTTCAATTAGTTTGAAATGTCATTTGGTTAAAAAAAAACCCAAACCCACAACACAAGTATTTCTCTTCTCCTCTAATTCAGTCTCCTTCCCTGCCTGCCAAAGTGCTACCCGAGAGGTGGGGTGGGAATATCTGAACAATGCAATCTTCGTTACAAAATTATTAACACTAATGAATAATAATACACCAATACACTCTCTCCCAGAGTGCCCTAAACCCACATTCCTCTACCACTTTGTTTGGAGAAAGAAAGACAAAGCAAAATCTTATCATTAAAAATATCCCCTTGGGACTGAAAATAATTTAGCTCATGTTGAAGTTAAACATTGATTTAACAGGTATTTCTCTCCTTTGCCTTCCACCCCGGCCTCAAACACACAGATTAGAAATCAGAAGCAAGCCGGGATTTTCCCTTCCAAACACAAGCTCCTGCACCATTAGGTAACACAAGGAGAGAAGAAAGAGGAAAGGCTAAGCCAGCTGGTGGGATAAGTTTAACTGCTCACTTTGGATGCTCATTTCCTCAGAGTTGTTTACAAGGGCTGAAAAAAGACCTGTAGTCATAAAATCCCCTAAGCACACGAGCCTGATGTTCCACAGAACCTCTTTTTCATCTCTCCCTGTTCAAGGAGCGAGAGAGAGAGAGAGAGAGGAGAGAGAGAGAGAGAGGAGGAGAGAGAGGGAGAGAAAGTGAGCTCACGTTCACACACTGGTAAAGAGGCTGGTCTTGCAATGCCTTTGAATATTTTACTTTTAGTCAGTTTCTCATTAGAGTCAGAGTCATACATGCACACACTGAGCTGAAGCAAACTACAGCTATGGACAGCACTAGAAGATTTGAAATCTAATCACATGCATTATACCTCTTGGATATATTTTTAATCACACACACACACACACACACACACATATATATATAGACACACAGATATAGACAGAGACAATATCATCCACACCACCACCAAAAAAACACCTTTTTCTTTTCTCAGAGGATACACATACACACACATCTCTCTTTATCTCCTCCTGGCTTCCTGGAGGATTGTGCCGGCTGTTTTTCATGGAGAAAGTCCAGGGAGAAATGGAGATTGAGAGATGGGAAAGGAGCGAAGAGCTGTCAGATGCCGAGAGAAAGGTGATTCAAGAGACCTGGAGCAGAGTGTACAAGAACTGCGAGGATGTTGGGGTCTCCATACTGATCAGGTATTTTAAAAAAAAAAAGAAACAAACAAAAAAAAAAGAAAAAGAAAGAAAATGAAATGAAATGAGTGACAAATAGACAGGAACCATTCTCAGTCCCTATTGGCTCTGATCATGGACAATTTCACAGCACTTCTCTGATTTCAACATGTTGGGGGGGGGACCCTTATAATGTAGTTTGTGGGAATCAGTATTTCAATTGGAAAGGTCACCTTATACCCTGTGTGCAGTGTTGGTGGGGGTGGGGAGGGTGTAGAAGGAGGAAATAGCTGTACACAGTTTTCTGCTCAGTGGTTTCTACTCATATCCCTGCTGATGGAGTTATATGTACTAGGTTCCTGGGTGAAATAATGCAACTTACAAGCCAGGATGAAACCAAAACAGATCTTTCTCTGACAGCACCATCTGTTTGTCAGATGACAGCGTCAGTATAAAGGATAATGCTGAAGTTGCCTGCTAAGGCTGGTACGAAGGTCATAAGCAGGCAGGAGGGGAGCATGTGGCAATAGCTAATGAGCATTGGAGGAATGAGGCATTATTGCATTGGGATTAGGATATGGAAACTACCTTACAGCACCATACTTTGTGTTGCACAGACCTTCAGGTAAAAGGAATGATTCGTGTCTGTCCAGGGGTAAGAAAGGGGCAGGTTGCTACTGGGGTTTCTCATTCTAAAGTAGAAGGACTTGTTTTCTTTCGAAGAACCTTGAACTGTTATTGAATATTTATCTTGTTTTGTGCTTCTGAACCCTCTGGGTACACCCGGGTGAGCAGCACAGACTCCAGGACCGAGTTTCATCTCACTCACACCAGTGTAAATCAGGAATAGCGCTGCTGAAGTCAGTGGAGTTACCCAAGTGCACCTCTGGTGTAGGTGGGAGGGGAATCAGACCTTAGGTGTAAAGGAGTATGTGGAAGAACCATAGAAGGAGCTGGGGAGGGGAAGCTGGGGCTGTAGAAGCATAGGGTAAGGTCATCTAGAGTAGACTAACCCCCTGCAGATAGAAGCAATGACCAGTTGCCACTTGATTTGAGCAAAAATGTTTGATTTAAGGATGGACCTGAACTTCAGCCTCCAGCTCCAACCCCCCATGATTGCTGAGAGAAAGCTGAATCCAGATGCATATTTTGCCAATGCTCTCCTTCCCTTACAATGGTCCAGGATGAAACCCCAGATGGAGAAAGTTGGGGTATTTGAAATCTGACTGCAAATGTTGTTCCTTGAGATTAGCAGGTTGTGGCCTTGGGACTGATCTGTGTTATGAGAAACATTTGGACTGATGCACTTCTCACTAGTAATAATCACAACATTTCCTTTAAGTTTGGGGGAGCTGCAGAGGTAGCAGAAACTGCCTCAGATGTGCAGATGACCCTTCTTAGCTTTCCCCTTGTCTGACTTATAGGAATTACTACAGGATTTCCTCACAGCATTCCTGTGCGGGGAACTGGTTTGGATAAAATACAAAGATGGCCCCATCCCACAGCCCTCCCTGAACCTCTCCCTACTCGTAGAGCTGGACATGGTTTGAGACGGAAATATTTAGGTTTAGTCACTGCTCAGAAGATCTCCTGCCCGAGTTCATAAACTCAAGAGGTTTAGCGAGTTTAGGTAAACATCAGGGGTGAGAGCTTGGCTCCATTGAAGTCAGTTGGAGTTTTGCCTTTGACTTCAATGGGGCCAGAATTTCACTCCAGGATTTCCAAGTGTCAGTCTAAACCAAACTCTCCCTGTTCCCTCTCCTTGCAGCAGATCACCTCCAGATCTAAATCATCCAGCTGCCTCTCCCTCCCCCTTTCTAAAATGGGCCAAGCACCAGCCCCACAAAACACTAGGTCAGAGTTTGGCTCAGGCCCACACAAATCCAAACAGGACCTGAGATTTGGATACTGTTAGGTCCATTTTTTATTAGCCTTCTGAGCCACAAGTAAGGGCAAGTGGAATTGCCGATGATCTGATCTGTGAAGAGGGGCCTCAAACCTGCAGCTGGGAATTTCCCTGGGGCCTTCCTGCGGCTGATCATTCTTCCTCCCAATGTGCAATGAAGCACTGAAAGCGTGCTCTGCTGGCCTATGCTCGTGCCCGACATGACTGGCTGCTGCCACCTGCTTGCTCACTAGTGCACAGCCCGTCCAGCTGTGCCAGTCACAGGGGGAACCCAGACTGGATATTTAGTGCCACTCTTCTGATTGTTAGAGATGGAGCTGGGGTAATCTGAGCCCAGTCGCTTGGGCACATCTCTGCTGAAAGCAGGCTCTTGCCATGTTCCTGACTTAGGGCTGTCTCCTTGGACATCTGCCCCTGCCTCTCGGAAAACTGCTGGTGGTGTTGTGTGCATGTGGGATGGGGGGTGGGGGTCAGTTCTTTGGTACGGGGAAGGGGAGCAGCTGTGGACGAGTGGTAGAAGTGGCACACGACAGCCTATCCTGGGCAGTTTAGCATGGCAAACACCCTGGATTCCTGTCTGATACGAATCGCATGAAGATAGAATGGATCCAGTCCATCAGGGTTGCAGGGAGGGTGTAAGTGATGCATGGGATGGGGATGAGCCAGAACACAGCAGTGAATGGCTGGTATCGATGCTGGGCAGCATGTGTGCACAATGTGTGTCATGTACATGTTGAGGGGGCAGGAAAGGGCTGTAGCCTTCGTAACAGGATGGGTGGAAGAGGGTGCAAGGAGAAGCCAATAGCAGACATGCACCGGGGAGCCAAGCTCATCTCTCTTGGAATACAGGTGCTAAAACAAAGTTATTTCCCAAGCAGATGCAGCAATTCCAGAGGGAAAAGCAGTGGCTATCTGGCATGTGTGGTCTGGGGTGTTACACAACAGAGCAAAAACCAGACAGAAACGGGAACAGGAGAGGGTGTGAAGAACAGCTGGCAGAGGGGCCCTGGCTGCAAAGTTCCAACCTGGAGCTGAACTTCCCCAAAGCTCAGGGTGATTTCTGTTCCAGGGTGGTTTCTAAAGACCACTGCATTCTGGGATTTCCCTGTCATTGTGCCAAGAGGAAAGCACCACCTCGCAAAACCAGTGCCAGTCCCAGGCAGGAGTGAGGACTTCTGTGGAGATGGAAGAATTTGTTAGCTAACACTTAGCACCTGGGATTTACCCAAGTACAGGCCACTGCCAGAGACAGGCTGCTGGGCTAGATGGACCATTGGTCTGACCCAGTATGGTAGCTCATATGTTCTTAAACGCCAGCTGAGATCATTGCGTTTCTCTCCAGGAGTCCTGCAGGCAGAGGCGAAGGCAAGAGGCATTTAGGAAAGGATGAGGCAGTAGACAAGTTACCATCCTTTCCCCTGGTGCAAAAGCAGCAGCTCACATTGTCACCCTGACATGACACACTGCAGATGACTCACTGCTCCACTGCCAGTGAGACCATGGAGGGAGGGGTGCTGAAGCGCAGCCATAAGCCACTCACCCTGTGAATGCCAAGTAGTGAGCGGGAAGAGAGGCAGCCCCGGTCACAGGGGAACAGCAGAGCACAGGCTTGTCTCTGAATAGTGAGGACCGATCAAGAAGCTCATGTAAATCCTCCTTTGTTGGGAAGGGATTCACTCTGCATAGCTCCCCACCATCCTCCCCGAGTTCATGCCGGAGCTCTCTGGGGAAACACGGGCAGTGCAGAAACAGGACAGCCCTGGTTTGAATTGTCAGTACCTGTGAGAACAGCTCTTGCCCAGTTGACTCCTGCATGCCTTTACATTTCACAGCTGGCATCAGCAATAGCTCCCTCCAGGAGAGCTAGGTCATGAGCAGAGGCTGTGGGGAGGCACAGGAAGGGAAAAGGAGAAGAAATCACACGCTGCTTTTACTTTCTTATAAATGATGCAGCAGCTCAGCAACTACAAAGGTCACTTTCTCGTTCGGTTTGCTGATCGCATGCAGACACACTTATAGCTATGTGTGCATGGGAAAACAATCACGTCTGCCCAACACGTGCAACCACAATCCACTGGTATACACTGGGGTATGTAAAACCTCCCCTGTAGGCATCATATGCTTTGCAGTGATACAGCCCCTTTCACCTGCAGGTCTCAAAGGGAGTTGCAAAGGAGAGGTAGTGTCATCATGAAACCAAGGCACAACGTGACTTGCACAAGGTCATCCAGCGAGTCGGTGGCAGAAGTAAGGAAAATAGGCTGACTCAGGTCTCTTAACCACAAGCTCGAACCACTAAGCCACAGCAAACCTGCAAAAATGAGCAACTATACTTGTTGACTGTCAGTGTCAGGTTTGAGGAGTAACTCAGGAATCATCTTCATAGCCTATTTAAAGTTTATTTGCATGTATTTATGCATTTCTTGACATGCCTGTGTATATGTTGTACCCTTTCCCCCTGCCCTTTCCATTCAATTCTCTGCCTGTAGATTGTGAGCTGGTCAGGCCAGGCCTGGTGCCTTATTTTTTCCATTTGGAAAGAGCTTAGCACATTGCACCCCTGGAAATAATACTGATAAATATAGGGTCTGATCCTGTGCCCATTGAAGTCAATGGGAGCTTTGCTGCTGATTTCAACAAGAGCAGGAGCGGGCCTATAGGACAGGAAATCAAAGATCACCCAGTAAGGATAAGCACATATCATATACAAAGAGAGGCAAGATACACAAACACATGGCAACAGGGATATGTACAGCTGCATTGTGCAGTGAAACTGCATGCTGTATCAGCAACCAGACTCAAACAGCCCACAGGGAAATGCACAGTGCATGCCACCGTGCAGGCATTCTGATCAGTCACAGCTGCCCCTTTGCCATGCAGTAGCAGATTGTGGGTGGGTTAGTTTCCCACTGAAAGATGATGAGGTTCCTGGGAGCCAGGGTATTTTCTGGAGCACCGCATTTGCGCAAAAGTCCTGCTGATCTGGAAGAGAGGGGCCAAAACCCCAGCTAAGGCACTACTGAATCCAGCCCTGTTGCAAGGAACAGTTCCCTCCTGTCTCTCCTCCTTGGTCTATGTCCCTTTGATTCCAGCACACGTTGTCTGCTCCTCTCTCCTGCCCGTACCCTGTATTTTATAATGGTCAGACTTAAACAAAAACCTCATGCTTCAGGGTATAAACCCTACTCATCTTTAAATGAAAGAAATTTTCCCTGGATCATAACCGCCTGGTGCAGGGGCTGGTACACAGGCTTGTTCAGTTATTGGGAGAGAATGGAACAGAGCACCCTGGTACAAGACCGCGGGTCAGTGGCAACTCAAGGGATTGGGCATGTGTTTGTGGCTCTGCGATGGCCTGCTGTGTGGCCATGAGCAAGTCACCCCTGTGCCTCAGTTTCCTCTCCCACCCATTGTGTGTCTTGTCTCTTTAGACTGTAAGTTCTTCAGAGCAGGGGCTCTCTCTTACTGTGCACGTGCGCAGTGCCTAACAGCACATCTGGTACTCAGCTAGTCTGCACCCTCATAGTAGCTGAGCACCTCACAATCTTTAGGGAATCTACCCTCCCAACATCCCTGCAAGGTAGGGCAGGGCAGTTATTTCTCTTGACCCGAGGCACAGAGAGGGTAAGTGACTTGCCCTGGTCACACAGGAAGTCTGTGGCGGAGCAAGGAATGGGACTCTCGTGTCCTAGGCTGGTGGCCTAACCACTGGACCATCTTTCCTCTCTGAATCTTCCTTCAGGACAGGAAGGTTCCAGTCTTGGCTGGGGTCCCCAGGCACTACTGGAATATAACAATAATAATGCCATTTGGCTAAGTTATCCCTAGACTGTGGAATAAAAGTTGTGTGGTTAAAATTATTTAACTAAATGATAGTTTCCTTTGCTGGGGAACCTCCTGCCTGAGGAAACACAATATCTTCATCTCACACATCATCCTCCCCTGAGAAACCAGAGGTCTCTGCATTTAATATTATTATTATTATCTAACCATGTGCTTAACTCTTAACAGAGCATGAGCTGAATCTAACTTAGGACCCAGCTGTGCCTTGGACAACCATAGATGCTGGAACTAGGGTTGCTGGGGGTCCTGCCATACTGCCTGGCTTGAAGTGGTTTCCATCATAGACAGAGTTTACAGTTTGGGTCAATGTCTCTTAGCACCCCCGCTATAAAACTTGTTCCAGCACCCCGAGGACAACACTAAATAGCACCTTACTGGGGCAACCAGTTCCACAGATCCCGGTACCTGAACTTCAGTGGGATTGCTCACAGCTGTATGGGGAAGTAGGGTGGCCCCAGTGGATCAATCACTTCCCCTCTCTCTGCCTCAGTCTTCCCATCTGTAAAATAGGTTGGCTGATATCCTTTCTTTATAAAGCACTCTGAAAGCTGCAGATGAAAAGCCCTGTGTAATAGCTAGGTGCATGAGTAATGGTGACAAAACTATATTCAACAGCTCTCAATGTAACTACACAGATTTTGCCCTGCTTAGTAGATGTTTCCATTGATGGTGTATTTGTAGATCACAATTATTCTTATTTCAGTAAAGCATTGTTCTATATTGTTAAGGGTTATTAATAACTCAAACTGAAACCTTGCAAAGTGAAACACATACACATGACACATATCCTCACAATACACACACACAGGCAGTACCCACCACAGTGCAGCTAGCCTGGGAGTTTTAAAAACACCAGAGAAAATAAGGTGCCAGCTTCCATTGCAAGTCAATGCGTCTGGAGGCCTAACTCCCTTAGGTACCTTGGAAATCCTACACAAATGCACTTCTCATAGAAACACAAACACACACATTCAGTGCACATAACAATCACAATGAATGCAAACACATGCACTCAGTTCACATAGAACACACACACACACAAACCTATGCCACATGCAGTTCATATGTACCATCACCAGCATGTAGAAGATATACACGCAGGCGCTCCATGCTCGCAGGGCTAAGGCTCAAAGGCTGGAGCCTGCTGAATGCCCCTTCAAACGCTTTGGTGAAAAACTCAGATTCTTTCATTAGCTCCGTGCAGCAAAAGAGCAAATCAAAGATCGCATCCAATTTGAAAGTTACACCCAGCAACAGAGCTGTCAAAACCATTGCAAGATGTACGGTCTCCTACTGAACCAGGTAGTAGTTGTGTATGTAAGGCCCTGGCATTTCTTCTCTGACTTTCCATAGTTCAATGCCCCATCTCTGGCCTTGCAGGGAGACTTCTCCCAAATGTTCACAGCTCTAGTTTTAACTTCTCAACCTCAGAACAGCTTCCTCCCTGTTTACACACCCTTCTTTCTCCTACCCCCACTCTGTCACACAAACCAGAGCAGTGTAAAGTGGAGTGAGTACACATGGAGAATCGGGTCCCATTGTTTTCAATAGGCATTCTGTCTGAGCCAGTCCATCAGGGTTTGGTCCCCCCACTTGTAAAGGGCATTGAGCATGAAAAGCACTCGATGAGTGTTAGACTTGTTCGCATTATTAGGTGTCTGGGGTTTAAACACCAAGCAGCTTTAGTAATGAGCGGACATGGTAAGGAGGCTTATGAAAACACGAGAAAGGTTAAGTGGTTGTTTTCTCCTGGTTTAACAAGTGTGTACGAGAAGTGGATCTTTTGTCTGAGCTTTGGGAAAGGCCCTTCAGAACAGGAGAGGCCAGAAAACAGCAAAACACAAACGTGGTACGGTTTTACCTCGAATGCCCCAGTTCACCCATCAACGATCACTGTGGATGTTAGTCAGCAGCAGGGAGTCTCACGATGCCAGTGCTTTGCACAGTGTGGCTTGTGGAACACCTGCTGGCCTCTCGCTACCAGTGGCCTCCTTGTCCTCTGCTGACCAGCTCTGGAAGATACTTAAGTGTGTTTTTAGCTGCCATTTTTCCTTGTGTGAGACTACTTTGAGGATGTTATATGGTGGCAAACAGGAGTCGGGTGGTCAATTTGATGGCCAGTGGGAGGGAAGGTGTCTGCATAATGTGGAATGCTAAGGGAGGAGGTCTCAGTGATGGCCAATGGGAAAAGAAGTGGTTTGTGAGAAGGTGACTGGGGCAAGGCCTCCATGAGACACTCTTTCTATTAAGTTGTGTCCCCCACTTTTATTATCAATCTGGTTTATGTATTTGTATTACAGCAGTACTTAGACAGAGCTGCAATTGAGATCAGGTCCCCATTGTGTTAGGCGCTGGACACACACAGAATAAGAGACATTTCCTGCCTCATGTGTTTACTAGCTAAGTAGACAAGGCATAAGGTTGGGAGGGGAAACAAAGTCGTAGAGAGGTGTAGTCATGTGCCCGATATCACACAACAGGGCAGTGGCCCAGCAGGGAGCGGAGCACAGGTCATCTGACTCCCAGCCCAGTGTCCTATCCAATAGACCCCTACCCTCACAGTCACATGTAACATTTCTGTTTTAAGCTGCCACCCCGAGATTACGCATCCAAATAATTCATATTACATGTAACTGTCAACCAATAAGTTTCATTTCAAAACAAGTGCCCACTGGGGAAGAATAACACAGGACATTTTAAAGTTGGATGCTTCTCTTCTTCCTTCCCCATCCCCTTTGAGACCTTTGACATAATGATTACATTTAACTCTGATCTGCTGTCTATGAAAGCTTCCCCTCCTACAAAGCTCCTTCTTTAAGAGACATTCTGATGAACCAGAACAATTGTGAGAACCTCCCGCAGGGACTATTTCTCAGACTCACACGTTTGCCACAAAAGGACAATTCAGCAGCAGCAGAGTTAAGAAATTAAATGACAGGTTTCAGAGTAGCAGCCGTGTTAGTCTGTATTCGCAAAAAGAAAAGGAGTACTTGTGGCACCTTAGAGACTAACAAATTTATTTGAGCATAAGCTTTCGTGAGCTACAGCTCACTTCATCGGATGCATCGATGAAAGCTTATGCTCTAATAAGTTTGTTAGTCTCTAAGGTGCCACAAGTACTGCTTTTCTTTTTGGAATGTGGGTAACTGTCCAGGGTCCTTGGGCACCAAGGTATCAGACAGGACTTCTGAGCTGTGGAGCTGTCTATGGTATGTTGCCCATCCTTGAGAGGTTGAAAGTCCTGAAGTATATTTAGTATTTGTGTGCTCCTGATGATCTGGAACCTGATGCCAAGTGTGAGGGACCTACTAAGCATTTATTGCAGCAGACGTGGTTTGGGGATGTCAAGAAATCAGAGAAAATCGCGATCATCAAAGGGCAAACCTCAGCTTCTTGCAGGTGGTTGTGTGCCTCTTGAGAAATGCAAGTCTGAGCAAGGATGCATGCCACACGCATTACCATCATCTCGCAACTACAGCATACGCACTCTTAAGAGGCACAAGCAGGATGTAAGATCAACCTCATGAGCAATTGCCTCAGGTCTAAAAACACCTAGAAGTGTGCAAGAGAAGAGTTATACAGGGAGCTTCGCACGCATGCCACCAACATTAACACAAAGCAAGTGACAGGCATGATGTATGTCTGCTGCACTGCAAAGGGGATGTATCGGCAACACTCCCCATGCAGCTCAGAGACTACAGCAGACTTTCAGCATGCTTCAGGGAAAGGCCAGCTGCCTGCCTGCCCACTGCACCTAGCCGGCTGTGCCATGCGATGCTAGCGAGGGGCTGTCACAGAACTAGTCAATGGCCCCTCCTTGGGTACTCACCAGACAGGTGTGGGGGAACCAGCTGCTGCATCCCACATGTTTTAAACCTCCAGAGCCTGAAGAGAGTCCAGGCACTACCCCTGGGCCAGCACCCACTCCCCACCTCTTCCCTCTGTAGCTTAAGCACACCGTCTCCCAGAACTCCACCTGTGTGGGTGTCTTGGGTCCACAGTTAGCTCTGCAAGGGGCATGCGATAGGTGTCACACGTAACACACAGACAGACTCCGCGCAGGATTCTAAGGCACCAGTGCTCTAAACAGATCTAAACAAAAATCATAAAACCTGCACACATGTCCCTGCCTCAGTTTTCTCACCGCCCCAGAGCATTCTTTGGGCGGGGGGTCAGAGTCTTCCAGGGGCGGCCAGTGCCCTTCTGCTACAGTGCCTGGCTTCTCAATCATGGAGCCCTCTGCCCCACCCACTCAGCCTGCTTTGACTTTGCTCGACCCTGCAGCTAAACTGGGTCCCCTGCTACAAAAGCCTGCGAGTCTCTTCCCACATCTTCTGCCCAAAAGCTTCCTGGGGTCTTTCCTTCAAGTTTATACATCCCACCACCAACACCTTGTTCCTTTGGCCTGCTGCTGATAATTTTGACTATTCAAACCCCAACCCCCTACTGACAAACAGGAGGAGTGGCTTCTCCTTGCTCCAGTAAACCTCCTTAGCATATCTATTCACAGGTCAGAGTACAGTGGTTACGGTTAACTATTGTCCATTGTATCTAGTCTGGGATGTTCATGCTACAGGGCCTGTCAGCCCACAGAGGATAAACACAGACGTGGAGGCAGTCCATGAGACAGCCCCTTTCATAAGAACAACTTCCCAATATCAGCCAGAATCCATAAGTTGTACAGACAAACTCCTCAAATTATCACAGAGGGCAAGATTCCTTCCTGACCACTCCAATGAGCAGCTTACACTCTGCAGCATGGAGACTATATTCTGTTTAGGATAATTATTATTTAATATTATACTGCAGTACTGCCCAAGGCTCCATTCAGGATCAGGGTCCGACCCTGTGTGAGGAGGGGCAAACGCACATATTAAGAGACTGTCCCTACCTCCAAAAGCTTACAATTTCAATAGACCAAGCAGACAAACAGTAATTAAGAGATGGCAAACAAACAAAATACTTGACGTGATGTCAGATATGCATGCAGGGCCCCATCCTGCAGGCAACCCCAATGGATTTCAATTGTAGGATATGAACCCTAGTTATTTCTTTATTTCATCTTTACAGCTAATCATTAATAATAACTTCATTTTATGCTTAACTCTTATCTACACTATTCCTCCTTTTCTTTTGTTCAAGCCAATTCTTTCTTTCATTTTAGATTTTAAAACCATTGTCTATTTTTTATTTACCATTTCTTTAGGGAAATGGAAGAGCCTTGTGGATCAGGCCCTAGACTAAGCCTGAAGAGGTCTGGGGTCAAAAACCTGGCTCTGCCACAGATTTCCTATGCTACCTCAGTCAAGTCCCTTAATCCCTCTTACAATAGGAAGAATACTACTTCTACCATGTCTATTTAGACTATAAGCTCCTGGGGCAGGGGCTGTTTTGTACAGCACCTAGCACAACAGAGTTCTGAGTTTGGTGGGGGCCTCTGTCATAAAAAATCATCTCTATTTTTCTGCTTTGTAACAGTATTCACTATGTTAATGTCGTGGCTGCCCTTGCTGGCTTTCTTCTGAAACTTTCATTCATTTCCATTTCCTTCTGCAGCCCCCTCCCCCCCCGATATCTTATCCCATTATTAGCCTTTCTCAAATGTCTCCCCCCTTTCTGTCTAAACCCTGACATCCTTGCCTCTCCTCATCTCAGCTGGGGCCCAGAGCTCACTGCCCCTACTCTCCTGCGCGATCACTCTTCACTGACAATTCCCACCTATGGCTGTCCAAGAGTTGTGGGGAATCAGTGCCAAAGGTCTGACCTTAGGTGGGTCCTCACCCACGGCTCTTCCTCCCTGAAATCTCTCAGAGCCTGATCCAAAGGCCATTAGCATGAATAGGAGTCTTTGTCTTTCTGCCAGTGGGCTTTGGATCAGGCCTTCTGAGGGCGACACCTGCTCCTCTGGGTTGGGGAGCTTCTCATTGGAGCTGGGCTGGGTAGACAGGGATAGAAGCTCCCTGCAGGGTCTCGCTTGCCCCCTCCCAGGCAGGGAGCACCTCTGTGGGCCAGCTGCGTGGCTGGGAGCTGAGAAGAGGAAAGGCAGTAAGACAACCCTTTGGCCGGATGATTTGCAGAGCTGTGTTGCTGTAGCTCCGTGTCACTGGCAGCATGGCAGTGCATGTCGATGGCTTGTGAAAACAGCGCAGACAAGCTCTGTTCACCGAGAGAGAGAGGACTGAACAACGGGAAATGCACAAGTCATAATATTAAACAGTGCCAGCTGAAACCACAGCTCCAGTGAGACTTTTGGAAACAGGAATATGGGTTTCTTAGCATGAGGCCAGATCACTTATGCCCGGAACTGAAGTAATTGCTATAATGGCTTTTGCAAGAAGACACTGCAGGAGCCATGTGCCTCCAAGAAAACCAAAATAGATACTGTCAGAATTAAGAGCCTGCAGAGCACTGAGTGGAAAGCTAGATTTATGCATCAAGGGGATGTTTGGGTCTCTGGCAATACCCACAGCTTTAATGAAGACAGAGTGAAGCTGAGGCCCATTACGCAGTGTAGCAGGATGTGCCACCTGTGGTGGCGAAAAGACTATACATGACCAGGGTTCACATTGTGAGGCTGGTAATTACTTCAGAGCACAGCAGTGGCCTCTGCTCTTTGAGGCGAGCGTCTTAGAAAGCCGCTGAGCAATGAAAGCCAGAGCCGACGAAATCAGGACAACATTACTAAGGACAGGCGGCTGTCTGCCGAAGATCAACCGTGCGGCGTAATGCTGAGGAAGGGACGGAAGCCGCTCATCAGCTGCTAGGTGCTCCTTATTTTGCTGCCCTTGGGGGAATGGCAGAAACCATGAAAAGACAAAGCGGGAGGGAGGGGGAAAATCCACCCCATTGGATTTTGCTTTTTACAGAAGCGGAGACGTTTGAAACAGGGAAGACCTATGAGGTCATCCCAGCTACTCCCTTCCCCTCTCCAGTCAGGGCAGAATATTTTATCAGGCTTTCCCCGGTCCATTTCTAAATACCCAACCTCTTCCCTTGGGAGACTGGTCCCAGGGTTGCTTCGTGAAGAATTGCTGGGAGCTCCAGCAAGCTCCACTTTGGCACCTGAGACCATCCAGTGGATCTTAGTTCGAATATTGTCACTTTGGGTCACTTTCGCTGACAATGTCCTCGTTTTCCCTCTAAGGATTTGTCCTTTCTCATGTTCAGTTATGTGTGCCTCTTCTCATAAGGTGCGTTTCTGCAAAGTCTGGAATGGGCGAAGGGTGCTCAGCGCCTCATGGTAGCAGCCAGCAAGATGAGGCCCTTTGCTGAGATCTCTGTGCACACATGTTTAGTGGGGTGAAGTCAGTCTCCAAAGAGGCATCTTACTCTGAGACTCACAGCAGCAGCAGTTTCTGACCAGGCCATACTAATTTTCTGCCCTGTATAAAGGTGAAGCATTGAGGATGGTAAACTATTGCTTTGAACAGGAACTGTTCTGTAATTTACTCTATGTGCCGTCTCCTAGGTCACATGGTATTGTTTCTGCTCCTTGATCAGATGACTCACAAAGCTCTTTCAAAATGGCCATATGAGTGCTCCTGGTGCAGATACAACTTTGCACCTGCATTCAAGGGAGACTCTTGTAGCTGCTCCTGGACCTTGAGAGTGGCCTTTTCTAACCCCTGCAATCATAATGGACCAGGAGGGGAGAGGAGGTCTTTAAAATTGTCCCCTTGCTGGGCCTGATCCCCAGTGCTGATGAGAGTCCTCTATAATGGGAGTAGAGGGTTCTCAGCACCCCACAAAATAAGGTGACTTTGATACCAGTAAAAAGAAAAGGAGTACTTGTGGCACCTTAGAGACTAACAAATTTATTAGAGCATAAGCTTTCGTGAGCTACAGCTCACTTCATCGGATGCATCCGATGAAGTGAGCTGTAGCTCACGAAAGCTTATGCTCTAATAAATTTGTTAGTCTCTAAGGTGCCACAAGGACTCCTTTTCTTTTTGCGAATACAGACTAACACGGCTGCTACTCTGAAACCTTTGATACCAGTGCTGCTCCTGGGTCCTGAGACTGACAAGGCAGAGGAGAAGTGTTGGTACCTCACAGTGAGCAGCATACTAACAGTAAGTTAGCTTTTAGCTTCAACTTTTGCAGCCGCTTTGTCCTTGGAGCAACTCTGTGGGCCCCGTAGCACGTCCCCTTCCCACAGCTGTCACCACTCGTGATGTTATGACTCATCCAGCCTGTGTTTTGTTGGGCATGATGTCTAGGGATGAGCGGTTAAAAATATTTGCACCACCAAACAAGATAGCCTGTGCGTATCTTCACAAAGAGCACAGCCTGAAGAAAATCTGTTGTATTTTATTATGTATTCCCGCTACTAATTAATTATTGTAATGCCTGGGACCCCACCCTCATTTAGCTAGGCAATGTACACTAATGCAGCAAGAAGAAAGTCCCTGCCCCAAACAGATTACAGTCTAAGAATAAGACAACAGGGGAGAGCACCAGATAAAGAGTGAGACAATTATAAGTCATTTGCAGTGTTGCTATAGCTGTGTTGGTCCCAGGATATAAAAGACACAAGGAAGCTAAGGTAATATCTTTTATTGGAGCAACTTCCCGCAGTGGAAGGTACAAGCTTTTAAACTACAGAGAGTTTTTCAGATGTGGGGAAAGAAATCAGTATCCGGGCTAAACAGAAGTTGGGACAGATAGTTGAGCATAAAGAGGTGACGTTGTCAGAAGTCACTTTAAAATAGGTGAGCAAAAAGAGGTCTGAAGTGGGCCATTAAGGGTTAGCAGACAGGCATGTGTTACAGACCATTGTAATGAGCCATGGAACCAGTGTCCCTGTTCACTCCATGGTTTCTAGTGTCTAGTAGCATTATGAATTTAAGCCCCCAGCTCATCTTTTGAAGGTGTTGTGCAGGCTTCCTTTGAGGACGAGTATTGCAAGATCAAATGGAGTGATCCCTTTGTGAAAAGGGTTTGCTTATGGGGGACAGAGTATTTTTGGTTTTTTATCTTTTTTCTGTGTGAATTTTCTGAGTGTAGGGATTGTCTGGTTTCACCCAAAGAGTTGTTATTGGGACATTTGATGCCCTGAACGAGGTATGTCATGTGTTGCTATAGGCATATGTAGGACCCCTGGATCTTGAAAGGTGTATTGTGGGGGTGTTGATCATTGTAGCAGTGAGATTTCTGCAAGTTGCCTCTCCCACAGCCCCAGCCCCAAACCTGCCATGGTAGGGAGAGGCAAATAGAGATGCTCTCCCCCAGCCCCGAACCTTGCACGGCAGGGAGAGGTGCCTCTCCCCGACCCCAGCCCCAGCCCCAGATGGACCTGTCGCGGTGCGGGGAGGTGCCCTGCCCCAGCCCCGGGCTGCTGTGGGAAGAGAGGGCTGGGGAAGTCCTCTCTCCCTGCCACAGCCCCAGGGCAGCCAGCACCCCAAGCCCCTCATCCCAGGTCCCACCCCAGAGCCCGGACCCCCAGCCAGAGCCTTCACCCCCCTGCACTCCAACCCTCTGCCCTTGCTCTAAGACCTCTCCCACACTTAAGTGCCTGCTGGGTTGGGACCTCAGAGCAATAAAATGACATGTGCTGCTTCTTCAGGTGTGTGTTTTGCAGGCTGTTGAAATGAATGTGGATAAATCAGATACTCGTTCAAATTCAAGTCAGGCATTTGTAGGTCATTTTTTAAGGTCAATGATAGATATGAACTAAAGACCACCACATTGTCCAACTTCAGCTAGGTTGTCCTAAAGGGCCAGGCTCTGATAACTGCTCCCATTGAGTAGCAGGGGAGGCAGGTGCCCATCACCATAGTGTCTGATCACCTCACAATCTGTCATGTATTCATCCTTGCAGCACCCCTGGGAGGGACAGCAACATTATGCCTAGTATACGGTTGGGAACCTGAGGCACAGAGAGCCAGATTTACAAAGCATTTAGGCACCTCACTAAGGAAGCAAAGTGGGGATTTACAACTAACTCCTGTTGACTTACACAGGCACTTTTTGTAAGCCCCACTAGGTTCCTAAATACCTTAGTAAATCCAGCCCCTGCCCAAGGTCTGTGACAAAGCAAGGGATTTGAACCAGGCTCACCAAAGTCCCAGGCTATCACCCCAATCACTGGACCATCCTTTCTCCACTATCTTCCCCTGCAAGTTGCCCCATTGATTACAGCAGAGCTACTTGTTGAGTACCTTCTACTCGGTGTGAGTAGGGATATCAGAACGTAGCTCAGAGCTGTAACAAATTCATGGATTCAAGAAAATACACCTTTCCCTAGAAGAACTGAAATTTCAGAAAACAACTCTCCCACTGCTAAACAAATGAGTATTGCAATTACTGGAAGGGGAATCACCTTCTAAATACTTTCCTCGATCAAATATTTTATAGAAAATTCACTCGTCCTCCAACATATTTCAGATTCCAAACAAATGAGAACAAAGAGCCGATTCCCAATGCCTGCAGCCATCTTGCACTTTAATTATTTCCTTTGGTTCTGCTGCTGATAAAGGTTGTGTACCTAAAATGGTTAAAGGGGAAGAAGGAAAAAAATGACACTTAGGACATCCTGTCCATTTTGTCCAGATGTGTCTCATGCAATACAAATTAGGGGGCGCGGAATCAAATCACTTACAAGGAATTTAATGAAATCTGCATTCAGGCATCTGTTTTGTATCAATCGCCATTTTGCTTATGCAATGGTAAATATTATATTTGTAATGATCTTGGATGAATCAGAAAACAATATTCCAGATACTGGAGATGTTTGAACTACAGAAAAAGATGCAACAGATAGAAAAAAAATCCCTATTTATCAGAATGTGTTATTTTTTTCTCTTCTTCCACCCCCTGCTTTTGTTTGTCCTTTATCAAAATGATAAATTAAACTTCTAAGTTAATTAACAACTACTGATGAACTGTTTTTTTTAAAAAGTTTCTTGAGATTCAAGTGAATTTTTATTTAATATGCCTTTCTTGAACTTAACACTAGTGTTTTTCTTCTGGATATAGCCCAAAAGTTTCAATTTTGAATGCCCAGCTTTATTCACCCAGAAACAATTTTGGTCCAGTGCTCAGGGTACTAGCTTGCAATTCAGGAGACCTGACTTCAATTCCCTGTCTTGTCACAGACTTCCTGTATGAGTCACTTAGGCCATGTCTACACTACAATAGCACAGCTGTGGTGCTGTATTGTAGATGCGTCCTACATTGATGGAAGGGGTTTTCCCATGTATGTAGGTAATCCAGCTTTCTGAGAGGCAGTAGCTAGGTCAACAGAAAAATTCTTCCATCCACTTAGCTGCATCTACAGTGGGGGTTAGGTTGATCTTTTTCTATCCTTCACTTTGAGAGAGGGGACGTTCTGATTTCCTAGTCATGATACACATAGTGGCGGTTCCTTTCTACCGCCTTAGCCTCTTTCCCCGACACCATTTTTGCATTCAGAACAAGTAATGCTTCCCAAGTACCTAAGAGCAGAAGCCAAATGCAGGGCATCTGGCATGTGCTCTGAGGCAGCACTCCCGGCTGGAGTTGCCTGCCTCATCTCAAACATAAATGCCTCAAGTCTCTTATCACAGGCGTATTTCCACCCCACCCAGAACATATGGAATTCTCTAGAGTTGTGAACCAGCCCTTAGCTAATTCCCACCAGCTTCTCCACAGTAGGAAATTGATCTCTGGATTCAATGGATTTATACCAGACAGGAATCCAGCCCTACTAATCTCCTAGATTCCCTACTGGCTCTCTACTGGACTTCACGCGCCTGGTTCTCCTCTCACTGAACATCACCAATTTCCAAGGGGGTTCCTCTTGATTTATATTGGCATGAGTGAGAGGAGAATCAGAACTTATGTGCTTTGAGTTGGACACACATTTTAGGATAGATGGTTTTCATCCTATGTACCAGGTCAGCTATTCTTCTGGCTGCTGCTCCCCACTGCCCCTTCTCCGAGTCTGAATTCCCCTGATTCAGCCCTGTACAGAGGTGGTCACCACTGAGGGGACCAGATCTCTTAGTTAGCTGGGCTGCATGGCAGCAGTGTTGAGAAAGGCAGATCCTCTGATATTACAGCTTGCCACGATGGGTGAGACTCTAACAGCCGGGATCCTAGAGAGGATGGTGCTATTAGCACTCACACTGGCCAAAGTGCCTCTGACCCCACGAGGAGGAGAGATCTGCTAACGTGGGCATGGAGAAGACCAGCTCGGTCACTGGGAAGGACTTCTAGATATTGACATTGGGACTGATCCTTTCCTGTTGGCTCCATGTTTTATGCTGAGTGCTGTAGCCTTTCTTATCTCCTGTGACAGCATGGTCAGGGAAGGAAGAAAGAATGGGGGGAGAGAAAGAACTTCAGAATAATAGAGCCAGCAGGTATCCAGGCTTAGAAACAGGGCTCAGGGTGAAGCAAAGATAACAAATGAAACCCTATTGCTATGGAGGGGGAATTTCTGTCCTGCTGGGAGACATTCTAGGCCGAATCCTGGGAACTCAGGGAAAAGGGGAACATTAATAGCGATGCTTCCATGTATATATAACAATAACCCAGCCTGCTGCTTCTCCCCAGCTAGAGCCGCCATGGCCTAATGAGACTCAGAGATCTCCCTAATGCTCTGTCAGAAGGACGCACGGGATCACAAGGCCTAGTTCCTGGGCCCTGGCACCGTGCATATTCCACTCCAAAGCCCTTTCTCAGGCTCAGTCTCTCCTGGACAGCTGTGAACGGACGGAGATTGGCTAAAAGAGGCGGATCGGTGAGACCTGGGGTTCGGGAAAATGATTTCCTCTGGCAGGGAGCAGACGTACCGTGAGGAGCCACTTCAAGCTTCTGCCAGGAAAGGTTAAAAAATAATCCAAGGAGCTTGTTCGCAGCTCCCTCTCTGATTTTCAAACCGATGCCTTCCCCCCCCATCTTCTCTCCTCCCCCTGCTGCTCACTCTTCACACATCAAAACCTATTTTGGGCCCGCTGATGAATCCCAGATGCCTGAGGGAAGCAACAGAAGTGATGTACGTTCCATTCGCTGCTTTCTTGGCAGCCCCCCGAATCCTCCGGGAGCCAGTGGAGGGGTTGGGGGAGAGGACAATGAGGTGGCACTACAAAGAGCAGGCTCTCGTTTGCAATTGCCCATGGGCTGGCAGGAACAGAGGATGAACCCACCTGGCCCTGGAGGCGGTATGTGCATTGGCATGGGGCCGTGCAGTGCCTGCGAGGGGGTAGAGGGGTTGCACCAGCCTGGAAGCAGGGAGGAGGCAGATGGCAGGAGGGATGTGTTTGTCTGGAACTGCGGACAAAGAAGACATCGTGGGACAGCCCTGGGAGCTGAGTCTACCAGCTCCCGAGCAGCCTACCCTGGCTCCCAGCCAGTCTAATGTACACACATAAGGACGCAGAGAGAGCCCAGCTGCTCAAACCTTCAGCTGTTCGGAGTGGAGAGGATGGGCTGAATCCTGATCTTGCCCATCCTGGTGTAAATCTGGAGCAATTTCACTGAAATCAATGGAGTTACAGTCTGATGGAGGTGCCCCGCTGCAAGTGACAGCAGAATCTCACCTCTCATGCAGGGATTAAGTAACTCAGCAGAGATTTTTAGGATGTAGGTTCCTGCGTGCACGCGCGCATACACACACACACTCCACCGGCCCCATGCTTCTGCCTCTATTACCAAGTGGTGTATGGGTTCACTAGCCTATCATAACAGAGCCTTCGCCCCTCCTCAGCTTGGAGTGGGACCTCCTGTGCACACGGCAAGTGGACTCAGAGCTCAGCAAAAACTTCCCTTTCACTCGCAGCATTTCAGATCCGTGCCCCGGGGGTTCTGCCCCAGGCAAAAGGATACCTGTTCCCAGCACAGAGCAAAGCTGCCCTTTCTATGAGGGGCTGGGGCAGCCCCAGCAAATTTGGGGCATTTGTGTGAGACTCTTAAATAGCCACAGCAAAGACACACGGACTCCCCCCTCCCCAGCTCTTTTCCTACTGGGGAATGGAGAGGGAGTCAAGGTTTTAGCTCCAGGTGGCCAATTCAACCACAACTCTTTTTATTTCAGTTGTGATTAATTTGTCCCATGGCTTTAATCCCATCAGATCTGAGGGTCTCCTGTACCCCTTTCCTGGGGTCCGGGAAAGAGGGTTGGCCCCAGAATCACTCCACTCTCCAACAGGAGATGAAGAAGACATCCCTGTAGGGTGCAATTGTAACCCGCACACCTTCTGGGTATAGTGTTCTGTCCCCAGAAGGTGTGCGGGTTACAATTGCACCCTACAGGGATGTCTTCTTCATCTCCTGTTGGAGAGTGGAGTGATTTGTCATAGTCATTATTACTGCTGTGGCTAATGGCCCCCTTGTGCTGAGCATTGGATGCACACAACATGAAAGATTTTTCCTGCCCCACACAGCTTGCAATCTGATATTTGCAAAGCTCTTCTCCTGTCTGTGCAGAGCCCCCAGCCAGGAGGTCACACAGTGAGTATGTGGCACAACTGGGAATAGATCCGAGCCAAGTGGCTCTTAGCTAAGGCTGAAGAGCAGACTCATTGAACTCTCTCTAAGTGGTTTTGGTGCCACTAGATGAGAGCTCGGATCTATTCCCAGTTGTGCCACATACTCACTGTGTGACCTCCTGGCTGGGGGCTCTGCACAGACAGGAGAAGAGCTTTGCAAATATCAGATTGCAAGCTGTGTGGGGCAGGAAAAATCTTTCATGTTGTGTGCATCCAGTGCCCAGCACAAGGGGGCCATTAGCCACAGCAGTAATAATGACTTTGACAAATTCAGCCCCCCGGCACCTCTGCTAGGCAGGAGGTCACACAGTGAGTATGTGGCCCCCTTGTGCTGGGCACTGGATGCACACAACATGAAAGATTTTTCCTGCCCCACACAGCTTGCAAGTACAATATTTATATTCCAATTGATTTATTTTATAATTACATGGTAAAAATGAGAAAGTCAGCAATTTGTCAGTAATAGTGTGGCACTTTTGTATTTTTATGTCTGATTTTATAGGGGTACGCAAGACAAATAAGACTTCTGAAGGGAATATGGTAGTCTGGAAAGGTTGAGAGCCCCCGACAATGGGGCTAGAGCAAAGCCCAGTGAGGCAAGAGAGCTCGGATCTATTCCCAGTTGTGCCACATACTCACTGTGTGACCTCCTGGCCGGGGGCTCTGCACAGACAGGAGAAGAGCTTTGCAAATATCAGATTGCAAGCTGTGTGGGGCAGGAAAAATCTTTCATGTTGTGTGCATCCAGTGCCCAGCACAAGGGGGCCATTAGCCACAGCAGTAATAATGACTATGACAAATTCAGCCCCCCGGCACCTCTGCTAGGCAGGTGAGTATTTACTGACAGGCCCCTGTTACAGTTGGGAAAGCTCCCAGAACATGGGTGGCAGATGGGCCACACACCCCTGCCCCCACTGAATTACCGGGAGATGCCGATGCTCAGGACTAACAAAACTTCACGCCATTGCAAGCCAGGAGGTCACACAGTGAGTATGTGGCACAACTGGGAATAGATCCGAGCTCTCTTGCCTCACTGGGCTTTGCTCTAGCCCCATCGTCGGGGGCTCTCAACCTTTCCAGACTACCATATCCACTTCAGAAGTCTTATTTGTCTTGCGTACCCCCAAGTTTCACCTCACTTAAAAATGACTTGCTTATAAAATCAGACATAAAAATACAAAAGTGCCACACTATTACTGACAAATTGCTGACTTTCTCATTTTTACCATGTAATTATAAAATAAATCAATTGGAATATAAATATTGTACTTACATTTCAGTGCATAGTATATAGAGCAGTATAAACAAGTCATTGTCTGTTTGGAAGTTTAGTTTGTACTGACTTTGCTAGTGCTTTTTATGTAGCCTGTTGTAAAACTAGGCAAATATCTAGAGGAGCTGATGTGCCCCCTGGAAGACCTCTGCGTACCCCCAGGGGTATGTGTACCCCCAGTTGAGAACCACTGCCCTAGGCCACTTCACCTCTCACTGAAATTCATGTGGCTTCTCTCCCTTTCCCTCTCCTTCTCTCCCAACTGCACTGTGCAGGTTTTTTGTCAAATTCCCATCTGCCAAGCAGTACTTCAGTCAGTTCAAGCACATGGAGGACCCCCTGGAGATGGAGAGGACCCCACAGCTGCGCAAGCATGCCCGGCGGGTCATGGGCGCTGTTAACACCGTAGTGGAGAACATCAATGACTCCGAAAAGGTCTCATCTGTTCTGGCCCTGGTGGGCAAGGCCCACGCCCTCAAGCACAAAGTGGAGCCTGTCTACTTCAAGGTAAAGGACTGGAGCGAAAGTCTCGGACACTAGAGGAAAAGGGAAGGAGGGCATACGGCCCACACTGATAAATGGGTGCTGGCAAGAGACGGTGGGGAAGCACTGGTTTATTCTAGCCTCCAGGATGCTGGCCAGGCCTATGGATTTTTACATCAGGAGTAGCCAGTTTCCTGGGTATCCTGCAGGGGGTGCTATAACAGGTAGAGTCTGCTGGCACTGGGAAGAGAGGTTGGAGTCGGTGCTACAAGTCAGCAAGTTCCCTTCCTGCTCACCTCCTCTCCTTACTTGCTCAGCTGGGAGTTTTCCCTTAGCAGCCAAGGGGCAGGTGGCACTGACAGGCAGCAAGAGAGCGAGGGAAGGAGTGAGGACTTCACAGGCTGCACCCCAGAAGCATCTCCATGCCCAAGAAACTGTATTGTAAGGCAGGTGCTTGCCAACAGTAGGGGCCTATTTTGGTGCTTCTGGAGGTGGGGGAATGCAGGGGAGGACTGTTACAGTGCCAGGGGGTGTGTCAAGTGAGTGGAAGGGGCTATGGGGCTGCATGCCAATGAGATGAAGAAGAGGGGGAAAGAGTTGGGATCCTCATTTGAGGATTATCTCCTTTGCTGGGCATTGACCTGCCTTCAGATGGAAATGGCCAATGGGTTAGCAAACGGAGCAATCAGCTGGTTAGTGTCAGTGCAGCCTCCGAGCACCTCCGCATCCTCCCCTGAAATGCAGCTCGCAGGAAACGGCCACGCTTCTGCTATGATGGGGGGAAAATTGCTTTCCAGTTTCCTCCAGGCACCATCCCCCCCACCCCGTGCCACATGGCGCCAACACCCAGTTCTGCTCTCACAGGCAGCACGGGTCCGTGTGATGGTTTTTAAGATGAACCTCAGGGGGAAAACCCCCACCTCTGAGTCCATGAGGTTGGATTGAAAAGGGCTGTGGCCTACAGCTCTGGGAGACTTGCCACCATGGGCCACCTCCCCCGGCCATGGGCATCAGAACCAGTCAGTGGATCAGACGTTGGGTTTTCATTGTGAAACTGGGAGGGGTGGATTGTGGAAGAGAGAAAGCAGATGAGGGGCTAGCTCTGGACCAGGTCACCTACAGCTGTTTTATTGGCCATGGCAGTGGGGTACCGAGCTGCCCCAGCCCATGGAAGCCTGCCTTTCCCCCACAAGGAAGACGCAGGGAACTCCTTCTCCCACAGCTTCTGGTGGAGGCAAAGGGTTTCCTACCCCTACCAATAGCTAGAGCTCCAGTGGGGGAATGGGATAAAGACCCTGGGAAGTAGGGGAAAGCCCCTCTGCCCCTGCACGGCCAAGCATGTCAGAGAGCAGCACTGCAGAGCAAAGATGATGAGGCAACTCAGGGTAGGCAACTCCTACTGTGTCCGTGGGCAGCCGGCCAGCGTTCTCCTCTGTCGCATCTGGAGAAGCAGAGAGGAGAGGAAGTTGCTGAGCGCCTAGAGAGGGCACCTGTCCAGAGCTCAGCAGCTGTGCTGTTAGAGCAGAGGTGTGGGAGGCAGGATGCCGGGGTTCTGTCCCTTGCCAACTTGTGGCATGACCTCAGGCAAGACACTTAGGCCAAACTTCTCAAAAGTGGCTCCTCCCTCTGTGGGCAGGCAGCGCGAGATGCCTGGGGCCTCAGAACTGATTTTCAGTAGCGCTGACTCAGGAAGGCAGTGGGAGTTGTGGGCGGTTAACACCTCTGAAAAGCAGACACTACAGGACAGATTTCAAAGTGCCTAGTACCCAGCAACTCCCACCGTGACGCTTGTGACCTGATTTTCCAACCAGCTCAATACCTGCCGTGCAGAACTCTTTTGAAAGATCTGCCCTGGTCTCTAGTTGGGAACCCAAAAAGTGGGGCCCCTAAAATGAGCGGGCTCAAGACAATGTAGCTCTGACAACCTGCCTGGGGTTCAGTTTCGCCTCGGCACAGCGGGGTTAATAACACGGCTTTACATCTCCTGGAGCCTAATCAGCATCTGTCAATCTCTCAGAGCAATGGCTGGGGGTAATGCAAAGCAGGGTAAAGTATCCCTATGGACCTGCTCAGCAAGATAGCAGAAGCCCCCTGAACTCAGCCGCAGGGTTGTTTTGGAAAAAGGGCTGCCCCAGTGGCCCCTGACCACCTCCCCTCTCCCCTTGTTTCCCGGAGAATCTAGGAAACCTTTCCTGTCTCCCTCTCCCCCAGTTCTTCACCGGTGTCATGCTGGAGGTCATCGCTGAAGAATATGCCAACGATTTCACCCCAGAGGTGCAGAGAGCCTGGACCAAGATGAAGAGCCTTATCTACACCCACGTGACTGCTGCGTACAAGGAGGTGGGCTGGGTGCAGTATCCAAACTCCACCATGTGAGCGGACATAGGGGCAGGGAGGGGCGGGGAGGGACGTGCATCAAGACTTCACTCTGGTCTCCCCTCAAGAGCCTCACGAGCTGAGCAGCCTGGTAGGGTTAGCTCTGAAACGGCAGAGGACAAATTTGATCTCCCTGTGGCCAAACAGGAGGGTTGGGAGTTGAAGGGGGTGGGAATGGGGAATCATTGCGCTCGGTGGCCCAGTCTTGTTCCAGAGGCCAGTAAATTATTGACCTCCCCAAACCCAGAGCCTGGCTTTGATCTGATCCCTGAGAAATGCATTGGTTCAAATTCTGCGGTGAGCCAGAGACATACGGCCCAAATTTACTGAAGAATTAAAAGCTCATCCTAACCCGCTACAGTCTGCAGTGCCCCCAGCCATCATGGGCTCCATACTCATGGGGTTTGTGATTTATCAGGGTCATGTCCTGCTCTCCTGTCTAGTTTGCAAAGGAAACACGTAACTGTTGAATTTTTAAAAGAAAAAGAACCCAGCTGGTAAGAATCCAGCCTGGAATTAGTGTGGGATGCAGAGAACCTCCCACTAAACTATAAATCCCTGGTACAGGAGCAGCCCAACCCCTCGCCCATCCTCACCCCATCCTGAGGCAGCAGTATTTCATTGGCACAGAAACCCTTCTCCATGGCCGTCTGTTGTCCGTAGTCCTGGAGGCTCAGCCCACCTGCAAGGTGTGCTGCTGCATTTTCAGAAGCAGTTCCGGCACCACAGAGCATGTCATGGGATGCCATTTATAGGGCTTGTAGCACAGCCTTGTGGATAGAGAGTACAACTCCTGAGGCAAGGGGAAGGGGAGGAAATTAGCACAGGATCTGGGCCCTGCACTCAGAGAAGTGGCAGCAGCAAGACAATGGGCAGTAGGCAGCGGATTGCTGCTGGACAGGGAAATGCAGGCTCCGGGGAAAAGGAGACGCACTGCGGAACCAGGCTGTCTCCCTTTAACTCCCTCAGTCATCCCATAGGATGTGGGGGAAGCTGGGACAGGCCTCTGAATTGTCTTAGCCAGTAGGTTCTTCTCACAGTGGCCATGACCCAGGGAGCTCACAATTGGCATGTGTGTGTCTGCAGGAAGAATGGGAGGTTTAGTGCACCCAAGCCCCGGCTACTCTTAGCACCCTCTGGTTGGAGGAAGAGGAATTATGCAATGAGCAGGAAAGGGGTGAAAAGATGAACTGAACATATTAAGGGTCAATTTCTGAGTGTGATGAAAAGTCTCTACTCACTGGAAAAAAAGCTTTGCTCCTTAGAGCATACATTTGCCCTCAAAGTGAAACTGGGTTCCTCCATGTAAAGTGCCTGATAAAAATCACTGCATGAAAGACACTGATTCCGTCCTCATCAGTATCATGAGCACCTGATAAATCCCCACATTAATTTATAACAAATGACTCTCTCCAGCATCCCCCTCTGGGAGAGATGCATAGTTTAGCACAGCGGTTCTCAAACTTTAGCAACCTGAGGACCCCCATTTTGATTTAAACATTTTCATGGACCCCCAAGCTCCGCGCTCTGCCCCAGGCCCTGCCCCCAGTCCACCCCTACTCCCAAGGCCCCCCCACCTCTTCCCACCCCAACCTTGCCCCTCCTCTTCCCCGCTTCTTTCTGCCCCCTCCCCCATGTGCACCCCGTCCCTGCTCCTCCCCTCCCTCTGAGCGCTTCCTGCACACCACTGAACAGCTGTTCTGCAGCGTGCAGGAGGCACTGGGAGGGAGGGGGAGGCATTGATCAGCAGGGCCGGCAGCCCTGGACATGACTCACGGACCCCCTGGAGTACCCTCACGGACCCCCAGGGGTCCAGCGACCCCAGTTTGAGAAACCCTGGTCTAGCAGCAGGAGCTCCTTCTGCAGCCTTGGACAAGTCCCTTACCTTCTCTGCCTCAGTTTCCCCACTTGTCAACAGGGATAGTAATACCCCCCATCCCAATGCACAGGGGTGTTGCAGGGATTAATCAGTGCATGTCTGTAAAGCAGTGTGGCGATGAAAAGTCAAGCTGCTCAAATAACTCTCAGAGAAGCTTGGCATGTTTTTCATCCAGTAATTATTTCCAAGTAGATGTCTCCAGGATACATCCAGCTCGAGTGGTAAGTGCTACTGCTCAAAGCAAGGGGCAGGGCTCTTTTCCTCGGAGGCTCCCATCTGCAGCAGACTACCCACAAACCTCAGATGTAGTCTGCACCTGGGGAGAGACCTGTTCTTATTCTGTTCGGCATGTGTGTCTCCAGTTATATTCCTCCCAGACATTCTCTGAGGAGCCGTCAATGGTCAGTTCCTTAGGAGTGGGGCTGGGACTCTCCCCTTATCATACACATAAGAGGACCAAAAGCGTGGGGTTGAGCTGAGTATGCTCCTTGTACCATGAGTGCCACTCCTACTACCCCCGCAGTAGCTCCCTCTTTCCAGCCAGTCCTAAGAAAGTGGCTGTTCTCACTAGGGCAACTCTGTCATATGATCTGTGCTGGCAACGAGCCCAGGAGCTTTCCCCATGGGCTAAATCGATAGTTACACCAGGGATGGATTTGGCCTCATGCGGCCTCTATACCAGGGGGCTGCACTGAGCAGGTCTGGAGCCAAATGACAATTTTAAGTAGTAACTGAAGTGATGTCACTTCCCCAAAACTGCACCCAGTTTGTGGATTAACTTTCCTTTCTCCTCCTTCCACCTTCCCTCATTTTGTCACTCCTCCAGCTCCTCCATTTGCCCCCTCCCTCTGTGTCTTTCTCCCTCCCCTCTCCCTGTATGACTTACAGGATAAGTAATGTAGTTGGGCCAATAAGAGATATTACTTCACCCACCTTGTCTCTCTAACATCCTGGGACTTACATGGCTACAACAACACTGCATACAAAGTACCACAGAGTCTGCTACCACATGGGACTTCCCTTGAAAATGCCCGACCGGTTATGTGGTGCTCACCCAGCACAGTACATTGTACTGCCTTTGTAAATAGCCTGCTGCTACATTGTACTTCTATCGTAACTACCCTGCCCTTGGATGGTACGTACTCCACACATATCCTGCCTTGTTTGTCCCATGCAGACCAGCTAGTAGACAAGCAAGTCAGATAGCAAGAGTCCTACTTAGATTGGAAGCTCTTTGGGGCAGGGACTGTCTTCTCCTGGACTGAGTACTGTTGATGCGTAATTCACAATACTGAGTAATAAAGAGCTGCTGGTGCATGTTATAGGCCAAGAAATTCAATGATGAAGTTTGACCAAACAGGCATTTATCATTCTCTCACCATTTTCCACCAACGAAGAAGAGAGTAATTCTGCTGTGAGTTAAATCCTTCCCCGTGTGCATCGGCGGTGGCCGGGTCCCTTTCTGCGAGCATGGCTGGTAGAGCACAAGTCTCTTCGCCTCTCACAGGGAGGAGCAGGGTGGAAAGGAGCAGAATGTTTTGTACGTGGGCCCTTGTTTATTGCGTTTCTCTGTAACCTTCCCCACAGGTTTGGAATTCCTTGGGAGACAGAGGGCTGGGACAGGGGGGGTCACATATGGAGGAAGCTGGGGGCCACACTTTCCTGTCACGCACAGTTCTCTAAGCTGCTCGTCTGGACTTGGGTCCTTCAAAGTTCTGAGCCCTCTAGCCCCAATCCGTCAGAGCACTTGAGCACCTGATTCACTTTAAGCACAAGTGGGCCTCATCCAGATGTCAGCGGGCCTGGAGTGCTCAGCATCTTGCAGGATCAAGCCCTTGGTACCTCTCTTCTTTCTCAGCATCCCACAGCTATGAAATGGCAATGTTCCAATAAGATTCCTAGTGAATCTAACCTGATCTGATCAGACACTAAATCTTTCTTAGGCTCTGGGGCAGGGCCCGGCTCTCCGTTCCTGTATTCTTGTATCAATGGTTCTAATACCTCCGGTTTATAGACACCATCGTGTCGTTTATTTGTGTTACCCACAACCACCACCACCCTTTACTGTCTGTGCAGCAGCTCTGCTAGCAGACACATCCAAACCCCATCCCCTTCTGCCAGAAGGAAGCGATCTCTCCACGCAGACCTCTCCCTTTACCCTGAGCCTACGTGCCTTTCCCAGTCTCTCTCATTCCCCCTTTGCCCTTCCTCCCCATGTGCCTTTCTACTCTTCCGGCTAATGGATTAACTAGCTCTTTAGCACCCCGCAGCTCAGACTGATCTAGTAACTAGCCCCAGCTTCCCTGAACCAGGCCCTTCCCCAGGGAAACTAATTGGGCATACAGTGACCAGAGTACTGGTTCAGCTGCTGGCTCTCAGCACTGTCAGACCCCCATGATACCAGTGCCATAAAGTTCTAGGTACTATGGCTTGGATTTAGTCACGGGCTATGCTGAGATTTCGTAAAAGCCTATAGAGATGTCCTGGGATTGACACATCAGACCCATGGCTCCACTTGCTGAATGTTCCCTCCCCCCCCCCCCGGCATTTCGAGCCAGTGTTTTCATTATGTGCAGTTTGTGAAGAGTGCAAGTGAAAATTGTGGGGATCAGAAAGAGGGTCTCTGCAGATTTTTAGCGTTATCCCCAAACCCAAGTTCATCTCCTTTCCTTGTCTAAGGAAGAGGGGGAATTTCTTTTGCATTGGGAGAATGGTAGCAAAAAATTCCGATCTCAGATTTTGATCAGAATTGCCAGTTAAAAAAACAACAACATTCTCTTATCACCCACAGATAGGTCTCTTTCAGCCTTCTCTCTCACTCGCGAAGAACCTGCACTGTCTCCTTGTGCCAACCTGAGATTAACCCAGGGTCCTTTAAAACGTATATAAATGTAGTGCTGGTGGAAGGTACTGGACAGACAGTCCTGGAGACTGAAGTCCTCTGCTGTATTTATCTATTGCAAAAGGACAGCACAGGGAGCAGCAATGCAAACTTCCCTGCATCGTGCTACCAGAGCATCGCCTTGACCTTGAGTTGGAGGGACCGTCTTGAGCGGAGAGGCCAGTTCAGTCTCCATCCTAATCTCTCCGCTGAGAGCATCAGTTTAAGAGTTTAAGGCCAGAAGAGAGCATGAGATCATCTAGTCTGACCTGTGTATCACAGGCTGCAACATTTCCCTCAGTTACACCTGCACTGAACCCAATAACTTGTGTTTGGCTAAAGCATCTCTTCCAGAAAGGCAGCCAGTGTTAATCTGAAGACATCAAGAGCTGACAAATCCCCCAGTCCTCTTGGGAGCAAAGATGGCTCTGGGTATTCTAGGGCATGGAGCCCTTTACCTTGAAGTCAATGGTTGAAATCCCCACCAGCGTGGTGGAGACAGAGAGAATTTTTTAAAAGGCATTTCAGTGCCCAATCCTCATTAAAAGTCAGTGGGAACCAGGCACCTATTTCCTATTGTGAACTTTGAAAATCTCCCCCAGAATTATTACCCTCTGATTGTTAGACAATGGCCTCTATGGAATAGCTCAGTCTCAGCCCAGACTCGAGCAGACAGGTGTCCATGATGTCACAATACCCACCACTGTCTATCTTACCCCCAGCTGGCAGAAGGGAAACTCAGCAGCAGAGGTTTGAGCCTGCTTACAGTCAGTGCTGCTCTCCAAGCCATACACAGGGGAGAGAGAACAGCTTTTAGCTTCAGACATGACATGACTTAAGGGTAGCGAGAGGCCAATTTTTTATATATATAAAAAAATCCAAACGGTTTGAAGAGAATTAAGCAGAATGAGGGAGTTTGTTCCAAGACTGAATGGAAGGCAAGCCTGTGATAAATACATTAACTCTCCCAGGGAATGATTTCTCCCCAGGTGGCAAGCAGCCAGACATTCCTGACTTCACTCACTAGCAGCCAGATTGATTTATTCTTTGAAATAGCTCGAAGGATTTTTTTTTCAGTGCATGAAATGCTCTGGCCTCTCTTTATTGGCTGCCCTAGAGCCAGGTTAGGGCATGTCTATAAGTACAGCACTGCAGCTGGATCAATACAGCTGTGCTGCTGCCACATGTCTGGGAAGACACTCTGTGCCGATGGGGAGAGCACTTTCTCGTCAGCACTAAAAAAAACAACCCACCCCTGCGAGCGGCATAAGCTATGTCAGCGGGAGAAGCTCTCCCACCAACATAGCACGGTGCAGACGAACGCTTGTGTCGGTGTCGCTTAGGGGGGTGGAATATTCACACCGCTGAGTGACACAAGTTTTGCCGACATCGGTGTAGTGTAGATACAGCCTTAGTAAGAAGCCCAAAAAGCAACACGCGCACATTGCGGTCTTCCCAACCAAACACAGTATCAGTAGCCTCTGCGTTTGCACGACTCAGGAGACTTGAGAGTAAGAGGAGCAGGGCTGCAAATGAGTCTCTCCACAGGGTTTTCATTAGGCACTTTCATGGGCACCCGTGCCTTTCCTGGCACTAATGGGAGTAAAGATATTAAATAGGATTCTCTACCTTGTTCACTAACCAGGTGTGGGGTGCAGAAAGATCCCCATTCAAGGTCACCCCACTCTGATCCTACCAGATAGGAAATGGATCCTGCCAGGGATGTGTGCCATGCCCACTGAATTCTGTTAAACAGAGCTGGTTGCTTTCTCCTCCCATCCTTTTCCCCTACAATCACCTTTCTCCCTCTCTGCTGCCTAAGACACTGAGAACCCCACAAGACTTCTAGGATCGCCCAGGAAAGGAATGCGAGCCAACACAACGTCCAGATGCGGAGAGAGCAGCCCCTGGGCCACGGCCCAGTTAAAACAAGATAGAAATGGAAACATTATGAACAAATTTCTTTCCCCCCCTCTTTTTTGAGCCCTGGATTTTAGCCAGGGTTTGGGCTTATATAGACCATAGATCATTGCAGACTCTGGTGTAAACTAGCATTTGTGAAACATTATAAATCACCTGGACTCTTTATGCAGCTCTTACCATCGCACCCAATCATCCCCACTCTCCTCGATTAGCTTCATTCTGCCACATATGGCTCTGCTCACTGGCTGCAGCACTAATAGGGAAAACCCAGCACAGGGGCCTTCAGACCTTTCAGAAAAGGTAGAGATTTGACAACCAGGAACACAGAATACAAATTCGTCTAGGAAAGGAACAAAGGATTCTTTAAAATCAAATAGCTAGAAATAGGATCACACCAGGCCACCAAATCTGATCCATCCCAGAGCTTAGGGGAAGTTAGATCTCAAACTTTACAGTGGACCATGTCAGGTCATTGGGGTGAAACCCCCAGGTGTGGGATGCTCCCTCTGGAGCTGAACTTTGTGAATCAAACCCATGCCTAGAATGAACAAAGCCCCATGAGTTGTTTTGCTTGATGCCTCTCTCATGGACAGTGCAGAGCTGCAACCACTCTGCTTTGCAGCTCTTTCCTCCAGAGCACACAGGCAGAACGGATATGTTAAGAGATACCCTTCCAGACAGTGTGTGTCTAACCATTAATGGTCCTAGTAGCGGGTATTTCCTGGGGATAAATGACCAGTTGGATAGAAATGATCATCTGACCTGCCGCTTTCCTGTCTTTCCAGGTACTTGTCTGTTCTCTGTCACTAGAGTATCTGAACTCCACATGGTCATAAATCCCCAGTGCGGAGGCTGTTATAAGATTAAACGGTTTAAAAAAAAAAGCCCACAGGAACATGGATTTATAATTAGGGACAATGCAGGGTCACTTGGAATGTAATGGGCTTGATTTAGAGAATTAGTACATTGTATGTGCACAAACATCTCAACAGCTAACATCTGAATGTCTATTCAGCTGCTAGCCATTTGTATGAACTTCAGGGACATGTTCCACCTGTCAGCTAAGTTTGCAGCTGGGTCATTTCATAGCTAGGACCATATTAATTACAAATGGGGAAAAAAAGCTGTTAATTCATTGAGTTTATTCCCATGCAAGGGCAAGGATGGTATCTAACAGGGGATTTCAGATGTCATCTACCTAGCCCGCAGGAGTGTAGCGTGGGTTAATTCATTAATTTTTGCAAAGCCCTTTGCAATCCTTGCCTGGAAGGTGTTCTAGAAGCAGAAATCGCGATCAATTAGTTCATGTTATCTAAGTGCTGTGGACCAGATCCTCAGGTGATGTAAATCAGCATAGCTTCACATACTTCTACAGAGCAATGCTGATTTACAGCTGGCCCATTATGTGCTAGGTGTGGTTACAGTCTATGAGTAAAGTGTGTTAGTAAATACGTGTTTTCAATCATTGTCTCCTTGAGGGAATTATTCCCCCCCCCCATCAGACCTTTTCTCTCCATAAGATGTAATGGATCAAATTCCCCCTTGGTGTAATTGGATGCAACTCCACTGACTTTAATCCAGTCAGAGTCACTTACTTCAAGGCTAGATTTGGAGCTAGGACTTTGGTCCTGACACAACAGCCATTGAAATCAACAGAAAGACAGGTCAGTGGGAGTGAGCTTGGCTATGAAAGGCCCAGAGGATTGTGACTGTGGAGGTATGGAATTCATTGCAAAAGTCTGGCATTGGAGATGGACAAAAGCCACAAGGTTCAAGAGCACACTCAGTCTGGGGGCCTCGGTTTCTTGATGGCCAACAGTTGACACCCAGGGCTGATTTTCAAAGGTGCTGAGCACCCGCAACTCCAGCTGAAGTTAAGTTAGGACTTAGTGTGGTTCAAGCTGTCCCCCACCAGGAAACTGTGACACCCAGAATTAGTGGACACTCGAAAATGTTGGTATTTTGTGTCCTGAGCAGATTGTCTGTAGCGTCTGGAACTCAGCACAGCAATCACATTAGAAAGACACAGCACAACTTAGCGTATTTTTTTAAGATATATTTTTCTTAATACCATCCAGCTGTGCACAGCTGCTGTCCCTGGAGGATCCACCCAATAAGCCAAATCGCAGGCCACTCAAATACATGCAAACAAAAACATGTTTATTTTTACCAGCGCTGTAGGAAGTAGAATGAATGGGGCCGTGCCAGAGAATAGACACAGATAAAGTCAACACCCCCTCTCCACCCCCGAAACAGAACAGGGCTTGTTTAGATCAGGAAAATCTCAGCAGAGAAGAGACAAAACCAAGTTGAACATTGGAAGGGAAATAATTCCTGAGCAAGACAGGAATGAGCAATGCCGTGAGGGAGAGCAGAAGGGAAGAACTGGTCTTGGCTCTGAACATGGTTTTCTCTTGCATGCACGCACAAACATACACACACACACACACACACACAGCTGCTGCATGTTCCCGACAGCTCTGTTTTGTATCCCAAATGGTCTCTTCTCGCAACCATCCAAAATTTTGAAATGGAGATTCTTGGAAACTGGAGTTCATTTATCTCCAGCTCCATCTTCCCTTGCCCAGTGGATGTGCAGTACGTTGCCTCTTGGCTTGTCTACAAGCCGCCTGTTACGAAGGCATGTTCCAAAGCAAATGCCTGCTGCATATACTTCGGTTTGAATTAATAATGAAGTTGCCTAAGCCCATATAAGTAGGGGTAGCAGAATCTGGGCCTATGACAAACAGTATCTCACTCAGATTAGTCCATAGAAATCTGGGAGGCTACTTGCACGATAAGGTATTATTCATTGTAAGAGTAGCCAATTCAGGATCTTATGGCCTGCTCCAAACCCCACAGATGTCAACAGACAGGAGCCCATTGAACTTGGGATCAGGTCTACTTTGCATTCCTCTGCTATCCCCCATATGAGTCTTCCTGTCCCTTCACAGCATGGCCATGTCTACCAGACCCAGGACACTACCTGTTCTTCTGGTATACCAGGTCTCTGGAGTCCTTCCCCTCCCATCAAAGTCTCACCGCTACCCTCTCTGCTCCAATAACATCGGTTCACTAAATGCTCTTTAGTTCAACTTTAAAACCACTGATTGGCATGCCAAGCTGTACCAGTGTTGCTGTGACAAGGGGAGCAGCTGCCTGGAAAGGATCCCTGCCTGTCACATAGCTGGGCATACAAGGAAGAAGCTGACTCCCAGAGGGGAAGGGTGTGTGCGCTTTTCCCTTGGCTGCGGGAGGTGGGGAACCTTTACCCTTTCCAGGCGACTGCCTCACTTTCTCAGCGACCAAGGGTAAAAGTGAGAAAACACAGGGTATCAAGCACATGCCCAGCACATCGTTCACACTAGGTTTTGGGTTATATCCCCATGTGTCCATTTCTCATATCTATCCATTTCTGGTTCAATGGCAGGCTGCTCCATAGTGCAATGCCACCTCAGCTGTCCCTTCCATCTCAGCGATACAGTTTTCTGCCCCACTTTTCAGTGGAAAGGCTTTGATAATCCTTTGAAGAACAGTTTCCGTCATCTCCCTTCCTATACAGACAGATTAGAAAGGGCCTGTTTAGCCTCATCTCTCCTCTCACATGGGTTGCACAGCTGTTACTCTCTGTGCTTGCACTTCCGCCTTGGGCCTTCCAGCTCCCACCTCTAGTGCAGCCCCAGGTCTGTATTTGGTTAGAGTCTGGTGCAGTTTGTCATGTTTTCCTGCAGGGAGGGGATAGTGTCTTTCAGGATGGAGGCTCTGTACAGGGGGGTGCAGCAGTCTAGGTTGTTACTCTTTTTAACCTGTTCTCCCCAGTGGCTCCTGCAGAGTGGTTTGAGATTTGGGGCTGGGGGTTTGGACACTGTTTCAGGGTGGATGAGGTTCAGGCTCCTCTGAAGTGACTTTGGCGCATTGAAAGTTTTTCCTTAGGACTCTGCCTTCGTGTAACCTTGACTCCATAGAGTGAGTGTGCCCTGACTAACAAAACCAGATACATGAGTGACATGGGTAGAGAGGGTGGCTTAGCAGTCTAACCCTCAGGTTTGAAACTCCCCACCATGTGCCCTGCTCAAGGTACACACACCAGCCACCTGTTCCAGGGGGGCTGTGTCTATGATGCCCCGGTATGTCCTAGCTCAATAGAGGCAGTTCATGCTCCTTTTATTATCTCAAAACTGCCTCTGCCCCATCTGCTGCACCGTACAAGCCCTGGCAATGGCCTTCAGTTCTTCTCCTTCATGCATCAGTGTTGTTGCCAGAAAACTGAGCTGCCCAGCCTCATCCCTCGTTATGGGGCTATTGAGGAAGAAAGCTAGAAGAGCAGAGAATCCTCAACAGGGATGGGTTCTGCACCCATGAGAGCAATGATCAAACACAACAGATAGCCTGCATATGGATGTCAGCTGTATTTATTTGTAGCCTATATACACATATTTTTTATAGCTACAGAGGAGTTTCTGTATGAAAGCTAAATAGAATACCTGCTTGCTAACTTCAGCATTTATACATGCTTGTGGGAGAGCATAGAGATATATGAATATGTAGTACCCATGTAGCAGAAGTATAAAACATTGTGGCTGACATTTTTAAATCTCCCAAAACAATTTGGGTGCAAACAAGGGAGCAAGCTGTGCCCACTATACACATGGTATCTCACACATGAAGTCCTGTCCACACCAAATGGAGCCAATACCACCCACTCCTTTCGCACAGGCTGCCAAAGAACCTTCAGAGTGAGTCTAGCTCACATCAGTACAAACTGGGGACCTGGACATGAAAGGTTTTGCAGCCTATGGCCTATCCCAGGATGAATGATGAGGATCTAGAAATTAGGTGCCGGGGGAACAAAAATAATGCTGCATAGGAAGTGGACAAGGCAAAGGTCCCATCTACCCTGTCTCCCCATCCTATGAGATTTGCTTTTGAAAATAGACAGATTTCAGAGCCAGCTAAGACCAGGACACCAAATCCCTTAGGGATCTTACAAAACTCTCAGCCCTACTCTACAGGCTATACTCAAGGGCCAAAGCCTGCAGCTTACAATAGCAATATGGCCACATTCAGACTGTTACAGTAGAATCCTGCTGTAGTTTGGTTTTGTTATTTTTGGATCAAGGAGATCTTAGGTTCATTGAAATCTATGGCAGAATTCCCATTGACTGAAATGGAACCTGAATTTCCCCTCCAGAGCATGTCCTCCCTACTCATTGCTGTAGTGAAGCTGTGCTGTCGTGTTGGTATCAGTGCAGGTATTGCCATGGTCAACACAGGCGATGTCAGAAAAAGGTTGGATGCTCAGAAGAGAGAGTGCAAAAAAAGCTTGGACCAACTTTAAAAAGAAAGCGTGGGATAAATAAGTGTGGATAAATAATAAGTCTGAAATATTTAACGAACTGTAACAATACTATTTTCCATAGCTAAAGTTGTCTGTTAGTATGTCCTTATCTGGTCCCCCGGTGACCCGCACTTGTGAACCAATTTGGTCAGATGTAATTCTGTGTCTTCAGTGTTAAGAATACTATAATGGGTACTGTTCATGTACGTGTTATCGGAGCTCATGTGCTTTTTTTCTACATGCCGTTTAGTGTACTATGGATGTAATTTTTCTTTTTGTAGGTTTTTAGTATGTTTGTAACAGGACAAAATTGTGTAATTAAACTGAACTTGTACCTTCCATCGATAAATCAATCAAACCCATTATCCTCATCAGACTCTTCTTGGTTTCTTTCATACTGGTGATAAATATAAGGTGGCTGCTAGATTTAAAGAGTCTTGGTTTAAATTTACCGAGCACAGCTGCCCTACTGTGCTCCTCTCCAATCCTCAATCCTGCTAGTTCAGAGTTTAATTACACTGCAAGGCTCTGCCACTCCCTGAAGTATCTTCATCCCTTAGCACCTTTGCCAACTCCCATTGAAATAAATTGAAGTCTTTAGTTCACTTCAATGGGAACTGAACAGGTCCCTTGCAGCAGTGGCGCTCAACCTTTTGGACTACTATACCCCTTTTCAGGAGTTTGATTTGTCTTGTGTACCCCAAGTGTCACATCATTTAAACTACTTGCTTACAAAAGTCAGATATAAAAATACAAAAATGTGTCCACAGTATTACTGACAAATTGCTGACTTCTTCATTTTTACCATTATAAAAAAAAATATCAATTGGAATATAAAGATTGTACTTACATTTCATTGTATAGTCTATAGAGCAGTATAAAGAAGTCATTGTCTGCATGAAATTTTAATTTTTGCTGACTTCGCTAGTGCTTTTTCTGTAGCCTGTTATAAAACTAGGCAAATAGCTAGATGAGTTGAGGTACCCCCTGGAAGACCTCTGTGTACCCTCATTGCTACTGGGAGAAAGACTAGTCCCAGGTCACACAGCAAATCAGTGGCAGAGAAAGAATGAGAACCCAAGAGCTCCAGTATCTTAGGGCTTGTCTATGCTTGAAACACTATAGCAGGTAAACACTTATTACAGCGATAGGAGGAGTTCGCCCATCACTGTTGTTAATTCGCCTCCTCAAGATGTGGTAGCTAGGTTGATGCAAGAATTCTTCTGTCGACCTAGTGTTGTCTGCACCAGAGCTTAGGTCAGCTTAACTACATTGCTCAGGCAGGGTTGGACTTTTCCACTCCCCTGAGCAATGGAGCTGAGTCAACTTAACTTCCGAGTGTAGGCCTGGCCTTAGTCTGCTAGATCACACTGCCTTTCCAATGTCTGAAGCACACAAGCCCCGTCCCTAACAATAATCTAGGAGAGTGACCAAAAATGAGCCTTGGCTCAGTGTGGAGACTGGGCTAACCTGTTCATTCCTTTCGGGGCTTCCTCCCAGACAGGGCTAGAGGCACCATGGTGGGGTGGCCTGGTGGAAGCTTGCACTGTGGTTGCATCTGCTCCCTAGACAAAGATCGATTCAGTCTGTGGGGCTGATTGACTAGCGCCAGCAGGACATTCACTAAAAGAAAGTGTTGGGCAATTTGAAACAAAACGAAAGGCACCAGGATCAACAGCAGCCTTGGGGTTACCATGCAAAGAACTCACCACTGCCCTACACCAGGTTTACACTAAGGTAACTTAATGGAGTTACAGCAGCAAACTGGTGTAAGAGTGGGGAACTAGGCCCAGCTCCCAAAGTCACGAACCTACTACACCACAAGAAGAGGGATAACAGGAAGTGTGGGGTGGGGAGGGACATTTGAGTGTTAGTAATATGAGGGACTGCCGAGTGGGAAGTTATTTTTTCCTAAAGGACCCCTTTAGTATCGTGCTACGGTCATCCTTTTGTTCATTTCTAGAGTTAACATACAGGGCTCTCCCCAACGCTCTCCTGCAAATAACCCCGGCCACCACTCAGCCTCCCACAAGTTACACACAGGCCCCAAATCTCCAGCCAGAGATAGAGGGCCCGAGCCTGGCCCTCTACAATCATACCCCAAAACTAGATTGGTTCCCCTTCCTTGGTGAGCCACGTTGAGCTCTCCTTAATGAGATCTCCGCAGTGGCTAGGATAGGATCAACCTGCAGACACATTGTCCCCTCCCAGCTCAACCCTGCAGATGTGCACGGCTGTGGGTATAAGTGCAGGTTAAAGAGTGAAGAGCAGGAAAAGGAGCACGGGGGATGCTAGGCTGCCACGTTACTGAGGCCTAGTAGCTCGAGTGGGGCCTAAATGCTGAGCTGACTATCCTCCTTGCAGGCAAAAGCTTGGTGTACTTGAGTGCAAGCGAGGGAGAATGTATGAGGCCTGAGACTTGCTTCCCCTCAGTGCAGAAGCAATGCTGGGGTTTAACCTTTCTTGGGCCCACATAGCACCACTGGCAAGCGACAGCTTTGCTCTCCCTGCCATGCATTGTGCAAGGGCTGGGAGGGTCAAGGCTGCTATGACACTACTTGTTTCAGCAGATCATGGGGCCCTGTTGCCCTCTGCATAATCTGCCTGAGAGGAATTTGAATGCATTCCAGCAGTAAAGTTACCTCAGCAGCCATGGCAGCATTTGAGAGCCTGTAAAACAGAGAGGGCAAAGACTTCTCCTCTGCAGCCACAGTGCAGAACCAGTCTCCATGCCAGGCAACAGTTCCTCGTGCCTGCGTGGAGAGATTAGGGCACATGCTGCTCAGCTCAGAGCTGCTAGAGCTACTTCCAAGTTCCACGCTTAATAGCCGCAAACAGCTCAGTGAGCCCCAAAAAATCCAATTCCAATGAAATATGAATACTTCAGAGTTTGGTGCAGAAATAGTCTGCTAGGTAGCCTGCCTCCATCAGGGAGCCTCAGCTCCCTGCCTGGGTCCTAGTGCCTCCCGCCACCACAGATTCAAGAAAAAGGGAATGGGAAGAAACTATACAGAGAAGAGAACAATAGGAATACAAGAGGGAAACATTTGTAAATGGAATGAGATTTAAAAAACAAGCAAACTGAGAAATAAGACAGAAAAAGATTTGGACCAGAGAGAACTTTCCCCGACTGTAGAATGGGGAGAATATCATTTGTTATTGTTTTATTACAATAGCACCCAGAGGCCCCAGTGTGCCAGGCCCTGTGCTGTGTTGGAAGAAATGGCCCTAAAGAGTCTGTGTAGCCCCTCATTTAGAAAGCACTTGGGATGAAAAGTACGACAGAAGCATTATTATTATTACTGGAACAGCAAGCAACAGTTTTCTTGAAAGTACTTGTGAGAGCTTGGAGTGGAGCCCTCCACTTCCAGCAGAGAAGTGCTCTCTGCTGAGTCTTCAGAATAGGGCCCAATGGCTGGCAGCTCTGCCTCACCAGAGCTCATCAGCAGGAAGTTTGCACATCCCCTAGTTCTTTGCAGCAATGCCTGTTTAGTTTGGGGGAATTTTCATGAACGTGTGCCATACTCCAGGCCTACCCCTGACTTCCACAGTTAGTGGTTACAATCAACTGGCTATTTCTTGCCAAAGAACATCATATAGAGGAAATTTTTTGGCGTTTTCTGTGTGAAGGTGGCTCTTGATTTAATGGCCTATTCCAAAGAGTGGGAGGAAGGATGGCCTAGTGGGCAGAGTGCTAGCCTGGGACTTTAGACCTGGGTTCAGGGCCCTGCTCCACTACAGGCTTCCTTGGGCAAGTCATTGAGTGTCTCTGTGGCTCGGTAGATAGATAACTATTTCTGATCTGTCGTCACTGGAAAATGGGCCCCCCATCATTGCTCAGAGAGTTCACCTAGCTGGAAGAATGGGCATGGGTTTGTAGTGAGGTGTGACCAATATTGTAGACTGCCTGCACATTTCTCTTTCCCACCATACTTTGTGGTTAGCCCACTGAGGCTATGTCTATAGCGCAAAGAAAAACCCGCAGTACCGAGGCTCAGAGCCAGGTTCAGCTGGCTTGGGCTGGGGCTGGAGGGCTATGGAAAACAGTGTAGGCATTCCCACGTGGGCTGGATTGCGGGCACGGAGACTCTCCTTTCTCATCAGGCATCAGAACCTGAGCTCCAGCCCAAGCAGGAACATGTACACTACTATTTTTAGCCCCACAGCCTGATCCAACTGACCCAGGTGCTGAAATGCAATGCCAGGGGGTTTTCTTTGCAGTCTAGACTTACCTGGAGACCTTTCAATTAGAACCCAGTGTCTTCTCCACTCTAATGAGGAAGGACAATGCCAAGAGGACGGATTCTGCTGCCATAAGTGAATGGAAATAAGGCTTTTTTAAAAAAAACAAACAAACAGTGAGTAATTAACCATTAGAACAATTTACTAAGGGTCATGGTGGATTCTCCATCCCAGGCCATTTAAAAAAGCAAGATTGGATGGTTTATTCTAAAACAGCTGCTCTAGGAATTATTTGGGGGAAGTTCTATGGCCTGTGTCATACAGGAGACCAGACTTGATGATCATGATGGTCCCTTCTGGCTTTAGAATCCATAAATTTCATTGACTTCTACCTTGGCTTCTGTTTCCTTCTTCTGTCCTTTTATTTCTGTATTTTTCCAGTTCTCTCTCCTCTCCACTATCATTTTCCTCTAAGGCCTTTATTCTGCCACCCATCATTGTAGTACCTGAGCTTCTGCCATGCCCCTCCCCCCCTTTTGTATTTTCATCATCTCCCTTCTACCATTGCTTCTATCCTTTTCCTTCCAGCAGTACAGAAGGATAGACCGATGAACCAGTAACATCTGGTCCCTCCACTGGGACCACTGGCAATGCACTCAATTACTACTAGTAAAGTGCTGAGCCCTGCACAAAACAAAGACAGATGCTGCCCAAAGGAGGTTACAATCTAAGGCCCCAACTCAGGAAAGCTTCCCGTTCAGGGAGCATGGAACTGAACTGGGATTTAAGAAGTGCTGTCAGACTGATTCCAAGGCATGGCTATTGCATTCAGCCTTCTAGGCCTGATTCTGATCCCTCATGCACTGCTGAAAATTAGGAGTCGCTCTGAAAACACTGGAATTACACCAGCATCAAACCAGCACCTGAGAGGTGCCTGTGCCCTAATTTTTTTTCCATGTAAGGGACTTACTCTGTATTAAGACTGTAGGGACACCCATCCCCCCCCACCTCCCTTGCAGTCAGCCCAGTATAAGTGGGTGCTGACATGGGATGAACACATTATGCTAAGTTGAAATAGTGTCTGTTCAGGATACTTATTGATTCCCTCCCCCCACACACACACTTTTCTTTTCTCCAGTGTCTTTCACCATCCCTATCAGCTGGTCCATTTTTTAATCCATATCCTCCAAAAGAAGGGTGGGCTAATCATTGGCACATCTCTTGTGGCTGGGCATGGTGTAGCAGCTCTTTCCCCTCTAGCACCTCTGGTCCTGCAGCAGTCTGCCCAGCTCTCCACCAGGTCATGGGTTAGTCCCATTCTTTCCAAAGGGACAAAGTCCAACAAACAAGAGTCCTTATGTCAGGTGTTCAGCACTCAACTCTGGGCCCCTACACTCCTTTGTCCAGGGTGTTCAGTCCTCCACCTCCCCATCTCAAGGGCCTCATACCCCCTTCCCCAGTGGCTAGTTGGGAACCCAGTCCTCCCACTATACTGGGTTCTAGTCCAAGGACCCTATAACCAAGCACTGAAGGTCAGCTCCACAAGACTCCTTGCGGTTTCCTCCCTGGATTTCTTCCCACCATTCACTTTTTCAGGCCTTCTCTGTAGCCCCTTTCCAGGCTTCTCTAGTGAAGAATGCCTCCCAAGGCTTCTCCCCAGTTCCTGCCCTGGACCATGCTCCCAATCCCTCACAACCCTCATATCAGGGCAAGCAGGCCTCCTGCCTGGGGCCCTGCTCCCTGCGAATCCTGCCCCTACCACACTCCTGCTGTTAGCTAAGCTGCTTCTTCCCCATCGCCTCATAGCCCCACACAAGGCATCTACCCTAGTGGGTGCACCAACCCCAGCTATCTCTTATATCACCTTCCTATTCCTCTACCACCAACTGAGGGACTACTAAGCTCTTCCTTTGCCTCTACTCCTTCCTTTATGAAGACCTACCTCCTTCCCAGCTGGGTTTGATCACCAATTATGCCTAGCACCCTGGACCAGGTGCCATCCTACTTAATTGGGCTCAGGCTCCTGCTAACCCCTGGCTAACGAGGGTGGGGTTTGTACACCCCATCACATTCCCCTTCACTGGATTTTTTTTCTTCTTCCCTCCCACAAGCTCAATAAAGCCAGAGTCAATCCTTTAAACCTAGGATGCTCCAAGGGGTTTGACACCAGCTGGGTTCCCCCAGCCTGAAGCCTGGCATGATGGTGTATCTGCTAACCCTGAGCTCACAAACAGGTACAGCTGGGCAGCTAAATGAGGTGAATCCAAACTTCCGCCCAAATCTTTCACTCAGCTCTCAGATTTGCCTGGCCTCCCTGTCCCATTAAAGTTATTATCATTAAGAAAAGGAGTACTTGTGGCACCTTAGAGACAAACAAATGTATTTGAGCATAAGCTTTCATGAGCTACAGCTCACTTCATCGGATGCACTGAATACATTCACTGAATGCATCCGATGAAGTGAGCTGTAACTCACGAAAGCTTATGCTCAAATACATTAGTTAGTCTCTAAGGTGCCACAAGTCCTCCTTTTCTTTTTGCGAATACAGACTAACACGGCTGCTGCTCTGAAACCTGTCATTATCATTAAGGTGACTTTATTTTTTTAGCTGTTAGGACTCTCAGCCACTCTGTAGTAAAAGGCAGCTGTAATATGACTAAGGCAGGCTCCAGAGACAGGATAAATATATCACGCCATGCTCAAACACTCAGAAATTCATCTCCCACCTGGAGCAGCTTTCACTTCCAGAACTCAAAAACTTTTGACTCCCTCCTGCCCCGAAGGAGAACATGAATGGAAAAGTCCAGTTTAATGAATGGCTAAGACAAAGCCAAGATCAGCTCTGCACCTCCGCTCTGATCCTCAGCCCCCGCAGCTGTTCCAGTGCAAATTCCTCACACCAGTCTGCCATTGCACCAGGACAGTTATCTAGCAAGCAATGTGCCACTGCCCATCCAGTCCTGCCCCCTGGTGCATCACTGCGAATCAGAGCTGGTCCAGGCAAATCTAGCCCTCTCTGCAGTGTCCTTTATTTGGGAACCCGGCAAAGACCAAGAATCATTTTGCAAATTTCTTCTCCCTCCACCCCAGAAGATAAATAGAAGATCATTTGAAACAGCTAACATGCCAGCCAATAGAAATGCATGCAGAATCAATATTTCATTATTAATGTAATATGGATAGATAAATCCTGCAACCTCAAAGGAACTCTATCCCCTTTTCTTCATCTTCTCCTTTATTGTATTGAGCCAGGTCCCCATTATGTTAGGCGCTATACAAACACAGAACAAAAAGCCCCAGCACCAAAGAGCATACTTGCCTGATCTCTAGCCCCCATCTTTAGTGGCATCGTGCAGCGTTTTGGATGCTGATTAAGTTCTACTACACTTTATGAGCCAGGGCCCGGATCCTCAAAGATATTTAGGTGCCTAACTCCCATTGATTTCAGATGCCAATCTGGCGTAAACTGAAACAACTCAATTGATTTCATTGGAGCTGCACTTGACTTACCCTAGCTGAGGATCTGGCTCTGTTTTCCCCTCAAAGAGCTTTGCTAAAAACTAAGAAAGAAAGAAAGAAAGAAAGAAAGAAAGAAAGAAAGAAAGAAAGAAAGAAAGAAAGAAAGAAAAACCCTCCCAGCCAAGATAATAACCAGGAGTCCATCCCTTCCTTTCCCATTCCCTGTCTTCTCTTCATCTGCGCTGGGTGATATGGTTTATCTGAACAGCACTTACTGTAAACTCTGTCAGCCCAGACCAAGATTAATTCTCTGCAGTTTGGCAGCAAAGAGATTAAATAACAAGGGGGGGGAAATACACATCTGAAATTGAAAAATTCTTCAGGGCTAATTTACAATCAGTTTCCTGTTCTCCCCCCACAATGCAGGAGATGGGAGGAAAGACAGGGAAGGAAAGGGTGTGGGAAGACTCTTTTGGTTGTACCCCCACCCAGTGAAATGGGAAAGCAGGGCAGTGACCAGAATGTACACAGCACCAGGCTGCTGGTTTCACAAGAGAGTTGAAGTGTGGAAAATTCCACTTCTCCCCTATGTACAACCCTGTCAATGGTCCCATAGGGGCCCTGGAGTCTCTCAATATAATACAATCACCAGCTTGGAGCTCTCAGCTCGCCTTGAAGGATTGGAGTCCCCACCCCCAATTGAAAGAAATATTCAGATTGCACCGTCTGGTTAGTAATAAATCCATCAGGCCCACTTGCCCCCAGTAAAGGAATTTATAAAGCACTAAGGAACATATGGTCCATCTAATGGCGCGATTGGCTGGCTGTCCTGGCCTTGTCGTTTTGAATAGACAATGCTCTGTGCAGCCTGGGAGTTCAGTGTTACTCTCACTTGCACTGGTATAAATCTGGACTAGCTCTGCTGCCGTCATTGGAGTTACTCCAGATCTGGATTGATAAAATGCCAAGCAGAATTCAGCCCCCTGTCCATAATCGAGAACGGTTCCATTGGGCCTTCACAGAGGCCGGTTTGAGGGATACAGAGAAGGGAGATTATTGGCTTTATTTAGGGTACAGATTGGGCCAAAACGCAATGTGATTGGGAATCCAGATGAAGTTGCCAGCTCTGAGAGACAGAAAAAAAAAGCCACTGCCTCCCCCGCCCACCAGCCTGACCCTCCTCTTCCCTTCCCAGGCACCCCCCCCCCGCAACCAGCCTGACCCTCCTCTTCCCCTCGCAAGCACCCCCCCAACAACCAGCCTGACCCTCCTCTTTCCTTCCCAGGCTACACACACACACACACACCCCTGCAGCTTGACCCTCCTCTTCCCCTCCCAGACACCCCCCCACAGTGACCTGGGGAGTCAAGCTGCTGAACCCCTTCACCATCCCCTCCCCCACCCTGATCCCCATTCTGTACTCCTCCCTGCTGGTGAGCCATGGGTCTATCTTACTTTCCAGAGCCATGAGGAGCAGGAACCTCAGCCCCCGTATTGGCATGCTGAGGGCCCAGCACATGGAGTGGCACCCGGGTGCCATGCCAGCAGCTCTCCCAGGTGCCATGGGACCTGTGCGCTGTAATGGAAGCCGCCACTGGCACCCCCGTACATGCACGCAGTAGTTGTTGCCAGTTGCAGCTTGCCAGAGTATTTTCACTAGTGCCAAGTGAAGAAAACCTCAGCACACTGCAACCGGCAACAGAAGAAAAACCAGCCAGGTTGGTTTAAAACCACCCAGGTGGCAATCCTAGGCCCAATCCTGGTTGGTGGCCCCTGAGATTGGGGGCCCCGTGCAAGTGCACAAAGTGCACACTGGTTCATCCAGGCTGGATCCAGAATCAGGATTCCTGACTCTGCCACTGACTAACTGCAGGACCTCAGGCAAGTCATTTATGGCCACATTTTCCAGAGCAGCCACTGCCTTTGGGTGTTTTCATGTATGGCTGCCGAAGTTGGACTTCAGAAAATGTTGTTCCAAAGGGGCTGTATTGTGTTCTGTCTAGCAGGAGGCTACCAAAGGCCCTGGATCTGAATATGCCCAGACTTTGGGAAGTCCAGAACCAGATCCAAATTTTGCAGCTATTATAATGGACCAAACCAAAACTCTGAGGAAATTTTAGATCTAAACTGTGCAGCTCAGGACCATCTCTACCTAAGAGCCCATCTAGTGTCTGGGAGCTGGGATGAGACACCTTGAACCAGCTCTTGCCAAGCACAGGGTTAGCTACGGGATGGACACTGACCATATGTTGGAGCAATGCCACTCTAGCAGTCCCCTGGTTGCAGGATCGACCTTGCAAGCAGAAGAGAAGTTGAGCTGGTTAGTGCTTTTCTGCTCCCCCATGGAGACGGATCTTCAGGACAGAAGATTTAGCCCTTATACTGGGAGGGAGGGGAATTACTGACAATATTTAAGGGGGCAATGAACGAGCAAGAAGCATCCTCTGGTTTTTCAGGAGCCCCCTGATGGCAGTGGTGGTGGCAGCAGCAGCAAGGTGACAGAGCCTCCACTGCCAACCTGAAACACTGCTGTCCATGAAGAGCAGCTTGCATTGAACCGTAACAGTGCCCAAGAGAACTGCATCTGTCTCATTTAAAGTGATTGTTCAGTATATGTATATTAGAATGTGGGAGAACCTCAGGGGATTCCTGTAACCAGACCAACAGTGTTATACACATGCATCAGCATTCCCCTGACTGTGCTGTGACTGGAAAAAAATAGCTTCCATTTCCTGATATGACCATTAGCAGAATGAGATCATCTGAGTGTCATGAGACCTTCTGTAGTTCCTGAGAATTAAGATGCTATCGGCCCTGCAGCGTGCGTTACATTGAATAAACACTGAGTTCTTTTAAAAAGAAATTCCAGCCTTGAAGAATGGGAAAGACCTTCAGATTGCAGAGCTCCTATCCTGCAAACATTTACACAGGTAAGTAACTTTACACCCATACATACTCACATACAAAAAGTTAGTCATGACCATCAGAGTTTTCAAGATCAAGACTGTATATGCATGATCCATTCTAGCAACATCCACATGATACAGCTGATTACAGCGAATCTGGTCTAGATCTCAACTCTTAACAGTGGACCTAATTCTGACCTTACTTAATCAATTTCCAAGTCGATTTCTTTTATTTACACTGGATTAGCATAAAGCAGCGTCAGACCCAGCTTTTACATCATTTTCATGTTGTAATTCTTTTCCTTATGATTAGGATTGGAAGGATTTGACTTTTATCTCTGGTGAAACTCAAAAAGAAATATTGATGTTTATTTCTAAAGCTTTTTCAAATGATTGACTAAAATGTTTGCATTAGTGGAAATAAAGAAAAAAACGGGTACTAGTTATTCAAAAAAATAATGATTTAGAAGCTGAGATTCAAAAACAGATTCAGAAATAAAATCATGATCAGATTCCATGATATGAACGTACTTATATTTTATTTTTAAGCAGAGTAAATAATGATTTTTTAAAATGAATACAAATACTTATTAGCTTTTAAGCACTATTTTAAAATAATTAACTTTCCTTTTTTTGTAAATTTTAATTAGTAACTATACATATTTTCTCTCTTCTTCTATGTATTTATTTATTGGTAGAAGGAAAGATTGACTCTACACAAAGAACAGTCATAAACTTTCAGGCTAAATTGCTTTTATTTTAGATTAAGGGAAACAACAAAAGAAGAAAGAACAAAAATAAAGTTTCCCTGAGAGATCACCATGAGTACTTCTCTCTAACAATCTGTACTAAAGTCTGAGAACAAAATGGCTGTTGTCTCTGCCTGCAGGCTGAGGTCTTAGATATTATAAGATGCAGGACACAAAACAATGAAACATAGGCTACTTCTACACTAGGGTTGTAATTCCTAACTCACATACATACATTTGCACTAGCTCTCAGCAGTGTAGCTGCAGTAGCCCTGGCTGAGGCAGCAGAGGCATGGGCTAGTCACCCCGAATACAAACCCACACATATCCCATGGGTAAGTACTGGGGGCATCTAACCCACACTGCCGCTGGACAGCCCTGTGCAATTATCAGACCCAGCTGAGAAGGGGTCAGTCAGGTGTTTTCTAGAAAGGGCCGAGAGAGCCCAGTTGGCTGGGTGCTGTAGAAGGGAGGGTTGTGTGGCGTAGAGGGATGGGTGCAGGGGAAAGGTCCCCACACCCTGGGTTGATCTGGGGAATAACTTTGTTTTGTGTTACTTTGTGTAGTTTTGATTTAATTAATAACCTGGGCCCTGAGGAAAGGGCATGAAAGAGCCTTTGGGCCTGGAGCCAGTCCTTCCTGGCCTAGGGAGAGGGCCAGCAGCCTACCCCCATCCCACCCCCAGTTGGTAGGTTAAAACATCCTCCCTATTGATCCTGATTTGGGGCTACAAACTACCCTGTTCTGTTGTCCTCACTAAGATTAAGAATCCAGCCTGGTCTCTGCCATTTGAGCGTGGGCCCCTTCCAAACCAAAGGGATTCTCATTAGCTCCTAGCATTACAGCATCTATGACACACAGTTGTGATACCATCACATAGAGGGCAGTGTCACACGGACACATTAGCCAGCTCATAGGGGGAACAGAACATTCTGGATGGAATGTCTTTTGTGATGTGCCAGCTGCTCTGAGACAGCTGTTCCTGTCAGTGAGAAAATGACTGGCAAGTCACCTTTAAGAGAGTGAGAGCTGATGGTGATAAATATCACCTGTTACTACTGACTGGCACCTAAGCCATAGCCTAGACCAGGTAAAAGAGCATTGCAAAGGGTAGAAGCTGGTAATTCTGTGCGGTTTCTAATCAGCCCTCTAGGATACTAATTGCTATTCCTGACGTGCTGGGCAAAGGGGGAAATGCCTTGATTTTTTCTGTGCTGATGCGACACCACTGCAAAGTGCCAGAAACGTAATTAATCCTCTGTTGACCCAGCTTGGTTCTGCTGCTGCCCCTCTCCCATCACCTTCATGCTGGTCCCAGAGAGACAGCCAGGGATAATCAGCTGTCAGAAGGGCACAGCACTGATTAGAGAGTGGGGGGGGGGAATCAAAGCCAAACAACAAAAGGATGTGGCTGAATGAAAGCATGGCTGTCTGTCGCCAGCCTCCTACCCACATCAGGCATGCCTGGCTCAAGGGCACTAGCGTCTAAAGCCAAGGGGAAGCTAGAAACTGGTGCAGGAAAGGAACAGAGCGAGATCTTAATTCCAGCTCCAATCTGAGTTCTGCTGTGCTCATTTAACAAGACCCCTGCCCACCTTCAATCATGTTTAGTCCACACAATAGCAAAAGCAAGGGTGAGAATTCAGAGCCCCCCATGTCAGAAATCCTCACTCCTCGTATTCCTGGGGCAGGGTCACAATTTTTCTGGTATTGAAATATTGATAAAAAATAAAAATGGAGGAAAATGCCAATCACATTTTTGTTAACTGTTTCCCCTATTTTTGACCAGCCATCGAACAAAGGGAAACATTCTGAATTTAGACATTTCAAATTTCAACAACAAAAACAGGCATTTATTTTTAGACAAAATATTCAATATTCCTTCCTCCACCCTGTGGTGTTTGATTAGCCGTAATTATTTAAATTAACCTTAACTCTGCCCATTCAGAGCTTCCAGCCAACCTTCATTTATGAAGCCTCTTGATATGGGCTAGAGACTCTGCACTCACCTCAAAAGGGGCTCCAGATCCCAGTACTTTCCCCCCATTATTCATGTCTAGAAACTTTCCCACACATACTCTCTTCCAATTGCCACCATAGGTGCTGGAACTAGGGGTACTGTTGCACCCCCAATTTGAAGTGGTTTCCATCATAGACAGGATTTACAGTTTGGTTCAATGGCTCTCAGCACCCCCGCTACACACATTGTTCCAGCACCCCTGATTGCCACCCCAAGCTTCACCTTGCCCCTTCATTCATGAATTACAAAGGTATGGTTTTTTTTCATTATTTGGTACTGTATAACCTTAACCCATCCTCTAGCCAATAATGTAAGGAGGGGGATGGTGAGATGAACTATAAGTCTCCAACTACAGTACATTGTAGTCAGGACCTTGGTCTTGAACCCTAGTCTCAAACTTAGATTCCCTGGTTTGAGGAAGCAGCCTTGGCCATCACATCACACTACTGATCAAAGAAGTCATACACTTGAGTGGCCAACTTCCTGCATTCTGCAACCTGCTTCCTGAATGGCCACATGGTCTTGACCCTGATTGGCTGGTGACCATATATAAAATTCCTGCTTTCTTTCTGGCCTTGTCTGAACAACAAGCCATTGCCTGCTAGCTGCTACTTGGACCTGGCTTAACCTGGCCTTGCTGCCCCACCCAACCTCACCAGCTGCCTTGCTGTACCTTCCCCTTGGATTGGATCTCTTGGCTATCAGAACTTCTTGCATGAACTCTGACCACTGATATAGACTGCCCTTTGACCCGCCTGACCCCTGAGATTACACTTTGACTGGTTGGGGTTCAGAGCATGACAGGTGGACAAGGGCACAGGGTGCAATCTTCAATCCAGAGCAAAACTGTTACAAAGCTCAATATAAATCTGACCCCCGTCAAAGGTTATGCTCACAATGTGTCATCCTGGAATTGGGTTTGCAAAGGGGTGGTCAAATCTATAGCAACAGGAACCATCTAACACATTTTAATAATTTCTGTCCCAGACTACATCCAGGACAAAATCATGCTTAGCTTACACATTTTAACTAACATGATGTTAACACATTTTCCAACATGGCACATTTCCCAGTGTAGACTTGGCTACTGTGACAGTCACTCTGAATGAAATGTAGATTTTTAAGTTCATCCCAAACCCAGTCAAGGCATCTGCCCTGGAGCAATTAGATAGAGCACTCTCAGCAAACCAGTCCAGGGGATGTCTCTTCAAAACCCAGTGCACACATTGGCCTATATACAGACCTAGCATAATCCCGTGGATGGAAGCTAGGATAATAAATCTATGTTTGGTCACCAATCTACATTCAGAACATGGCCAAGATCCAGCTCTCGGTTTCCATGGAATCTGATAGAATTATACCAGTGTGAAGGAGAGCAAAACCTATGGTTCTTATCTGACCTCCATTACTGTAGTATGTGAGCACTGGACAACCTTTGCTGTATGTATGCCCACAACTGCCCTGGGAGGTAGAGTAGTGCTGTTACCCCCATTGTACAGATGTGGAACTGAGGGACTAAGGCCAGATCCTCTAAGGTGTTAGGTGCCTAACCCCCACTGAAATTAATGGGAGTTGGGTGCCTCATCCTTTGAGGATCTGGGCCTGAGTGACTTGCCAAAGCAGCAAGAGCAGGGACACAAGCCCACTTCTCCTGGGTTCTAGCCTGCAATCTTGCCACTGGACCCTCTGGATCTTCCTTTCTGACCCTCTTAGCCTGAATCCACCTCTTTCAACACTCAGTCCAGCTATTCACGGCAACCCTCTGAATAGTCATTCTAAACCATGTGCAGATGGGTGGAGCCCCAGATCCATGCAGAGTGGGAGGGGAAGGAAAGGCAAGAAAACCGAAGGCAGCAGAGCCCCCAGCTCAGACACGATGGGGGTGGGGAGAGGCCCTTTGCAATGTGTCAGACTGTAGCAGCGAGATGGAAAGCACATAACGGGGGCACCAGCCTTCGTTACATGCTTCCACCCCGGATGCATGGCAATCTCAGTTTGACTGGGGATTTCAGCACATTGTCATGTCACTGGCGTCATGCTGATCGTTGTCTCAGCAGATTGGCTGCACGCTTATCTATTCCAGAAAGGCCGCTTACACTTTCTCTGCACGCTTGTCTGCCTCTGAGGTCTAAAGAGCTGTGAGAGCCCCGAAGCATTCTCATTAGCAACTTGATCACAATGTTTACCTGCAGCCATCTGTCAGGCAAAAATCAGATTTTTCATTTGAGAAAAGACAGCAGGAAAAGGAACCGCTGAAGTGCCCGGGGGCACCACACGTTATTTACACAGGGCACCTCTCCAAGTCCAGAGGGCTTTCCATCTCCCTCTCTCTCCCCCTTTCTTAGCCTTGCCTTGTTCGCTAGTACAGGCCAGATTCAGAGTGGGTGGAGGAGAACAGAGCTCCACCAATTTCATCATCACACTCTGCATGTTGCCTGTTCCACGCTCTTTGCAGACACCCCGAGTGGGTATTAATCCCTCAGAGCTAGCCCCAGATATCATGTCATATTAGCCTCATTTTGAAAAAGCAGAAATGGAGGCTTGGAATGCTGAAATGGCACAAGGACACAACATGAGTCAATGGCAAAGTCCTTGGTATTGACTTGGAGAGCTGGTGCCTGGACTAATCCCTTGCAATGTCTGCATAGATTGGGTAGGACTTTTCCAAATCCCCCTACGATGGGGTGGGACTCACCACTGTGGCACCTCCTATTGGTTGTCTTGGGAATTAGCTCTGCACCCTCTTCTGGTGGTGTCTCGCCCGCCATCACCTCTGCTCTGTCCAGGATGCTGGCACTCCTTCCTCCTACTAGGAGCCTGATCTTCCCGCCTCAAGCTCCAGGCAGCTACTGAATTCTGCTCTGCCCTGCAGCCCTTCTTATATGAGCCTACCGGGCCATGATTAGCTATTCCTCTCAACCCCTTTCTAATTGACTGCCTCCAGTCTGCCAGTGAGGTGCAGCCACCCCATCACACCTCCACAAAGGACAGCAGAGCGCACCGGGCAGGTGGAAAAACAGCTTTTAAGGCTTGGGTGGATGGGACAACAGGAAGGGTCCTTTATTAGCAGAGACAACAAAACAGTCCAATCTGAATGGCCTCAAGGTTCGAGAGAGTTTGGCTCCAGGGCTCTGGTTTGCGCCCGTTTCCGTTTTTTACACACAACTCATGGAACGCTCCTATCCAGCAGTGAAGACTGGCCCCTCGCCCTCCAGGGCAAGGACGTGCAGAGTCAGATGTTACTGGCCAAGAATGGCTCAAGATCTATGGACCCCAAAGGCAGATGGAGTGCAAGTCAATTCCAAGCACTGCTCTGGATTGCTGTGTAGGATCTCAAGGAACAAGGTCGCTGATCCCAGCTATGAGGCAATCCCCATACTCTGTAACTACTGCGATAGGTGGCCCTCTCTGGAGGAGCTGGCTGAGCAGCTGGTTCTCTGGCTGGAGGCAGCAAGGTTTGGTCTCTTGATCAGCTACTGTGCTAACAATAAATGTTAGCTTAATCTCCACAGACTGGAGCACTCTTAAGCCATAAAACAGCTGAGAGACTGGCCCTAACCAGTACAGGACAGAGGTAACATCTCCAATGTCCATAGGGTTGCTTGACCCAGGAAACACCTCCAGGGCTGAAGCCGAAGAGACGTTATTTGCTGCGATCTCTTTTGGCTTTAACAGTGTCATAAAGTCAGTGACAGTTTTATGGTGTGAACTGCCCTCGCTTGTATTATTCCCACAGCAGCTGGAACTGCCGGCCCCTGGCCTCAGTGCATGCATGTGTGTTCTCCCTGGTCCAGGTATCCCAGAGAACCAGGAAGAGGAGCCAGCTGGCTGCATTATCTTGTGCACATAAGCTCAGGTACAGCATAAATAGTCACTGGGAACAGCAAGTCAATAACAAAGAGGGAGAAGGAAGGCCTTTCAAACATCTTTGCCTCCTTAATGCCACCGTGAATTTGACCTGGATCTCCGTGGCACTCACTCGTCACATAGCTATAATGCTCCGGCTTATTGTGATGCTTTGACACAATGTAGCCTTCTGCCAGCCCATTATTTATTTGTCTTACTGTAGTGCCCGAGAGCCCTCATCAGAGACCAGGAACCCATGTGCTAGGCGCTGTGCAACCCCTGAACAAAAAGACAGCCCTCATGATGCAACACAGCATCATTTCATCCCATCAAAATGTTGCCCTGGCACAGTATAACTTTGCAATACAATGACACTTCTTGACTAGGGCCCTAAAGTGAGGTCCTGTGAGCACATGGGATCTCCCTGTTACAAATGGGCTACCCCAGAACCCTAGGATGATATTTTTACCCATGGAGGAAGTCCCGTGAGCTCTCTCCAGCCCCATATTCACTTTCTCGCCCTTTCCACATATACAACCCTCCCTTCCCCCAACAGACATTGCTTGACAACTCCACCTGGGACCTTCAGAACTGATCAGTGCTGCTTTCATGATGGCCAGAGGGGTTGATACAGAGCAACAAAGGAGAGACTCCTGCTCCAGTCAAGGGGCTCAGCTTGCCACGTCCTCAGCTGTCCCAGCCATTAATATCTCCAGAGCCTGGGGCTGGCTTTGAGAATTCAGCTAGGATGCCCCTGTCCCCTGTCTGCCCCCAGGCCACCCACGCAGTCTTCCCCCTGCACCCGTCACACCCTCCTGCATGTCAGAAAAGGACTCCATCGGTGTCTGGAAGAGGAGCCGTCGCTGCAAATGGTTTCCGGTGACTCCCACCCATGGCCCTCTGACCATGTGCACATTCCCCTTGTTCCCCCTTCAAGCTAATGGGAAGTAGTTGAGATTTCTTGCTTTCACATTCACAACGCAAGAGCAGACCCCCCTAGCCAGCCTGCGTCAGAGTGAGTCTGGCCAGGCCCTCTCCCAGACAACCAGCCCCCTTTGCCTGACCTCGCCAGTGCTAACTGCTGCCTCCCCCTAATCCTGCAAATGTGCCTTTCGGATTCCAGACCGATGGGGGCAAGGCAGCCTCCTACGAGCAGGCCTGGGGGAGTCTATTTATAGCTTCAGCCTCTCACCGGGCAATCATTTATATGGGAATAAAACCCAGCCAATCTAAACTATCATCCGACAAAACGTGCCGAAGGTAGCATGCTGCCTCCCATCCCCCTGGCCTTTTCCTGTTTAACTAAATACTCCCAGAGCTCTTGCAAATGTTTATTCTTTGGGAAAGCAATAAAAAAGCTCCCACCAGCCCGCTTTATTTTTAATACTTTCTTTCTACGGAACAAGTGGGAGGATAAAAATAATAGTTATCCAGAGAGACCTGTGGGTAGAAATGTCTAACACTGTGCTGGGCCAGCCTTCCAGCCAAGGAGCTCTTGCTGAGCATCTCAACAGTCACTTGGGATGATGTGGCTGCTGGTTCCCACAGCAAAGCTCTCAGAGACCAAGGGGCTTCTCAGGGGAACCTCGCCAAGTGTGGAATTCCCCACCCCAGGAGATCAGGATGAACATGAGTCTTCCCAGTTTTAGGGCCTGGTGCAAGACCCTAAAAGTTGCAAAGTTGTTACAGAGCTATAGAGAGTGCATCCAAACATTAAGGTGAGACATGCATTCACATGAGATTGCATTGGATTAGATCTATCCAGCTATCACCTGGAAGTCAGCCATCAAAATCAGCTCGTTGAGGACAGCAAGTGACTGAAGGGAAGGGTGAAAGTGGCAGGTCTTTTCCTTGAGCAGCATGTTTCTCTTGGTTCAGTAGAGAGGCCCTAGATACTATGGCAGCATCTCTCAAACTGGGATCTGCAGGCCCCACTGATCAACTCCTCCCTGTTCCTCCCTCAACTGTTCAGCAGGCTGCAGGAGGCACTGGGAGGGAGGGAGGGGGAGGAGCAGGAACGGGGCACGATCAGGGGAGGAGGCGAAAGAGGCAAGGAAGAGGAGGGTGGGAAGAGGTGGGGTGGGTGTGGGGCCCTGGGGGAAGGGGTGGAGTGGAGGCGGGGCCTGGGGCTGAGACGGGGGTTTGGGGGGGTCCGCAAAAAATTGTAAATCAAAATGGGGGTCCTCGGGATGCTAAAGTTTGAGAATCGCTGTACTATGGGATGAATGGGGTTGGAAAGCAAGTAGATAAACACCGCGCTTGGTCGGTATTGTTATCCCCTTTTCACAGGTGGGGAAAATGAAGCCCGGAGAAGCTGAGGGGTTTGGGCCAGGGCAGTGTCAGAGCCCGGTTGAGAGCCCAGCGCACAGCTGGGGTTCTGACCCCAGTTCCAAAATGTCCCTGTGGAAACATGGGTCTGAAGATCAACTTTCCCGCTGAAATGCTGGTTGGATGCAAAAGCCCCCTCAGTTCTTCTGTTGCTGTGGTGGCAGCACCCAGTCATGGCTCAGGGACCCTGGGCAAGGCGCTGGACAAATCCAAAACTGAAATGTGGCATTTGCCCAAAAGAGCTTCCAATCTAAGTAAAAGCCAAGAGACAACAGGGAAATGCAACAGATGGAGGGGAGTGCAAGGAAAGGTTCATAGAAATGTAGGGTTGGAAGGGACCTCAAGGAGTGATCATGTCCAGCCCCCTGCACTGAGACAGGACCAAGTAACCCTAGACAATACAATACAGATCAGCATGCTAGGCAGAGATCACACACTGACTTTCTGGGCTCAAAAAAACTGCAAATACATGCTCAAAGAATGCGCTGTTTTCTCCCAACCAGTTCTTACCCAGCTCCCTCCTCCCAGGGGCCCCTTTGATGCCAATGGGCCTGTTCTCCAGCCTGGAGGAGTCATCAGTTGGGATTGACTTTTCCTCTTGTGGGGAATCAAGGAGCATTTGACCAGCATGTTACACCAGAAAACCCCATTTGGGACCCTAGTGTCCCAGGGTAGGCAGTTTGGTTCTCAGGTCAACGGATCTGATTCTCAGAGGTGCTGAGGGCTCACAGCTCCAACTGACCTCAGCTGGAGATGAAGATGCTCCAAACTGCTGAAAATCAGGCCCAGTAAAACTGCTAGTGTAAGGTGGGCAGGGTGTGCCCTGAGCTGTGGACCTGGTTCAGAAACTACAGGAGAATATTGCAGCAGGAATAATGTGGTGACACACACAAGGGCAGCCAAGAGATCCATCGTTAACACTGGCACTCATAAGGCCAGGGAAGCACAAAGGCCAATGGCAGGAATTAAGGGCAGACTATCACCAAAGCATCCCTACAGCTGGCACTAAATGGCAGCTAAGAACTGAGGGGCCCATGGTGCCTGAACTCCTCTGTTCTCCCTCAAAGAGACCCCTGCCCCACCAGGATAGGTAAATGATGGGCGGGGGGAGCAGGAGGGACCTCGCTCTGTCACTGCCCAGGGCTGTGCTTGCTCTATGGACAATCAGCTGATTTCAGTCTTCAGGGCTCTTGAAAACAGAAGACGAACAGAATCTAGGCAAGGAACTGGGATGATCAGTTTATCTGACTTCCTTACGCAATTTTAAATGATTTCAAAATCCTTTTGTCTCTGTTTTCCCCCTTCTTTTTTATTAAGTGTTTATCTGGAAGGGTCTGCAACCACTCTAAGTGGCTGGGCCAAATATCTGACTCTAAAAGTTGGTCTACACCTGGACATTTACCAAAATAACTACTCCTGAATAATTATAAGTGCAGACAAGCCCTAAAACCTGGCAGTTTCACCCACCTCTGGTTGCTTCTAAGTCCTTTGGCAGGGTAGGACATTTTTGGATAAGAGACTGCAAGGTGGAGACACTCTGAAATATCAGACTTGCCATAGGCTGTATATCTAGGCTTTTATATCACATGTAGGCATTTATATCACTATGGTATAAGCATTTGACATTGACACTATGTTCTGGGTGGCCCCTCACTCAGTGGTGCTGGAAATGATCTTTACCGCTACTCCAACCAAGAACAAAAGTAGGCTCAGTCTGCCCTCTGCTGCTCAAGGTGAGAACACTGGCAAAATGAGGAGAGAGAAATGCCACAGGTATGTTACCTAGAAAGACATCAGGGCATGCAAAATGCTATTGAGATTAAATGGGAACAGTAACAGATACACTGGGGGGAATAAGGAGTCTTATTCTGTTACTATACAGTGACAGAGAAGGCACCAGAGATATGGGGATTCCAACAAACGTATACAGAGAGTAAGCCCTGGTCGATATGGGAAACTGCATAGATATTGTAGAGAACAGAGAACAAGATATCAGGTGGTGCCCTGGGGTGTCCTGAAGATGGTGCATAGAATTAAGAACAGCTGCCAAGACTCTATGCGCATGGGAAATCACCCAGTAACTATAAAGGATAAAGTCAATACACCAGACATGCGAGGACTTCTAAAGGCTGAGTACGAGGATGGTAAAAGTTATATGTATTACTCCTGCATCTTTGGGCCTATTGTACATCATACTGCCTTGTGCTCTGAGCCTCCCAGATCTGAGGGCCAAGTCTGGACTTGGATGGGAGACTTTCAAGCAATCCCCTCTTGTTACAGGGAATGGTCACACACTTTCTTCTAGGTCAGTTCTGAACCTACTCCCTAAGCTGCTGTTAGTGGTTCTGAGCTGCCGTGTCTCACTGGCTGCACTATCAGACATTTGATCATGAAAGATGCCACAGCACTTTCCATAATAAAAGGGGTATGAACTGTATCATAGCTCTCATGTCCTGGCTGAATTCCATTGAAGCTAATTACATGCTGCTGACCTAAATTCCCTCTCTTGGTTAACTGGATTCTTCACTTCTGGTTCTAAGGAAGTGTTCTGTAATGTCAGAGGGCATTGTTAAACAGGGGCTGTATTGTAGCGGTGGATTCACTGTGTCGTTGCGTGTTCTATCTCGAGAGCCGAGTACATTACTCATGCCCTTAGAATTCACAAGATGACTTTCAAGGGATGAGAGCAACATGAAGAGAACACAATAAAAATAGAAGTGAAGCTAGCCCAGTGAGTATGTTCTTACTTACCAGCCACAACCACCCTACTCCATTCTTAGGGCAAGCCTCCAATGCCAGCTGTGACCCCCTGCCATCCATCAAGTCTTTTGAATTTAGCCCTCCCAGAATGCTGCAGAGTCAGACTTCAAAAGCGCAGGCACCAAATACTTAAAGCTCCAGTCACTCCATTCAAGCGTCGGAGGAGCCTTAGGATGAAAGGTGCTAGATAAATGTGAAATGATGAGGTTGCTACAATACCAGTAGGTAATATATGTCTGGGCTTGACCAATTAATACTCTAAAGGACAGTGGCTAGTAATATGGACACCAAGGCCCACAGTTTTCAAAAGTGTCCATTAATTTTAGGTGTCCACTTAGAGACACCCAAGACCACATTTCTGAGGGGCTGCTGAGGATCGATAGTTCCCATAAACTGCAGTGGGAGCTGTCCGTGCTGGACACCTCTAAATGTTAAGCAAATTGGGGCCCCCAAAATGGAGAGCCCTGAAATCAATAGCCACTTTTGAAAATTTGGCTGAGCTGGGGTTAGAATCCCAGAGTTTCTGGCTCCTGGGCCAGTGCTCAGCCAGCAAGGTTTGTTCCACCTTGCTCCTTGTAGGGCCTTGATCTCGTCTCATAATCATGTCCGTAATAATGACTCTCATAATCCAGAAGAAGAGGGAATCTGACTCACTGCTGCAGGAATGTGTGCTATGGGTTTACGGTTTTAACAAGACTCTGGCAGAACAAAGGTTAAAGCTTGAAGAGAAACTTAGTGGGATGGTTCCAATTATCCCTTAGATGTGTGAGATTGTGGTGCCCATCTCAGAGTTCAGGCAAATAGCTACCATCCTTCCTCCATGTCACCTTTATTTGAAACTCTGTATTGGCACTGGCATGAAACACTCTCTTTTTGAGCTGATGAAACGTCAGTGAACTAAATCTTAACTAATCACAGAACGTGTGCTGGGGATGGTGCAGGGACTGCATTATGCAGCACGCCCAGTAGATGGTGACACTGTCTTATAATTGGCTCATAGGCCGTCAGAGGAAACCGCTTGCCAGAGATGTTCAGAAAGTCAGTTTTGCTCTCAGCAACCGGATGATCTTCCTCTGCCTGCCATGGCCAGCCTTGGCTCAGGAATATTTATCTACCTAGGTTCTAATACCATGTCCCTCAGCGTTGTGGTGTCTAAGCTCCTGTGGTGTCCCCTGTATGTGTCATTCATTCAAATGTGGTGCTGACTTCTGAGCAACCTTAGCCTTTCTGTCCAGCCCTGGGAATTGGAGCAATAGGCATCCTGGAAAAGCTTGGCAAATGGGGCACCAACATTTGGAAGGTGAGAGCCTTTTCCACCTTCCCGAGAGAGGGAAAATCCTGACGCAGCCCCTTCTGAACAGATGTCCCCTCTAATAAAATGGAGCATTTTCTTTCCCATAGGACCACCTGCAGCATGAGGAGTGCTCGAAAACCCCTAAAATCCCATAAAAACCTGATATGAAACTGCAACAGGCAGGGTGAGCATGGAATAGTGCTGGATTTTACCCCTTCTCCTAAAATCACCCATTCATTACTCATTGGAGAGGGACCTGAACCAAAACCTTCCCCCCCACCAACACCCTTGAGCCTTGGGGAAGTTTCAGAGCCCACGTGACCTTTGCAGCACAGCCCCCTCTCTAGTCATAGTGCTCACAGTAGAAACATAGGACCTGCCACAGTGGGTGAGGCCAACCATCCAGCTGGTCAGGTATCCTGACTCCAACAGCCAATTCCAGACGCTTCAGAGGTAGGTGGGAGAACCCTATAATGGAGAATGATACAATAGCCTACCCCCGCAGTAGTTTCTTCCCCAAGCAGTTAGTGGTTGGATTCTATCTTGAAGCAGGAGGGTTGCAATCCCAGCTAGTGTAACTGTGGATATTATTATTCATGGTAATCTCCTTCTCCAGGATATCTAGTGGCAGTGAGTCCCGTCGGTTAAATCCACGGTGGCAATCGAGTGGCTTTCTTAGGCTGACGGTGCAGCCACCTCCTCTCAGATTAAAGCTCTTCCGCTGTACATCCTATGTACAGGGCTCTTTGCATTTTCCCAGCATCTATTTTCTGGTCAGCTTTGCCACAATTACTTTGGCCTGCAGCCCAGCTGACACTTTATGGATCTTCGATCTAACTGTTACTGCAAAGGGCTGTTTTCAGATGCTCAGCGGCCTGTTCCCATTGCACTGCTGCGTGCACTAACCACTCCATGGTAGTCACATAATTAGCACTCAGGCACCTCAATGCAGCAGGCTTATGACTTTGGCTGGGTATTTATCACACTTCTTTATTGCCCAGCACACAGGACTTGCAGAGCCCTGCTATAGTTCCCCATTAGACTCTCCCTGCTTTCCTGCTGCAAATGGGCACTGGTCTGAACACCCTCCTCCCCAAACTCTGGGAAAGGTCTGTTTAGATCCAAGCCTTGTGCCTACCCCTACAGTGGACCCTGCAGTGTCTCTAACAGTAAAAAAGAGACAGGACTCAACCAGAATGAATGTAAAGGAGATTCTCTAGTGAGGATGCTGCAAACAGCCCGTCCCTTTGGTTCCCCAGCTCCCAGCCTGTGCTGTCACAAACAGCCTCCCTAAGCCTTGTTCTCACTGAACAGTCCCATGAAGAATGACTGTTCCCACCACAGGCTGGTCTGAACACTCCCACACATGGGGCAAAGTTTAGTCTTTGCGGCTCAGGCCCACAATACCCACCTGCAGATCATTTCGTGTCCCAGCCTGCAGTTCTGTCTAGAGTGGTTTATCATACAGTCAGTGGCTGGAGGCCATGCCTGGGATCATTTTGCCTTGCCATGTAGGGGTCTGCCTGTTTCCACCACACTTGGTTATGAATGGAGCGAATATTGTACACTTGAACCATGCTGCATTCGGTGTCAGGATTTCACTGCTCAGTTTCACAGCCCAACAGGGCCAAGTTACAGCTCTTCCCAGCTATGAGAACATGAGCAGCAGCAATAGGATCTTCGCATCCCCCTCGCCCCCAAATAACAATTTTGATCAGGAGAGTTACGTTCTTAAGGTCTGTGACTTGGGGCTGGGCACCACAGGGTGAGACACAGGTTTCCCTCAGGCAAGAGATGTTTATCTGGCTGGCTGGCTACTTGTAAACTGAGCATTGTATGGTTCACAAGGGATGCCCATTTCCAGCCTGAGCCAAATGCCAATGAAGGGATTGTGAAATCCCCCAGAGAGGGATTTACAGGAAGAAATAAACTGGCAGGAGTGAGTACTGTTTATCAGTGAAGACATAGATTTTTGGACTGTAGCTGTAGGTCCAGAGCTACACTCTGCATCCTCTATCGAAGGTACAAGCTGAGAGCATGGTTTGTTTCATGACAAAGGGATCAGAGCCCACCTGGCTGAAAAATGCAGCTGAGTGATACTAAGTTCTAGAAGACGTGTTATGGTTTTATTTTATATGTAACTCTTTGTTTCCAATACTTCCTTCAACTTGCTATTACTTGAATCTCTGTTCGTTGTTAAATACACATCTTGGTTTTACTACAAATATCTCTAAGCACTGTGTGTTAAGCAGAGTGGTGATTCAGAGGTGAAATGGGTAAGCTGGTGTGGTTACTCCTTTGGGCATCTCAGAGCTGTGAATTCTGTGAGTGCCCAGGGGAACGGGGGCTGGGCACTCTAGGTGGGATGCTCAGAGGACTCAGGGGCTGGGGTGTACCTGCCATTCGCCTGTACAGAGAAAGCAGGGCCTGGAGTGACCTGGAAGGCAGTGCTTGTGTTGCCAGAGGTTGGTGGAATTGGGAAACTGACCCACAGCAGGCACAGACGTGGTTCCCTCTCTCTACCAGCCCGTGGAAGTGAGGTGCCTCCCAACTCTGGGTACCCACAGGAAGTGTCTCACAGGCACTGAATAGGAGGATGTGGCTACAGCATGATATCCCTGCATGATCTCATTACGGTTAGAAGTCTAGTTGGGGCCTAACTGTGTCCTGTAACTGGGCTAAAGCTTCGGACAATCCCACTTATAGTAGGTCCCATTTACACTATAGCTTTTAACCACTTTGCAACCAAGTCCCCCTTACTAGGGTATAATGGCATAATAGACTTAGCCTAAGGGCTTGTCTGCACAGGGAAAGGTTTCAGAGTAGCAGCCGTGTTAGTCTGTATCTGCAAAAAGAAAAGGAGGACTTGTGGCACCTTAGAGACTAACAAATTTATTAGAGCATAAGCTTTCGTGAGCTACAGCTCACTTCATCGGATGCACAGGGAAAGTGACTGTCATAGCTATAGTGGAATAACTATAGACAAGCCCTAAGAGGAGAAATGGAGTTTGTTCTCCATGGCCCATTTGACTCACAGCCTCCCCGCTGAGACTGCCTAGCCAACGTAGACTCTCAAACTTGTTCCACACAGTCCTTTGAATGGCCCCGATGACAACAACTTGCAGCTATTACTGATCTGGGCTGAATGAACTTTACAGTTTCCGTGCCTACAGCAAGCCCTGCGGTTAAGGCACTGTTGCAGGACACTGAAGAGCTGTGTTCAGTTCACAGGTGTAACTTCCCTCAGTTCACCATCTGTAAAATGGGGAAATAATCCTTTCTTTGTCAGTTGAGTGTAATTAAACTGTAAGCTCTTTTGAGGAGGGACTATCTCTCACTAAGTATATGTACACAGCAGAATGAAGCCCTGATCTTGGCCGGTGCCTTAAGACACAGCTATAAGTAAAACTATTCTACCACAGTTTAAGGCCAAGGTGCAAACTGTGGCATGGGGTCAATTATTTACATCCCACAAGTTGTATACCAAAACTGGGAAACAATTCATCAAATTAAAGAGAGCCACAAGTAAAACCCCTCCACAAATCTTACCTCAACAATGAAAAATTTCTGCTAGGAATCAACTTCATCTTTAGAAACTGAATCAGCTGAAATTTAGGATAAACACAAACAAACCAAAAAACCCCCAAAACCATAAGCCTGTGTCCCATACACAGAGTATTTCCTACTCTTCAATTGATCCTCTTCTTTAAGCCATTTTTGCAAGAGCAAACACTAATTGCTCTATAATCGAGCTCCCAGAGTAAACTTGTCTCGGTATCTGAGGCTGACTTTGGAAGAAGCGTCACCTTACAAAGGAACAAAGCCCTGAATGCAATCAAGCCGTTGTATGATGATACTTGATGTGGCTCTGCATTGGCTGCCACTGAACATGCCTGGACATGAGCAGCTGTTCCAATAAACCCCACCCTACCCTGTCCTTGCTATTCACTTCCAGTTTCCCCAGCGCAGAGCATCAACACTACACTCTGTGCTATGGAGAGGCAAAAGTCTACAGGTCTCCTTTCCCCATCAAGCAGTTACATGGGACGTCCCTAAGAGAGAGTGGAAGCCACATAAAGGTCTTGAAGATGCAGACAGAGGTAACCTAAAATAATACTTAGTTCTTTTATTGGCTCAGTTCTAACATTAACCAAGTCATCCTCAGGACACCGGTGCAAGGTGAGTAAATAGCACATCATAATGTATTTGGTGAATGCTAATGCAAACCAAAAAAACACAGAGGCAAGATAAGAAAAATGTATTTCCTGGATCTGGAGAAAAAAGAAAAGCAGTACTTGTGGCACCTTAGAGACTAACAAATTTATTAGAGCATAAGCTTTCGTGAGCTACAGCTCACTTCATCGGATGCAAACAGAGCTCTGTTTTTTCCACCAAATGCATCCGATGAAGTGAGCTGTAGCTCACGAAAGCTTATGCTCTAATAAATTTGTTAGTCTCTAAGGTGCCACAAGTACTCCTTTTCTTTTTGCGAATACAGACTAACAGGGCTGCTACTCTGAAATGGGTCTGGAGCGTTACTGACTTCTTAGAAAGACGAAAGGGAGTACGTGTGGCACCTTAGAGACTAACATTTATTTGAGCATAAGCTTTCGTGAGCTACAGCTCACTCACGAAAGCTTATGCTCTAATAAATTTGTTAGTCTCTAAGAAGAAAAGGAGGACTTGTGGCACCTTAGAGACGAACAAATTTATTAGAGCATAAGCTTTCGTGAGCTACAGCTCACTTCTACTCTGAAATTAGTCTCTAAGGTGCCACAAGTCCTCCTTTTCTTTTTGCGAATACAGACTAACACGGCTGCTACTCTGCAACCTGACTTCTTAGAGCCATGGATAGATACTACAGCGGGCGTAAAAAAGAAAAGGCGGACTTGTGGCACCTTAGAGACTAACAAATTTATTTGAGCATCAGCTTTCCTGAGCCACAGCTCACTTCATCGGATGCAACAGAGGGCGCGTGTATTCATGATTTCCTCTGCCTTTCGTCCTTACAAATAACACGGCCCACTCTGTATTTCCAAAGCCCTGTACAAACATTAGCTAATGAAGCCTAATTGTGCTTTGGCGAGATAGAGCATAAGGATTATCATCCCCTTTCACAGACAGAAACAAATTATTGATAAGCTCCTTCTCTCAGTGCAGGATTATTCCTGTGCATTTACTAACCTAGTCCAGTTCCCACTTTCAGTACCACAGCCCCCGGGCTCCAGCACTTCCCGAAGGAGCCTCGGCGATCCCTCTTCCAGATGTAACTCTCCCGATCAGGAAGCTTTTCCAGCTATTCACTCTAAAATTCCCATTTCGTAACGTCACCCCCTTGCTTGTAATTACCACTATGCCGGCCTCCTCCCATTCCCTAGATGGGCAAACGGAGGCAGGGAGAGGTGAAGCCCCAGAGCCTGTTGCGGCACCGAACTCCCACGGATGGCTGGGGGCAGAGCCCGCCCCAGAGGGAGAAACGCCCCCCGGGGAGAGATGGCAATTCCCACAGCGTTTTCTATGCCCCGTGCACCGGCCGGCCACAGGCCGGGGAAGCGCTGCCCGGGACCGGGCGGAGGGGACGTGCCTTGGGACTGGGGGTGGGTCTGTCGGGAGGGGGAGGGGTCGAGACGTCCTCCACCCCACGTGCCTCTCACCTGCCGCCCCTTCACAACCACTGTCCCGCCCGCCCCAATTAGCCTGGCCACGCCTCTCCCCTCCTCCCAGCGCAGCCCCGCCCCGTTCCTATTAGCCCCGCCCACTTCCCCAGGTAGAGGAAGGGAGGGTGGCGAGTTCCGCCCAGGTTCTGCCTTAGCCGGCCCGAGGGACAGGACGGATCCTGTGCGGGGCAGGGCGGTGAGTTGGGTTCCGCTGCCGAGGAGGGGTCGCGGGGGAATTGCATGGGGGCAGGCGGGGGAGCGGCGCGGCAGGAGTGGGAGTTCGGGGGGGGGGGCAGGGAGAGGCGGCGAATGCAGGGGGCAGCTAAGGGGGTCGCCAGGGGGGAGGGGGAGGTGGGAGGGTTGCAGGGGGGAGCGGTGGGGCGGGAGGGAAGTGCGAGGCGGAACAAGGGGGGAAGGGGGCGTTCAAGGGAGCAGGGAGAGGCGGCGAATGCAGGGGGCAGCTGAGGGGGGAGGGGCTTGTAAGGGGGCCGGGAGAGGAAGGGGGGGCAGGGCAGGGAGAGGCGGTGAATGCAGGGGGCCGTTGAGGGGGTCGCCAGGGGGAGGTGGGGGGGCTGCAGGGGGGAGCGGGGGGGCGGGAGGGAAGTGCGAGGCGGAACAAGGGGGGAAGGGGGCGTTCAAGGGAGCAGGGAGAGGCGGCGAATGCAGGGGGCAGCTGAGGGGGGAGGGGCTTGTAAGGGGGCCGGGAGAGGAAGGGGGGGCAGGGCAGGGAGAGGCGGTGAATGCAGGGGGCCGTTGAGGGGGTCGCCAGGGGGAGGTGGGGGGGCTGCAGGGGGGAGCGGTGGGGCGGGAGGGAAGTGCGAGGCGGAACAAGGGGGGGAAGGGGGCGTTCAAGGGAGCAGGGAGAGGCGGCGAATGCAGGGGGCAGCTGAGGGGGGAGGGGCTTGTAAGGGGGCCGGGAGAGGAAGGGGGGGCAGGGCAGGGAGAGGCGGTGAATGCAGGGGGCCGTTGAGGGGGTCGCCAGGGGGAGGTGGGGGGGCTGCAGGGGGGAGCGGGGGGGCGGGAGGGAAGTGCGAGGCGGAACAAGGGGGGAAGGGGGCGTTCAAGGGAGCAGGGAGAGGCGGCGAATGCAGGGGGCAGCTGAGGGGGAGGGGCTTGTAAGGGGGCCGGGAGAGGAAGGGGGGCAGGGCAGGGAGAGGCGGTGAATGCAGGGGGCCGTTGAGGGGGTCGCCAGGGGGAGGTGGGGGGGCTGCAGGGGGGAGCGGTGGGGCGGGAGGGAAGTGCGAGGCGGAACAAGGGGGGGAAGGGGGCGTTCAAGGGAGCAGGGAGAGGCGGCGAATGCAGGGGGCAGCTGAGGGGGGAGGGGCTTGTAAGGGGGCCGGGAGAGGAAGGGGGGGCAGGGCAGGGAGAGGCGGTGAATGCAGGGGGCCGTTGAGGGGGTCGCCAGGGGGAGGTGGGGGGGCTGCAGGGGGGAGCGGTGGGGCGGGAGGGAAGTGCGAGGCGGAACAAGGGGGGAAGGGGGCGTTCAAGGGAGCAGGGAGAGGCGGCGAATGCAGGGGGCAGCTGAGGGGGGAGGGGGTTGCAAGGCACTAGGGAGAGGCGGGGGTTGCCAGGGGGAGCGGTGGGGCAGGCGGAGGAAGGGGTTTCCGGGGGCGGCTGCCGCTGGAGGGAGCGGGGAGCGGGCAGAGTCCCGGCTCGCTGCACGTTGTGTCTGTAGCTACTTTGCAGCTGAGCCCAGGCGCGCTGCTTCCTTCCTTGTTGGAACGGCCCCAGCCCGGCGCTTCCCTTCCCGGGGCCGCTCGCTCCGGACCCTGCTGGGCTGCGCCTTCCTCCTCGCCCCCTGCTCCCGCGGCCGCGCGCTGGCTGGCTGCGCGGGGGCTCTGGGGCCGCAGCTCCCCGGGTGCCAGCGTTAATCCAGGGCCAGTGGAAAGGCTCTGCCCCAGACACCCCGCCCCCTACTGCTCCGAGAAAGGGCTAAAAGAAAAGGAGGACTTGTGGCCCCTTAGAGACTAACACATTTATTAGAGCACAAGCTTTCGTGAGCTACAGCTCACTTCATCGGATGCAAACAGAGCTCTGTTTTTTCCACCAAATGCATCCGATGAAGTGAGCTGTAGCTCACGAAAGCTTATGCTCTAATAAATGTGTTAGTCTCTAAGGCGCCACAAGTACGCCTTTTCTTTTTGCGAATACAGACTAACAGGGCTGCTACTCTGAGAAAGGGCTAGTCTGCCTCGCCTCTGCCCCGCCTGGGAGGGTGGCTGTGTGGTCACTGTAGTGCCTGGGGCTAGTGAGCTCTCTGTCACGTTTGTTCATGGGCTGTACCTTGCCGCATGGGCGTCGTCCCCATCCCTTTTCTAGATCAGAACCGTCTCTAGTTTCAACTTCCCAGTGCATCCCTGCCCCTGGGGCTGGCTTTTCCCCCTCCGCCTCTTAGCCCTACTGAAACCACCTTTTGGAATAGGCCGCTTTATTCTTTTCATAGTGATGCCGTTCCTCTTCACACCCTTTTCCCCCACCAGGCTCTCAAATGAGGCTATGAAGTGTGATCTTTTGGTGAAACAGCTCTTATTGGTGTCTTAAGGTGTTACATAATATGATAAGGTTTAAAGGCGCACAGTACAGTAGTTGCTGTGTAACTCTGGGCGTGGAGTAGGGTGACCAGACAGCAAGTGTGAAAAATCGGGGTGGGGGTAATATGAGCCTATATAAGAAAAAGACCCAAAAATCCCGACCGTCTCTATAGAGTCGGGATATCTGGTCACTCTAGTGTGAAGAGAGCTATTTTCTCTGATACTCATCTCTAATTCTCCCCCCCGCCACACACCTTCTTATCAACTGTTTGAAATGGGCCACCCTGATTACCACTACAAATGTGATTTTTTTCCTCCTGTTAAAGTGGGCTATTATCGAATTCTCATTGGAATGGGTAAGGCAATTCGTGTCTTTTCATGTACTATGTATATATATCTTCCTACTGTATTTTCCACTCCATGCATCTCTGATTAAGTGGGTCTTAGCCCATGAAAGCTTATGCCCTATTAAATTCCTTAGTCTCTAAGGTGCCACAAGTGTAGGAACGCCAACTCCCTGAAAGGAGTTAGCTACCTCAACAGAAGCACTTTTTCAGTCAAGCTAGCTGCATCTACGCTGGGGGTCAGGTCACCATAGCTATGTTGATAGGGGATGTGATTTTTTTTTTCTCATCCCTAACTGGCCAAGCTATGTTGATCTAACTATTAAGTGTAGACCGAGCCTAGAAATGGCAGTGTTTTCACATCCACCTCAAACTGGTGTAAATGGCTATGCATAGTGCAGGGGCAATGGTGGGCAGGGTCCCACATCTTTTAAAATGTCAAGGCACCTTTTTAATCTCCCTATTTCTTACCAGCTCACATGGGAAGGAGCACTCTGGGCCATGTGCACAAGTTTGTTTTGAAAAATTTTGAGCTAAATTGGCAACTTTTTTTTTTCCTCCCCACCCCCATAGGGAGGGATGCTGGTGGTGGTGGTTTGTGCTAGCACAATGAGTGCCTAATAAGAGAGTTTAATCTAGCTTGTCTCTAGTATATCGCTGGGTATAAAAAATTTTTCTTGGCAAGGGTTGTTAGATCAGAGGTTCTCAAACTGTGATCCTTGGACTACCAGTGGTCCACAAGCTCCAGTCAGGTGGTCCGCGGCTAGTTCCCTCTAAGGTGTGTGCCGGGCGGCCGAACATGAGAGAATGAAGGGCCATCCACCTAATTAGTGGAGCCGCGCAGATGTGGCTCCACTAATTAGGTGCCTGGACCCTGGAGAAGATGCACATGTAAGGTGAGGTGGGGGCCCGGGGGGTGGGATAGTGGGTAGGGGAGGGGGCAGTGGGGTGAGAAGAGGGGGTGGGGGGAATTTGGGATGCACAGGGCTGCAGTGGCCAGAAATAGGCAACTTTTCCCAGCCCCAGTTCAGGGGCTGCCGTGGTGGGGGAGAGACCCTCCTCCTTCCCAGCCCCAGTTCGGGGGCTGCCGCAGCAGGGGAGAGGGCACATCCATCACATTAGAAAGATAAGACTACTGATATTAAAATAAGTTGTGTGCTTTTATTTGTAGAACAAAAAAAGTTTAAGGTTTTTTTATATAGCGCTTTTATCCAAAACACTTTACAATAGTTAGCTAATGGTACAAACAACATTTGGAAAGATCATTAAGTGGACCCTCAGCAATTTTCAAGTGGTCTGTGGGGGGGGAGGGGAGAAGTTTGAGAACCACTGTGTTAGACAATAGCACCCTTCTGATGCTTCACCAATATTCAAATTAGGTACAAAGTGGTACAGATGCTTAAATGGGTTTTCTTTATTGGTAGTGTCACACTTCAGCAAAACAGCTTCCCCAGCTGCAGACTTAGTTTTAATTGAAAGCTATTTTTGACATTTGTATATGCTGCCTGCTTCTCTTCCCACTCCCTCTCAGCCTTCTCAATGCTGCATTGAGTAAACTGGGTGCAGCTTTTCTGTAAGGCTGGGTTTTACATGAATGCTATTGTGTAACAAAAAGACACAAACAGTTAGCACTTCCATGGGTCGTGCAAAGCAATTGAATCATCAGTGACAATTGGGGAAGGATCTGGAAAACTGGTTAGAGAAACACATGATGCCGTGAATGCAGTTCCCATTTAAAGGGAAGAAATTGGTGAGAGAACCTATTTTATCCAGCACTCTTCCTTTTCTTAGCAATACTGGTGCCAGACTTAAGAAATGTTACTGGTTTATTTGGATTTTTTGAACAGACTCTTCTGGTCCTAGATTTTTGAACAGACTCTTCTGGTCCTGGATTTTTACCGGTGCTGACCTGCTTAGCTAGAAAACTAGCATTGTTTGGCTGCACGAACTTCACTTGGTAAAATATCTCTGCAGACATATTTCCTTTCCCTTTCTACTAAATTACAGTGGGAGCTAATGGCTTAAAACTTTTTTCTGTTTGGGCTTTTCAAGCTTTCACATGGGCTCGTAATTCTGAAGCCTGTTGGGAGCAAATCCCTTTGCTCATCTTGGGGAAAAACTAAAACAAATAATGTAACTGTCACTTAAATGCAGCCACAGGGGAAGGAAAGAGGCTGGCTGGTCTCTTCCTCAATGTGAATTTTGTCATTCTCCCCATTCCCCTCCTCCCCTCCCAGTTACAATAAACTTGGAAGGTTGACCTTTAGCCGCCCACATCTTCCTACATGCCTTTGTGTTGTAATGGTCACTTCTCATGGGGATTTCCAAAGTGAGCTCATGAGCACATGCTGCTGGTCTAGGCTTGCAGAACCCATGGACACAGAAGGAATCTCCCCATCCATTTGGACTGTCCCTTTAATTCCCTTCTAGTCTGGGAGGCAAAGGGCATGGTTGCATGAGCACTAACCCATTCTTCCCTAATGGGTAGGCAACAGGATAACTGCAGTGCTTTGCCCTCTCAGAGCCTTTTGTACGTCCGTGAAGTCTAGGCTTCCTCTAAGCACTAAAGTCCTGTGTGAAGCAATGCATGCAGGGCCCCATTCACCTCTTCCCCCAGTTGCTCCCTGCTCTCTTTGCGGCTCTACAGGAAGTTGGTGTAGCTTCCCAGTCTCTGATGATGCACTATGCGGTGGGGGGGGTTAATTGTCTCTGTTGGCTGCTTGTCTGACTCTCATGAAGTTTCTTTCCAGAATGGGCAAGTTCGTGCCCTTGTCGAATACACACTACTTTTACCCTTGGGTAAGCTTCTTGTTGCTGATCCTTCACTGCACACGCTGTATTGCTGTTGCCAATTAATCTTCTATCAGCGACAGTGGAACATTAGTATATCTGTGCTTGTGCTTTCTCAGCTCAGCGGGTGGCTTCTCCCTGGCCGTTCCCGAAATATTCCCTACAATTCGGGTGGCTAAAGGATCAGTGTTAGCATGATGGGGTCTCTGTGTTCCAGTAGACAAGGACATTTGTACTGACATAGCAGTGCCAACCCTTAGCATAGATGTGCTGCGTGGCTCTGGTGTGACTTACACCAGGGTAAATTGCACCCATGAATACTGGGAGTTTGCGCTAGCATAGCTATATTTCTGAAAAATCCATGCTAGAGACAAGCCCTACCCTGTCTGACCCCCACATGCACCCTCACACACACCTTTTGAAGACTATATGGTGCTGCATTTTCTGAGTAACAAAAAATTGCACTGGGACGCTCCACAGAGTGACTGTGCAAAGGAACAATATATATCAGTTTATGCTTTCACTGCACCAGCTCTTAAATTGAAAAGGCTCTAACTAACGTGGCTGGGCCTAAATCTATACCTAGGAGATCTGGTTAGCAAGGCTATTCTGCATGCTGTGCAGCCCCTCAGCTCTGACTTGTGGGTCAGCAGGGTATTGCAATGTGAAAATTGTGGGAGGAAAAAGGGATAAGTAGGGAGGTGGCAAAGTTTGCCAGTGACACACAATGGTTAAGTCCAAAGCAGACTGCAAAGGGATCTCACAAAACTGGGTGACCGGGCAACAAAGTGACAGATGAAATTCAATATTGATGAATGCAAAGTAATGCACATTGGAAAACATAATCCCAACTCTGTGTACAAAATAATGGGCTCTAAATTAGCTATTGCCACTCAAAAAAAGAGATCTTTGAATCATTGTGGATAGTTCTCTGAAGACATCCACTCAATGGGCAGTACTTGTGGCACCTTAGAGACTAACAAATTTATTTGAGCAGAAGCTTTCGTGAGCTACAGCTCGCTTCATCGGCTGTAGCTCACGAAAGCTTATGCCCAAATAAATTTGTTAGTCTCTAAGGTGCCACAAGTCCTTTTCTTTTTGCGAATACAGACTAACACGGCTGCTACTCTGAAACCTGTCAATGGGCAGTGACAATCAAAAAAGCAAACAATGTTAGAACCATTAGGAAAGAGAGAAGACAGAAAACATCATAATGCTGTAATATAAATCCACTGTGAATACTGTGTGCGGTTCTGATCACCCGCATATAAAAAAAATATACTGGAGATGGAAAAGAGATAGAACAGTTTCTATATGAGGAGTAATTGCAAACATAGGGACTTTTCAGCTTGGAAAAGAGACTACTATGTGGGGATACAATAGAGGTCAATACAATCATGAGTGGCTTGGAGAAAGTAAATAAAGAAATGTTGTTTACCCCTTCGTATAACACAACAACTAGAGGTCACCCCATTAAATTAATAGGCAGCAGGTTTAAAATAAACACACAGTACTTTTTCACACAACTCGGTCAGCCTGTAGAACTTGTTGCCAGGGGATGTTGTGGAGGCCAAAACTATAAGTGGGTTCAAAAAAGAATTAGATAATTCATGGAGGGTGAGTCCATCAATGGCTATTAGCAAGCATGAACAGGAATGCAACCTTGATAGTTTCTGTATTAACCATTAGAGTCATCTATAGATTTGGACTAACTTTGTGCCTTAATGCAAGACTCTGTAGTTACCGACCTGGGGCTCTGTATATGGCGAGAAGAGGAAAAGAATTAGTCTCTAATCTAGACTCTGAATTCCACAACATGAAATGTTTCATTTTTGTTAAGGCTGCCTCTTGCTATGATTTAAAAAAAAATTGCTTTGGAAGCAAGTAATTGGGTTAGTATGATCTTATTTAAAACCTCCCGCTACTAATAACCAGCTACTCAGACACTGTAAATTTCCTGTCAGAAAAACAAGATTGATAATACAGACACAAGTGCTGCTCTGCAGAAGTCAGCCTCTCACAATGTGTATGTTTTCCTAGTTTTCTCTCACTTTGACATACAATTACCTGCTGTTCCAGTCATTGGCTTCTTCTAAGCAAGTTTTTCTGCTGGTGAATGGTGTGAATAAACTTTGACCAGGGACTAGACTGAGTTCACCTAAACTCAGTCCATTTGTGACTGCCAGGAATCCAAGATTGTTCAGGTAGGAGGGTTTTTTTAATGGCTTTGCTTTCTATGCAACAACTGAGGATGTTGCAAACACCTAAAGCCATGCTAGAGGTGCAGTTAATGGGAAAACAGAGGACTTCAACTGGAGGCCTGGTATGTGAAAAAGGAGCAATTATTAATGTAATAACTCTGTGCACTGTTGTCTAGGGATCAGAAAACACTTTTTTACTTAATTAAAAAGCTTTTCAGCTCATAAAGAACAAGCCCCTACTTCCCTGTCAGGTCAGTGTAGTGTTCACTTCATATGACACTAAATCTGTGCCTTTCTAAGAGGTATTGGACCAATTATTCTTGTAAATAAGAATCCAGGGCTCTAGGGGGACTTGCTAGCTTTCTGTTCACTGTTTTGGGAGCATTATGGTGCTTTGGGTAACAATTTGCTATCCTCCATCATTCTAGTGAGTGCAGAAGGTGTCCTTTTAAAAAAATACCCTTTTCCTTTCTCTAAATAGCACGCTGACACCTGGTTTGCTGTCCTCTGACTTAATTTCTCATTTAGTCATTCATTTCAAAATATATACAGGGAAGGGGAGGAAAGAGCTAGCTCACTATTTCCCTGGAGAATTACCAGCAAGATCTGCACCTGAGGCTGAGAAAAAGGATGTCTGACTTAATCCCTGTGCAAGCTGTTTTTTGGTGATATGATAAGGAAGCTTTGTCTAGGGGTTGGACCAAGACACTGCCAGCCAGGACTCCTGATTCTATTTCTGTCTGTCTCTCTCTCTCTCTCCCCCCCCCCCCCCCCATGTGGCCTTGGGCAAGACCGTTAGGCTCAGATACTCAGAGATATCCTCCACTGAAGTAATTGGGAATTAGAACCTCAGGTTCTGAGCTTTAACCTCTCTATATCAGGCCTGCTTGATACTTAATATAGGAGTGTTTGTCACACTCTTGGTATGAATGCGCTGTACGGGTGTAAAAAGTGAGTTGTGGTGAGGCTCACCTCTGCTCTTAAGATGGTACAGTGCTTCTACACTAGAGGTTTGCACCAATACACCATCTTCCCCCCCCTCCCCCCAAAAAAAAATATCCCCAGTGCAGACAAGGCCTTGGCCTCTCCTGGTGCAAAGTGAGGCTGTTTGGTTTTTTTTAAGCCAACTGGCAGGTGCGTTGTGAGGCTTACTCTCCATAAAGCACTCTCAGATCTTCAGATACTTTGTGCTTATATAGTACATTTTATCATAACGTTTGCTGCTGGATCCGTGCCTGGTATCTCAGCAAAACCTTGATGCATTTCTGTACTCTCCTTTTTCTTGACTTCAGCAGGCTGCTGTTCTGTTCAGCTTGTATGTTCCTTAGTCTCTTTAATCCACAGGTGAGGGTGTAGAGCAATCTCCTTTGAGTGAATCCATTGGAAAACAATTGTAGAACTCTATTCTTTGTAGCTTGTTTGGTTTAGGGGCAGGATGGGGGTGATGGGAGGATATTCCACTGTCTGTTGCCTTATGAGGACAGCAAACAGTGCACCTGTGTGTGGCACTTGACAGATTTAAACTGTGGGCTCCTTGGGGTTGGGGCCTGGCTCAGTGAGTGTTTGTAAAGCATAGTGTTACCTCGCTAAACAACGATAGCCATAGAGGAGCCTGCATCGTTTTATGGAGAGAGGTCTCAGCTCCGAAGACTGGAACCCAACGCAATGCACAGGGTACTTAGAGCAGAGGTTTTGATTCCAGACAGACCCATCTAACCCTGGGCACTGCTGGATGATAGTCTGACCCTAGGGAGACATGTCCTGTAACAAGAGTCTGTGTGCCCAGAGGGCTTCAGCCCATGTAGAGGAGACCAGTAGTCTCTCTGCCCTTCTGCTTTCCCCAGTCTATACAAAGCGCCCTCCGGCGGCTGTTGAGTAGGTGCTGTGGGGGCAGGGTGGGATGGATGTGTATTCTCCTTCTGCCATAGGGGTGCACACATATACTGCTCTGTGGGCAATCCACAGGAAGGTTGGAAAAGCCCCCTTCTATGCTATCAAACCCACTTCTAAGAGAGGTTCCAGGGACACTTGCTGCTGGAAAAGTCCCTGGCAGTGTGGAGCAGGAAGCCCAGGTGCTGGGCCGATGGTTGTCTGCCTCCATGGGTCCCTCCTAATTGTGGCCCAACCTCTGAGAAGGATCCTCTCTCAAGAGAATTCAGAGGGCCCTGCACAGGATGGGGGTGCTCTTCCCATGGGGTTCATCTGGCCCATAGAACAGTTGGAATCTGAAGCACAGACCTGGCTTATTCTGTATGTTCCCAGTTCTGGCTTTTTGGAATGGCTCAGGCTCTGAAGTTGCAAACTGGCAGCATCTGTGAATGCAGCATTCGCTCCCCTGGGCAGCATGTTGGGGTGGATGAATGCCTCGGTGGGAAGCCTGGATTATAGTTTTTATATTGCTTCTTGTCTTTACGAAACTTTTCCCCATTGCAAAGGGATGTTGTGGAGAGGTTTTCTTTAAACCCTCAGTGAGGGACTGAGCGGAATGCAGTTCAGATGGAAACACTAGGACAAGCTTGACAAGCAGCTCTCCCCTGAGGCTGTCAAAGGGCTCTCTTCATAGTGCACAGATGGCTCGAGCAGAGAAGTTTATCTTGGCTGCACTAATGCTCTGGGAAACCGTGCTGCTCACTAAAATGATCCTTGTGGAGAGGAGAGGAATGGCACCTTGCCAGCATGCAGGCAGATAGCAAGTGTCCATACAGAATTAAACATGCTGCTTCTCTTCACGTCTGCCTTCTGGCTGGATGCAGTAGCCTGCTTGTGCCAATACCTGCTAAAAGAATAGGATACAGAGCAACACAATGTAAAGCTGGCTTCTTTGAAGAACCAGTGAACACCCTTTCTGTGCATGAGCTGATGTACGTCAAATCTCCCTGTAAAATTGCGCTAGCGCTAGGCTGGAAGCAGGCATAATGTGTAAGCTACTCCAACCCAGCTCTGTCCTGAGCTCCACTGCCTCGTGTTCTCCACTGAGTGTTGACTGTGTCTACACGCAAGGAGTTGACGCCTTGTTCTAGCCCCTTCCTTTCCCCCAAGCTGCATGTGAGCTTGGCGCAGCTAAATATTCCACCCACGTTCTCTTGCTGGGCTGTAAATGTTTCCCTGGGGTGTTTGCCACCCAAATGTTGCAGCATTGTGCTAATATATCGGAGTCGCACCATGAGACTGTTTTCATTGGCAGATAGAATAAGCCACGAGAAGTCAATTACATATTTAAGTCTTTAATGTCAATGATCCTGTTAGTGGCACGATGAGCACTTTTGTTTTAGGTGATGGCTTTTAACCAAACTGTCTCCCATAAAAGTCCGAGCCTTTCCCCCTGAAGCCTTTGTGTTCAAGTGGCTCAGGTGAGAAGTGGTAATATGTTCATTGGTCTCCTGTCTCTGTTCCTAGTGGCTATCTGTTACCTATCTTGTGGTGATTTTTACTGTCCCGATAGTACTGAGCGGGTGATGACAAGATAGGGGATGAGATTAGGCAGGTCAGGGACTGGGCGCCAGGTCAGGGACTGGGCGCCAGGTCAGGAAACACATGCTTGAGACCCCAATGATTTAAGCACTCGCTAAAGTGCTGTTGTCACTAGGGATGCTCTCCTGTTGGCCAGCTGCACACAAGAAGCTTGCCTGTTGCCTGCCAGTGGTATCCATGGGCCAGTGCTGCTTAATTCTGACTTTTTAAAGCTTTACTGTATGTATATGTTTGATAGGGGAGTGATGGGTACCCATAGTACAGGTCAAGAACCCCTCATCCTTCCTGATGCCCTTAAAGTGGCTTTCAGGCATGTTCCACCTTTATCTGAACGGGAGGGAGAATTGTTAGAAAAGGCATGATGAGAAATTGGCTTAGCACGTTGCTTATTCTCCAGCTGAGGGGCCTGGTGTGAAGCTGTCATGCAACCAGCCAATTATTACGTGTGCTATATACACTGGCCCCAACTGAGCCACACAGGAAACCCCCCTACATTAGTGCAGAGCCCCATGGATGCCTGCACTGGAGTAGCAGGTAGGGTGCAGGACAGGGACTTGAGAGACCTGGGTTCAATTCCTGACTCTGCCCTTGGCCTGCTTGGGTGACTCTGAGCAAATCACTGCCCAGCTCCTTGCCTCAGTTTCCCCATCTGTCAAATGGTGATACTTTATACTGACCTCCTTTTCTAAAGTGCGTTGAGCAATATGGATGAAAAGTGCTATACGACAGCTAGATCAGGGCAGTTTGCATGGAACATTGTTATGGTCCCTCCTGTACTGCTGATGACCCTTTTGGCTTAAATGACAAAGTACAGGCGTAGGCCAGGACTTTCAAACAGCAAGTGGGGTGCTCTGTGCAGTCAGAAAATCCAGACAGTTATGTAGAGGGAAATTTTCAAAGGCACAAATGGGGAATGATGCACACTTAACTCATGGCATGGAATTTCAAAGATGTTGGCCCTAAAATATTTCAAATTAATTGGAAAAATATACAAGGTGACGCAACAAATCAGAGAGCTCAGTTTTAATCTGCAGTGTGATGAGTCACAGTGTGGAGGAAGTGATTGTTTTTTTTCTTGTCAGAGTGATGCTTGTTTGGGAGAAGAGGGCTTGGCTACTGGGACAACGATTTTACAGCTGTTAAGTCTTCAGTTTTTCAAAGCAGCAATTTGGGGACATTTTGGAAGGCTCCAGAAGGAAGATGCCTTTCTGCCTGAAGTTAAAGCATCACTTTGGAACTGCAGAACTGGCTCCTCCTGCCTTTAAAATTATACAGACTTGACTTCTTCCTGGTACAGGGACCACAGCAAATCTTGAGGCGTAATTGAACTCTGTCTCGTCAATGTTTAGTAATTTCACTTACTAACTGGTTTGGCAGCCTCTCTGAGAGCTGGAAGCCACTGTGCTAGCTTGTCTGCCTCCCTTCCTGGGAAGCTTAAAAAAAAATCACTTGCTGGCAGTTCATCAGCTTAGGGACAAGAAGCTGGGTGGCTAGAGATGTCTGTGTGTAAACTGAGCTTCCCTAAAAGCAGGATAGTCAAATGCCAGTCAAGTGCAACACTGCGCACATCTACATGCTGACTGAGTGATCCCTGCCTTAGCATGGGTAAGCTGTCTGGAAGGAGGCTGATCAACTCCAGGCTTGTGCTGTGATTGTATCAACAGGAGCAGTCTCTGCCAGGTGTACTTGTACTAAGCAGTACCGTTCACAGCCCAAAGCAGCACACCCACAGAGTTCCCAGCCGAAGTGTCTGTAATTGTGTGTGTGTGTGTGTGTGTGTGTGTGTGTGTGTGTGTGTGTAACTTTCCAGAGTGGGCGATTCTCTCGCAAGCACAATAGGTGGATCTGAAAACTTCCTTGCACATTCACATTGCACATGCTGCCTCATGGCTTGGAAAAGCCCTGAGGTGACCTCTCTGATCTCATAGCTTATGCATCAGTCCGGAGGATGGAGCTCAATGTTTTGTTTGTACTGATGCGGTGGGTTACAGTCATTCCTAAAAGCTCTGTAAGCAGGGGATGTAGAAACTTGACTTGATCATAGCAAAGGTGGTTTCTGCCCACTCAGTGGATTTTTGTCATGTTTTAAAAGGACGCCATTGAAGATTGTTCCACCCCCCCCCCCCCCCCGCTGTTTATAACAGGATAAGTGCTTGATGTTGACGTGTTTCTTAACAGCGTGGCTTGACACCCAGGTTTGGAGGAAGGACCTTGAGCTGGCAGTGAGGTTCTGCAGCATGCCCTAATTAGCAGTTCTCACCCCAATAATGTGCAAACCTTTTGGTTTTTACAAAGGCACTAAAGCCAGAAGTCTGGCCCGACAGCTTAAAGCTTTAATAGTAGACTCCTATAGCAAGGCTCTTATCACCACGACTGGCCTAGTGGAGAGAGTGCAGGTTTGGGACTTGGAGACCTGAGTTCTGTTCCCACCTTGGCCACTAACCTGCTGGGTGACTTCCTTTCCCTGTGCTTCCATGTTCCCATCTGTAAAAGGGTAATAATGATGCTGACCTCTTTGGTAAAGCACTTTGAGATCGACTGATGAAAAGCAGTAGGGTTTCCTTTTTATTAGCAGCACATTTGCAAAGCTCTCTACAGCAGACTTGCTAATATAGGCCCTAATCCTGCAATGAGATCCATCCCAGTGCCTGAACAGAATTCAGTGGGGCCTGGTACAGGCACTGGGGGCTGCTCACATGGGAGCTATAAGTAAGGCTACAATTATGTGTCAGAACCCATGACTTCCAAAGACTTGTGACATTTTCTGCCTGGGGCTGGAGCTGTCGATTGGCTGGCTACATAGCTCTCAGGTGCTGCTGGCAGTGGGCCCCTAGCAGCTCCCAGGAACTGAGGGTCCCCACAGCTCCACCCGTCACAGGCAGCAAGAGGATCCAGAAGCTACCACTCCCCATAGGCAATGGGGGGGACTACAGAGCCCCCAGTTGCTGTTGGTGCTGGACCTTCCTCGTCCTCATTTTGTCAGGGATATTTTTAGTAAAAAATCACAGACAGGTCCCAGATAATAAACAAAAATTCACAGAAGCCTGGGACCTGTCTCTAATTTTTAGTAAAAATATCCCTGACAAAATAGGAGCCTTAGCTATAAGAAGTATTGTTGTCCCCACTCTAACCACTGGACTAAGTGTCATAAGAGCTGGTTCTGCCAGTGACTCACTACCAGTATATGACCTTGCGCAAGTCACTGAGGCCAAAGGTTTCAAAAGTGGCCACTGATCTTTGGGTACCTCCATTTCTGGGTGCCTGCAAAAATCACCGAGCTGGTGTTCCCTCTCTTTGGATAACTTCCCTGACAGTGCCTTATTGCTTTCTGCATCTTTACTGCTCCGTGCTTCAGGTGAGATGAGTCTGATGAGGTGTCTGGGTCACTCATTGCTCCTGATGCAGATGTATGTGTGTTTATCAATGTTCCATTAGCATCATCTTAGCCTTGAAAGGGGCTGAATTAAACTCTAAAACACCAACTGAAGCCATGCACCTGTCTCAACCTCTTGCATACTGTGATTTCAAGTAACACTTGAAATGCTAACACTTTTCTAGTTTGCAGTGAAATGCTAACACTTTTCTAGTTTGCAGTCCGTATTCCCTGCTAATTGTGTGGTGTTTCACACTAATGGGGAAGAGACATGTTAACAAAGAGAAAAATGTGGTTGCTAGCTGTCGCATGTTATCGGAGGGAGTCCGAGACTAATCCAACACCTGAAATACTTCAAACTGCCTGGATTTCAGGCTGATGTTGCTCCTTTTAGCTTATTTGTGGCTTATTTTCCCACTAAAGGGTGTCCTTGTGAATAGGGCACTGACTTGGGACTCAGGTGATGTGAGTTCTAGTCCTAGTTCTGACCTGCACTTCCTGTGTGACACTGGGCAAGTTGCTCTAATGCTCTTGTGTCAGTTCCCCATTTCTACGAACTGGTGTGTACTAAAACTCCCTACCGTGAACACCGTCTTATTGGTATCAAGGTGCTCTCTGCCCATATAGCTCATTTCTGTACAGGAAGGGGAATAACTATACTAGTATAAGGCACATGTCTACTGGTATAACTGTGCCCACAGTAGGGCTTTTACCACTGTAACCATGTAGGTAAAAAATCAACCCTAACCAAATAGTTATACCACTACAAACTGCATGTGTAGACCAGACCAAACAATGGGGAGGTGGTCAGAAGCCAGAGTGATTGCCCTATAGAGTACCCTAGATGTAACACGCTTTCTTGGACTCTTGAATTTATTCATCTCGATGGCTGGATTGAGCCATTTTTCAGAAATAGAATCAGAAATATGCATTTTGGTGTTCCGGGCACTTCTGTCTCCAGTGGAATTGGTTGGAGATTCCTCTTGTTTCCCTCCAGACTGGGAAAAACAGACTTTCCTTCTTCATGAGAGGTTTCAGAGTAGCAGCCGTGTTAGTCTGTATTCACAAAAAGAAAAGGAGTACTTGTGGCACCTTAGAGACTAACAAATTTATTAGAGCATAAGCTTTCGTGAAGTGAGCTGTAGCTCACGAAAGCTTATGCTCTAATAAATTTTAGTCTCTAAGGTGCCACAAGTACTCCTTTTCTTCTTCATGAGTGCTCCCATGGCCTGGCTTCCAGAGATGCTGAGCGCCCGTGACTCTGAAACCAACGGAAGTTCAGCACTTCAGGCTCCCTACCGCCTTCCCTCTTCAAGAGGTTCCCAAGCCTCATGCCTGTCAATGACCCTAGGAGGTGGGTACATGTTACCCCCATGTTACAAATGGGGAAACAACTGCCCAAAGCCACATGCACTGAGCTATTGGGAAAGGATGGATTAGAGCTTGGGAGCCCTTGACATCCAACCCTGTGATCGCTCCTCAGTCTAGTCCATGCTGCTTTTCTGTTTAGATGCAGTCTCCTGTTCTGGGCAGCCATGTTCTCCTTTTGGTTGTGTCTTCACTGCAGAGTTAGCCTGGGCTAGCCTAGTCCTGGTGAGCATTCCCAATTCAAAGCACTACCTGTGTCACTCATGTAACTGCATCCATAATGGTGCTGTACTAACCTGTGCTGGGGTGGATGTCTGGTGGGGTATCCTGTGGCTCTTAGAGGTACGTTAACCTGGGCTGCTCTATGAATTTGTTCTCCGGGTGCTTTTGCTTAGCATGGAGCTGTTGCCTGTGTCGTTGACATGAAATATTGTTCTCAGGTCACTAACTTCCTAAGGGAGTGACTCATTACTACAGGCAGTTCTGAAGGCAAAAGCAAACTGCATTTGGCAGTAAGAATGTCTAATGAGAATGCCGTTAAGGAATTCAGTCTGCAAACCAAAGTGTCATAGTGATCAACAGTGCGCCCAGCTGACTGTTCTGCCTTGCCATTTCTTTCCTGTCCACTAAACAAAGAGGTCACTTTGCGTACATTCCTCCCAAATTCCTGGTCTTAGTGATCTCACTTGACCGGAAAGCTGGTGTCTGCTTCTGGCCAACTGGCAGCATGGGAGGTTTTCTTGGACTACATCTCTGCTCAAATGCTGTGTAACTGCAGTGGAACTGAGGCAGGCAAACCTGGGTTCAAATGTAGTGTGGAAGATTGGAGGGGTTAGACAATGGCTGGACCCAGTGGAATTCTGGGATAGCATTGGAGGACTAACAGCCCCCAGGCTTGGTAAGCCTGCTTGTTCTCACTGCAAAGTAGGCAGACTGAAAACCTTGGCTCAGCCTGTATTGCTAGTCCAGGGCGTAAAGCACCTTCTAACTCGGGCCTGAAGTTTTTGTGTGTGGACAAAAGGACTGTAGCTGGTGTTGGATGTGCATGTATAACAGGTTGACTGGCTGCATTGGCTCTGTGCTTTTGTGATTTTAAAAGCTGGCTTTGTTTCTAAGGTGCTGAAAAGGATTCTTGTCTCAGGAAGCTCAGTCGTGCAGTGGAATTGGTTACTCTTCCCTACCAAACTCCTGAATCCACCCGGCCCAGGGCAGTGGCATACACAACTGATCAATTCTGTCACTGGCTCTCTAGTGCTGACTTTTATCAGCTTTTCCCATAGATGGTCAAATTTGTCACATCCCATTACTTTCATTACCTTTCTTCACCAGCAACCATGCTGAACAGTGACCACTTCAATAGGCAAGCCGGCCTCCTTCTAAGGTTCCTTCCATTTCAACACATCAAATGCTCTCTTGGGTAGAGGAGCAGTGGCTGGGGATTTACTTTGGATTATCCCTGTAATTTGCCAGTCAGCAGGAACAGTCAGAGTGACCTTACTCATAAGCATTGGCCTAAAAGTTGTGTAATGCATTGCATGCAGCTCTAGCTAATTTTCCATAGCTACAGCTACACTTACCATTGCTGTTCTCTCTCCTGAGATGAGCTTTTCGTACTGAGGCACCTGAATTCTAAGCATAGGCTAGAAGTGGAAGCCTTGCTAGAGGATGCACTTGAAGTGTGGCTTGGATGAGCAAGTACTGAAGCTAGGAATGAAAGCTTGCAGGCATGTATGCAGCAAACTGCCTCTTATGAATCAGACTGTAACTGCGGCAAACTAACAACCAGATGTCTGATGTGCTTTCTGACTTGCCTCCATTTCTTTGGAGGCTCACTGTGTCCAGATTTCTTGAGTGCTGCTGGGAGCAAGTTAATGAGGGTTTTATAAATATTTCGGGTTCCTGACATTGGGGTCTGAAACTAGCTTGTTCTAGTTCAATTTAATGAAATTTCCCTTTAAAAATGCATGGGGCTTATGTATATTGTATATGATCCAAGTGCTGTATGCCAACCTCTGTCGCATGCAACAACAAGGAAGGGGGTTTTTCTAGTGGCTGAGCATGTAGAAGGCTCCTGGTTCTGGGAATTGGGGTCTGAGCCAAAGTCTGCTCCCAGGCTTTGGAATGGAGAGATCCCAGAAGCTGGCAGCAGTTGGTTAACCCTTTGATCTTGGGTGTTGAATTCCTAGAAATTACAGGTGTTGCTGGGAATTGAGCTGCATCCAATGCAAAGGAGTGAATTAAACAAAAGGGAAGGCTGAGGCTACTGCTTTCTGTGGGGGGTACTGGGAGGGCTGGAGCAGTTCACACTTGGGGACTCTGGTGTATGTCCCTGCTGGTCAGGAGAAGGCTTGGCTGCTGTTTTAGGTGTGAACAGGAACTGGGATTCCTTTATGGAGAATGTAGGGGATGCTTTAAAACCCCTGACCATTCCAAAGGTAAAGCTGATCATTGTGTGTGGGATTTCTGTGCCCAGATCCAAGCAATCTCTTATTCCATTTGTAATGTACAGCACCAGTGTGTCACCCCCTGCTCCTAACAACTCCTAGACTGGTTTGGCCTATGTTCCTTTTTCATAGGAATGAGCTGGACATGGGAAGAGACTGCTCCTCCCATGGGTGCCTTATGGTGGCATCCTTTAAAGGGAGAACCAATGAGCATGCTGCTCTTAACGCTAGGGACCAAATAGAGAGAAGTGTGTCGTGTCTTCCTTCTCTCTCCCACTTCTTGTTACACAGAAATCTGGAGTGAGTGAAGCAGGGTCTCCAGACTTGAGCTGCAAATTCTCCCTCCATAAGGGTCTATGGAAGGGGCAGCATCAAAGCCCAAGGAGTCCTGGGTGGTCTGTGTATCCCACAAAGACCTTTCTACTTTTCACCTTGAGTGATCTCTTCTCCACCTGCCTCCAGGATGACTCGCTGGGGGTGTGTGCGCGAGACTCAGTGGGGTCTTTACCTCTCATGTTTCTTTGGATCATATGGGCCAAGTGGAGTTCAGCCAGATCAGTCCTAGACCTTCATAGAAAGCCCATTTACTGCGGGGAGTGGTGACTGCCCTGCAGCAGGAGATGCTGGTCTGTCTAGGCTCACGTTGAACCCGTGCCCACTGTGAAGGGCGGGGATGCCTCCCAGGCAAAACCTAAAGCCCTGTGTTCTTGCAGCCAGTCGGACACTCCCTCCTCTGACCTGGTTACAGCAGACGTGGTTGGAGGCCGCTGTGTGGACACCCCTTTCTGCCTCTCAGCCATGGCTGAACTGTGCATGTGTCTCTGCACTTTCCAAGCTGACTAAACACGTTTGTATCTGTGCCTTCTGGGAAAACCTGGGCAGCTGTTGCACGGTGCAGCAGCAAGGGGCCGTGTGCATGCCCTTGGGCACTCTGCGTAGCCCAGCTGTCTTAGGGTAACCTCACCTGTGCGTCTCTCCCAGGGCTCTGACCAGTGGATTGCCTGCAGTTACAAGTTACCGCCCAGTTCCTAAGCAAGCACGTTTATTCTTAAGGTAAAAGCATTGCAGAGAAGGCATTGAAAAACAATAAAATCACCTACACACATGCTAAAAAGCTTACCAGAGGTCACCCTTAGCCCCAGCATAGGGCTATGGCAAGGGTCAGTCCTTCAAACCCTACAACCGGGTTTTTCCTGTGTTTACAAGTTCATATCCGCCTTTAGATCAGGAGCCAGAGTCAGTTCAGGCTTGGGCTGTTTATCCAAAAGTCCTTTCTCTGTTTTGGTCTCTGGAGAATCCAGTTTGAGGCAGGATACATGAGCCTTCCCACCAGCGGTAGCTCTCTGCAAGTGTTCTAGCCAGAGCAACTTGCCTCAGTCATCCCCTGCTGTTTTTTCACTTCCAGGAGCAGCTGTGGTACCCCTCCCCTGGTGGAGTGCACACAAATCCCTGGCCCACACTGCTACCTAAACCATTCAGGGGTACGGGCTCTGGGAGGGAGTTTGGGTGTAGGAGTAGGCACTGGGCTAGGGCAGGGGGTTGGAGTGCAGGAGGGGTACGGGCTCCAGTCGGGTGGCTACTGGACAGCGGCACAGCAGGGTTATGTCAGGCTCCCTGCTTGCCCTGGCCCTGCGTGGCTCCCGGAACGCGCTGGCACGTCCCAGCAGCCCCCCCAGGGGTGAGGTCTTCATGTGCTTCTGTCCCCGCAGCTCCCATTGGCTGCAGTTCATGGCTAATGGGAGCTGTGGAGTGGGCGCTCGGGGCAGGGGCAGTGCGCAGAGATGCCCTGCACTCCCCAGGGGGTAGCAGGGACATGCCAGCCGCTTCTGGGAGCGGCATGCAACCAGGGCAGGCAGGGAGCCTGCCTTAGCCCCACTGCGCTGCCAGACTTTTAATTCTGAAAAATCTCCCAGTTTGGCTCCAGTAGCTTCCGGGAAACTCCTGGTGAAACCAGGAGGGGTTGGCAACCCTAAGCCGAAGTGGTTACAGTCTTGGCTTGGAAACTGCTATGTGGATGGAGCTGAAGGCTGAAGTTCTGGCACTTGTGGTTGCTTGCGTACGATGACCTGAGATTTTCTGGTTTGCTGGTATAGACGCGGACTTAGCGACCCGCTGTCCTGGCTTCATCCTATGTAGAGGAGCTGCCTGCTGCCGGCAAGTGCTCCCCCTGTAGTTTTGCTTGGATTCTTCCTTTCCTGCTCTTAAGTGCGCTATAGCATTGCTGCATCCTGGTCAGTAGTTAGCTGCATTTCAGTGGTGGGATGTAAACCCTAAATATAGTATGTAAAGTATCTGGGTGATATTTCAGAATGCATGGCCCAACATGGATCTAAACCCTTCAACCTCTCTGCTAGCCATGGCCATGCCGTGTTGAGAACAGCTCTGGCTTACCCTGGAGCAGACGGTTTGTTTTACCCTGCCAGGGTGGGACAGAGCCGTTTGCACTTTTCCCTTTCCCTTTCGCTTTTCCCAGAATCTGAGCCCCCAGATTTGTGGGGGTGAGCCAGCAACAGGACTGCAGTTTGCAGGTTACTTCTGTGGTGACCTTGCACCAGAACAGCTCAGGATTCCTCTCCTGCTCTCTGCCCTCTACAGTCCTCATGGTCCCACTTCCTATTCCACAGGCACAGGTGTTTCCCTGTTAGCCCCCTTGGGGACCTGTTCTGCTATAGAACAGAGCATAAACAAAGACATTTCCCCCTCCACCAAGAAACAGCAATCCTGGTACTTTTCTATCCTCTTCTGCTCCAGGGCCTGCAAGTGCATGGCAAACCAGCCTCCTCTCCCCTCTGAGGTGGTCTATATAGATGGCATGGATAGTGATTTGCCCAATTCCACACACTGAGCCAGCAGGAAACCCCAGGCCTCCTGACTCCTCCCCACCCTAACAGCTGGACCACATATGATTAAGATAGTGGCCAAAACTCAGCTTCCCCCTCCCCAATGCCCTCTCTGCCACACAGAGAAGAGCAATTCCACTGGGAGTTTGTGTGTAGGGGGACAGTGGAGCTGGGAGGCAAAGCCAGCAAGGGGAAAACTGAGAGAACAAAGCCACAAATCCCCTCCCCAAAACATCCCCGTGTCCTGGAGAGAGGACAAGGCCGCAGCTGGAGGGAAGGAGCGGCATTAGCACTATGCTCCCTTCTAGTACACAACGTGACTCATCCTCTGATGCGGCCACTCGGAATGTGGCCTGATGCAATGCGAATCTCTGCCCTATGCTCTGCAACTTCCCTCCATGGAATCTGCCCTTGGTGAGGCCAGTGCATCACGTGCAGAAGGGCTCTTGGTCCTGCTGTGCCTGGAGATTCTGGGGGTTGAGGAAGGCTGGGACGTCAACGTCTGCAGCCCTCCATTCCCTTCTCCATCCCTGCCTCTTGCTCACTATGGACCAGGTCGATGGATGTTCGGGTGTCTAGCTCTGCTGGAGCTTGGTGGTATTTTTTCATTAGTGGATTCCCTTCCACATGCCTTTGTGCAGCTGGTAACATAGGGGCCATTCTGGCTACATGCAGTACTAAAGCGCCCATCACTGCAGTACCTGGGCACTCAGGTAAGCATTACTGATTGAGCCCAGATACCAGCCTCTTCCATGTGCCACTTCCAGTCTTGCACTCCTTCCTTGCTGTTTGGATACCAAGAAATGGAACAAACCTGCCCCCTGGGAGGTATCGAGTGTGGGAGTATCCCAACTCCTCAGGAATGTCTGCTGAAGGCTTGGCATTGCTGCCATGAATGGGGATGCCAGATTCTTGCGTCATTATTTTTGTGCCAGGCAACGTAACCCTTTTACACAGAATGCAGCAAGCGGAGCATAGTCTTTTTGCACTACAGCTCCCTCTGAGTTTCCTGCCATACCCTTTCCAGGAAAACTTCCCCATAGGTCATTGTTAACAGTGTCAAGCCCCAGCATGCAGCAGGCTCTTATCTGAACTTTTGTTTTGGTTTCTGTGCTTTCCTCCCACCCTTGCTCTAGGTTGTGTGTTTTTTTTTTAAACAGAAATTGCTTACCAGACAACAGTCCATGTCCAATGAGGACTGAGTGCAGGGGAAGGTGCCTCTGCTACTGAGTCTTATGTGGGAGTCAATGAAACTAAGTTCAAAGTTTGCTCTTCTGTCCCCCTCCCCAAGAAAACAAAACTTAAGACAACCACACATCCCACACCTCTCCTACTCAGGCAATGATCTCACTGCCTTTTCCTGTGAATAGACAATGCAGTGTGGATTGCTACAGAGCATCCCTGTAAAGCAGTAATCAGCCAACATCTGTCCCTCCAGACTCTCCTCCAGTACCACAGCCTTTTGGAACAGAGAGATGGGATTGCTTTAAGAGGAACTCTTCCTTCCAGCTCTCATTAGAGTGAGGCAGGAAACAGCTTTCCTGTCCTGGGAAAGCTTTCAAAAGTTGGAAGAATTGTTCTGTCCTGTATTGGGACAAAATGTCAAATATTCACAACCCAGCAGTTTAAAAACATTTTTGTTCGTGTCAATCACATCATTTACATGAAAAGATTGAAATCAAAGCTAATTTTTAAACTATAATTACCTTAAATCTTGTTACAAGTATGTTTCATTTAGGAAATGTTGACATGGGACACGTTGACCATTTTGAAACTTTTTTTGACAAAAGAAATTTTGTCAAAACTGACTTTTTTTTCCCTGCAAACAGTTTTGGTTGCTGATGAATTGGCAATTTCTCACCCAAAAAAGACTGGTGGAAAAACTCCCAAGCAGCTTAGTTCTGACCTAGTGCATGTTTCTGCCCCCACTGTCCCCATTGTGGTGTACTGATGGAGGTGCTGTCTGACCCAGTGTACCCCCTGCTGTCCCTCAAACCCTTGGTGGTGTGCTAATGGAGACCTGAGGGACTTTGCTTTTAATCTCATCTGAATAAAGATCCCGTGGTCTCTTTCCTTAAAGAAGAGTTAACTCCAGAGTCCTGCACTCTTCCTCCTGAAATTCTTCCCTGTGGTTTCAGTTGGATTCAGTATTCCTTCATGCTTCAGATCCTAAATTATAGTGTAATAGCACATGGCACTGAACAGCTGGCATGGTTGACCCCAGAGGTAGCTGCATTTCAGAAAGGGATGATGCAAGTTGTGCATCTCTGCACGTTGCTGAGGCTTTATCAATGTTTTAGTGATGTTGAGCTTAATAGAATTATCCAGCTGTTTTGCAAGCCAAACCGAAGCTCTAGTCTAGTGTCTATTTACAGTACCTGGGGGAAGGACAGAATTCCTGAGAGGTGCTGAGCCCTAGCCACTCCCACTGAGATCAGGCTTTGGTTGCTCAGCACCATTCTGGATCTGAAGATCTCTATACTAGAGGGTTTGAGATGTTCACTAAAGCAGACTTTCAGCAAACTATGCAATCTGTGTGGTGCTCTGTAGCAATTAAAGGGAGACTCTTACATGCAGTAAGTCAGAAGCTCAGCAACACTGATGGTCGATATAAAGCCAGTTTTCTGAATGCGAGCAGTCAGTTTGCAGAACCTCAGTACCCATGAATGTCCCCATCCCTGAGAAAGAAGCTGTTTGACAGAAATTCCTAAGTCACCCTGTGGTACCTACCCCGCTTCTGCTGACAGACCAGTTCCTCCTGAAATAGAAAAACGAGAACAAGTCTCCAGTAATACCAAAAGAAAAACCAGACAGTGCATGTGGGAGCCCAGGGATCATTAGCACTGATGTAGAAAAGGGGAGACAGATGGCTGACACAGCAGAATGGCTTCTGCATGCCAGACCCTGGTCCCCTAGGGAACCAAAGGCTCTTTGAAAACAGGCTTGCAAATTACTCTTCTTTGGGTATCGTGAAAAGCCACGTAAAACAATACACAGTGTCACCCTAACTAACCCTGGTTTCCTATACCACCCTCCAATGGAGATAGGCTGGGATCACTCTCATTTACAGATGGAAAACTGAAGCAAAGAGGCAGTCATTTGCCATGGTCACACAGTGACAAGTGGTAGAGTTCAGGGCCTTGTGCTTGACCCCTTAGAGCATGTGGCCTCCTGTCCTGAATTAAAATCCTAATAGATTTTGGAAAGGGCATAAAACATTCTGCTTGGGTGCTTAAAACGATCTCTAGCTTTGGGGATTTGCAATGAGACCTTCATGGGGCGAGATTATCCCATTTTTGCCACCTGTGGGGTTTCTTGCACATTCCTCTGACACATCTGGTGCTGGGCACTGTCAGACAGGATAAAGGACTAGATGTGTGTGGGGTCTGATCCAGTCTGGCAGTTCTTGTGTTCCTGGCCCCCCTCCCCTCCCAGGATCTGTTTAAAAGCGGACGTTCTCAGATTTCTAACCAAATGTAGTTATGGGAAGACCCACTTAAAATGCTCTGGATGATAGTCTGCTGGGAAAGCATTTCAGCCTCTTGCATTTGACAAATGCAGGGCTGCCCCTCCCCAGCATCTCTAATGGCGCAAGAATCCCCTCTCATGTTTGGCTGCAGTGCATGCACCATCAGCCTCAAGGATATGCACAGTTTCCAGGATGTCTTTTTGCCTTTGAGCCAGCCGTGGAGCCCAATGGCTTGGAAAGCCTGCTCAGAACTGATCTCGGAGCACTCGCTGCTGCAATTGGGATTGTTTTCCAGCACTGTCAATAGCCTAGTCACAGTTCCTTGGAAACTCTTGCTGCAACTTAGACTCCTTTTCCATTTTTTTAAAGGAACCTTTTATTCCTAGCCAAAGGGCAACATATGCCTGGGATTGGAGTGAGGATCCTGCTTGTCATCTCTCCTTTATGCCTGAAAAAGAGCAAGGCTGGTGCACATGGCTGGCCCTACACATAGTTATTTGGTTTTCCATCTCTCTCCTCCGTGTCACTCTCTTGGCCGGGATGCAAACCCAATAATATGGAAACTGAACTTTCTAACCTGCACTGCATAGTTGGCTTTTGAAAGCTGGTATAACAAGCTGGCTCTTTCCTAATCAGCACCCCATCTAGGAGGAGCTGCTCTGCTGCCAAGACTTGGTGCATGGGGTGAATTCAGGATGCGGATGCAGTTATGGTGGAGTCAATCTCACTGCACCTGCCCAGTGCATGATGTGCCCAGCCGGGTGTTCTCATGAAGGCTCCTCCAGAGTCGTCACTGGTGGCTGCAGGGGGTCTGTGTGTTGCCAGCCGGCTAGATGCTGCTCTCCAGCCCAACCCAAAACTTCAAGCGTGACCCCAGTTCCTGAGTGGGGTTCAGTTGATGTGCTTCTCCAGGTGTCCAGCCTCCCTGGAGGCCTTTCCCGGAGCAGTGAACTGCTTTCCCCGACAGGTTTGATTCATTACCCTCTGTGCCCAGAAGTGTCTGTTGCTAGAGACTTGTTTGCCTCAGGCAAGGGTGACTTGAATTTTGTTTTTATTCCTTTGAGGTTATTCTCGTTTGAATCAAATCCCCATGTGCACCTCCTCTACCACAAGGGGGATCAGAGCTAGGGAACATGGGTTGTCCTCAGTTTTACAGGGCCCTGAGCTGCTAGGAGTAGAGGGGTTGGCTAATCTATTCAGCTGCTTCCTCTGCTAGGGAAGGTTGGGCTGATCTGCGAGCGACGGGTCAGTCAAGGGGTTCAAGTAATAGCTGACTTCCATGCTTGGAATGGCCCTGGGGAAATGCTTAACCAAACCGCCAAAGGCCACACCTCTACCTGGGCTAGAACATGGGGCGGGGCTGGCCTGGCCAGCCAAAATATATTGCAACCTGGCTGGACTACAGTGGAATTTAAATCTGCTGTTAACTCAAGCTGCAAGGCCTGTATAGAGGGATAATATCCCCTGCCACCACGTAATAAAGTAAAAAAACAAAAAAAAAAAAAACCAACAAATTGAATGTACTGCCATTAAAAAGAGAAACCTTGGTGACCAGGACACACCTCATGCTCTTGATTTGATCTCTTAAGGCTTCCTGGTTTAGTGGAAGCTTGTGCATAATCTCTTCCTTTCCCCCCTCGCATTCCCCAGGACTCATCCCTCCTCGTTAATCTGGGTTCTGCCGTTCCCAGTTCAAATGCTCTTTTGGTTTTCTGAGCATCCCTTAACGATCTTGCTCTGGAAGGGCATCGCAGCTTCCCACTGTGTAGATTCCTTTGGTCAAGTGACTGGTGTTTGCAAGGTATTTTTGTAGCACATTTACCAGTCTGGAAGAGAAGACTGGTGAGGTCACTAGCTGGCCTTCATGGTCTGTACACAAAGCGGTGCCAGCCAAAGTGTGTGTGTGTGTGTGTGGGGTGGGGGGGGGGGGGGGGAGGGGGTGTCAATATTGGGAGGGGAACAGCATTCTTATAGCACCATCCAATTTGCATAGCTGCTAATTATTCTTTCCCCAGCACGACACACAGAGGAAATGCATTCTGTTCCCAGAGTTGAGCCTGTGCAGGCACTTGAGCATTTCAGATCTGCAGGCCTTCCTGGGGGCACAGTGTCGGCAATGTGTAATGCAGGTGCCCAGATCAGTTTTGGAATGAAACCAAACTCCTTAGGATGTTGAATTACAGGCTGGCTGCGGTAACTCTGGGGTTGATCTTGACACGTCTGCCTTGTGGTTTCTGCACTGCCTGTGTGGGGTCTCTTCTTACCACTTCACTGTGTCGTCTTATGCTGAATCTTGCAAGTCAGGCACCTAAAGAGCATGGCTTGAGCCAAGCACAATGCTGTAGTTTCTGTGAAAACTTCCCCCACCCCCAGCGCTCTTTCCATGCAATTCTAGTTTCATCCACATCACTTCCTTCTGTTCCAGGTCTGGGCCTCCACTTATTTGAGTCAGTCAGTTATGTGGTGGGAACTGTGATTTACACCATGCTCCTTCGAGGGACTTCCCGTTTACAACTTGCACCAGCTGAGGATTTGCCCCCGCATATCTTTGCTCTTGATCCATAGCAAGATTTAAACCTGTGTTTTCGAGAGTAGCTACTGCACTATCCCCTTGGGCCACTTGTTGCTGTACTAGTCTCTGGAAATAGTTCCAGGTTAGTAGCTAGAGGCATTACTTTAATCTGTGACTCGGTATGTCTACACTGCAAAAAAGGGGTGTTCTCTCCAGTTTGCTAACCCAGGTTCAAATAGCAGTGAAGACATGGCAGCTTGGCTTAGTGGTTCAAGATCAGCCCCAGGCTTCCCTGTAGGCTTTATCTCAAACAGCTAAGCAGAGTTAAAAGCTGAGTTCCTGTGTCTTCACTGCTATTTTAACTAGTTAGCTAATGTGAATTAGTTAAGCCAAGTGAAGAACAGACCCTTTTTGGGCAGTGTGGACATACCCTTTGTCTTTCCTGCATCAGCCCTGGACAGTACTACCCTCCCTTGATCTCGGAATACAAAGGAGCAGGTATCAACAGTCTTCAAGGCTGTATCTTGCCTAGGAACTTCCCCTCCATGGAAAACAGAAGACTTTGTGGAAAAGAGACGGGGGGGAGGGGGAGGCTGTTAGGTTGAACTCTGTAACTGTATCCCCACTCTCAAATGGGGAAACAGAGGAATATGAGGAGTCAATGCTCATCTGAAGGGAGTAGTGAAAAACTGTAGTCAATTGTTTGACCACATTTTGGTTTGTTGTTGGTTATTTGGTCAGTTTAATACAGGCACCGTGAGACCCCAGCGTTATAAGGTCCAGATCCACGCCCTGGGCATGTGGGACCCCCACAACAAGCCAGTGCTGAGAGTGTGCGGAGTCGGTCGATGCTACGCCCAGCTCATGAGACCGCTCATGGTATCCAACATAGTCAGGTGGTCCAGAGACGCATACACAGAGCACATCACGGGACGCAATCCATACCAGATCGAGTACGGTCAGGGAAATAACCCACTTCCTTCCTTCCCTGACGAACCAGGGGACACACCCCACCCATGTACTTATTCACTACACCAATACTGACTTGGACTCGAAATACATTCTATGGGTAGTGTACCAGAGATCACTTATCCACTGATGTTTTAAAAACTCCCACACCCCAGTCTGGGTCTGTGCTGGTTATGTGCTATGTATGTATCTTGTAATCCCTCATAACTCAAGCCTGACCCCAGATTTACAGTACCTTCCTTCTTCATTAGTGTACATTTGATTTTAAACATTAACTTTAATAAAAATTTTAAATATTTCACATCAACCAGGTTCACTGCTAAAAGCCAGTAAGAATACAGTACAGTACGATACCAGTCTCTGGGAAGCGGTCTCATGCAGCATTGTTATGTTCACCTTATGTAGAAGGGGTGCTCCCAAAGTTACACATTTCAGCTAGGAGCATCTCTAGATTGATTTTTACCAGTTACAAAACTTTTTACCCCTCACAAAAATCCAGTCAGTTTGTCCCAGTTCCTTAACTTCTTGTTCTGTTCCTTCCTTTATTTTTGTTTAGGACAGTAGTATTCTAAATGCAGTGAAGGTCCCTTCCTAGCTTGTACTAAGACACAGAATGAATGTCTTGATTTTTGGCAAGTTTCCTATCTGTTTATGCCAAGTGTTTAGTTGTACTATTGCAGGGTATTGTAGGATGTAACTTGAACAGAACTCGGGGGGGGGGGGGGGAAACCTAGGGCAATTCAGCCCTTATAACTGCTAGGCATTCCTATAATGGGGTATATGCTAAACTAATGTGTTGGCTAACCGTGATAAAGGGACTGTTGCCATATGCAGTAAGTGTGAAGAGGGATGTGCACAGGAAGTGGTCACAACATGACACTCCATAATCCAGGGTGCAGCCAGCTGGGGTCTGAAATGGACCAGGGAGAAATACTGACACTTGCAAAGGAATCTTTTGTTAGGGTGGGAGGCTGTACTCTCCATGCCCCTCACTCCTTATCTGCCTCACCAGGGGCTGATCTCTCCTATTGTTTCCCAGATACTGTGTTGTGAAGAACAGAGCCTTTGTGAAAGGGAGACACATGTGGATGGTGATAAAAAGGATGCTGGGTCTCTGAGATTAGCAAGAACCTCTTATGCAATGGTGGCAAAGAGCTGAGTTGATGTCAGCGAGTGCACTTGCTTCCTGTCGTCTTCCCACCCACCAGCTGACTTACTGACAGCATGTTCATCCTGCTATTTGCTCTAACCACTCCACTACATGTCACTGACAGGATTAAAAGGCCTCATGGCACTTTATCAGTAGCGTCCAGTTGGATTCTGCAGAAACAAAACATGCTTATTTCCATTCTGCAGCCCTGCTTCCTCCCTGGGCTTATTGTGTTTTGTGCATGAAAACTAGGGGATCGACTAAAAATCCAGCATTTGATGGCCTAATACTTTAATGACTGACTCATGAAAATTGGAGAAATAGTAGAGCTGAGCTGCTAACTCTGAATACTCATCTGACAAATATAGCTGCTTCTGCTCATTGAATAGTGACTGGCAAGTCACTCTCCTCCTCCTCCTCTATCATTATTCAGTGTAGCTTTTTTGGTTTTATTCTTGGTTGTTTCTGTTTAAAAGGAAAGCTGCATTGCTTAGTTGTGCTTGATCAGATAAGAATTATATGATGGATTTGTTTGATCAGACCAAAACGGAGCCGCTTGGTCACTGAATTAGAGCTGGGTGACAGAATTTTGGGATAAGCAAATTTGCTGAAAAATACCTTTTTTGGGAAGGGTACCAAATCTATTTGTGAATTTGGGTTGAATTCGGTGAATAGCTTCATCTTGGGGGGGGGGGGGGGGGGAGAGAAGGGCCGGGGAGAGATCAAATGTTGAAACATTTTATTTTGATGCTTTCTAAATGAACAGTTTTGTCTCAATTGGACACTTTCTGAAACAATGTTTTGAATAACGCTTGAAACATTTTGGTTTGATCCGAACACAATTTTTTGTGGTCTTTTGGTTCAGCCACCAAACTGAAAAATGAATTATTTGCTCAGATCTTCTGTGAATTCAAAAATTCTGAGATTACCTGTGTACATGGGTCTGTACTTCACAGTCCACAAACATTTGCCTTTAAAGCCGGATTGCACCAATGCCTGTACAAAGTGAACACAAGGGATCGCTGAAGCCCAGCCTAAGCAAATTTGTTAAAAACTAACGTTGCGTAGAAAATGTCTGGCTGCATTCACCCAGCTCTAGCAGATCTCGAAGTGATGAGCACGGAGATACTGCACTGGATTTATTCCAACAGATTTCCAATCCCTGGACATAATTCTGCCCCTTGGAGTCCGTAAATCACTGACTTCAACAGAAGTAGGCACTGAATCGTTATCTCCAAACTAAAATTGCCAGGTGGAAAGACAGAATAAAACACTTGGCTTATTTCTGGAGATGTGAGGCTGAGTTTGGGTAAGGGTCCTTTCCACTGCCATGCTATGGAACTGGGTAGCTTGGATTGGGACACTGGGTAAAATGTTTTTGAAAGTTTCTGGAGGCCAGTTTATAAAGGTAGTTAGGTTTTTCAAAAGCTTCTAGGTGTCTCTAACTCATCAAGGTCTTTAAACCACAATTTGAGGACTTCAAAAGCTTGGACATAGGTTGGAGGTTTGTTACAGGAGTGGGTGGGTGAGATTCTGTGACCTGCGTTGTGCAGGAGGTCAGTCTAGAGTAGACTATATCATAATGGTCCCTTCTGACCTTAGTCTATGATTTCAATGGGTGTAAACTACCTAGGTGCTCTGAGCACCTGACAATGACCATATGTCCCATTTTCAAAAGTCATTTAGGAGCCAAAAATCTCTCTGGTATTTTTTTGGAAACTTGACCCATCTTTAGCTGATGTGGGGATTTCAAATCTTGTGATGGTACCAGGATTAGGGCAGTTTGCAGAAACACCCCTTTTATCATAAATGGGGTTCACTGCCATCCACACTTGCTGCTTTGGGATTATCTAACTCTGATGGTCTCCACTCTCCCATTCATTCAGCTCCATCCAACCAAGGTTTTAATTAATGCACACAGATTTTCTACTTTATCTGATTTCTAAGAGTTAGTGTCTCACATGACCAACTTCCTGGTGACTGGATGAAGTGCTCGGTCAGTGTACAAAGCACGGCACTTCAGGGGGATCTGGCTTAGAGCAGTGAAATTAGTCTGATGGCTTTAGTCTGATTCCTGGCGGTTTTAACCTAATTCCTGTTGGCAGTTTTATCTCCATCACAGAAACCCGGGCACATTTGAGTCTGCTCATGTGACGAATTCTCCATAGGATTGCAAGAGCAGCATTGGCAGAGCTGCAAAGGTGGGAATTTGACACAGGGCCTGTTTCAACTGCCATCCATTTCAATGAGGAATTGAATTGCACCATAAAACTTAGCTTTAGCCAGTGCTATTGGCCAATCGCTTTCCTTCGTCGTCCTCTCCCCTTGAACGCTATTTTGTAGGCATTTAGGGCTTCACCCAGAGCTCTCTCGGCATTAGCATTCATAACTTAAACATAATCTAATCTAACAGCATCATGTCCCCAGTAGCTGGGGGTAAAGTCTAGTTCTGAAATTGCAGGAGGGAAGAGGCTTTTGATTTTTTTCTAACCACTCATAAAAATCTCCCTTCTGCAGCTTTGCTGTAAATAAACACATTAAAAGTACTTTTACGCCAAAAACCAAGCAGAACTATTTGAACCATTAAAACACACATTGCTGCTTTTATGATGGATAAAGGTCCCAGGGGTTCTTTTCCTGCTTTTCTTTTTCACTAGCAATTCAGGACTTTTTTTTTTTCAGTGAAGTATGCTTGCGTACTGTAAAATTTTAGTGTAGTAAATGTTACAGGCTTTTATGAGCTGTCTACAGGTGGCATTTAATTATGGACTCTTAGCCACACTTAGAAGGGGGTAATAGTTAATCAATTCCTAGAGACCAGCAGGTCAATAGGCTGCTTTCTAACCATGGTTTGTAATAAACCATGGTTTTCCAACTATCTGTGCTCAAACAATCTGTAAAACACAGTACACATGTCTGTAATGTGCTAATGACATTGATAATTTATAAACTATTTGTAAATATGCTCTTAATGTAGTGTGACCAGATTGTTTGCCTGATTAAAAACAAAATAAATAAAGCTTTTGCTTATTTGAATTTGGCAGTGGTTTAGTTTCTGGTCTCTAACTCCCTAGAGGTCTTCTCAGTTTAATGCATTTGTTTACCGGATCTCAATAAGACACAAGTAATGTCACAGACAGTGAGACGGAAAGGACTACTTTGTACCTGCTGCAGAGAGAAGGGGGAGAGGTTGGCTGCACTTTGCCATTTGTGAATTAAGAGGGCTCTTCTGTTGGCACTGGAGCAAAGCCCGTGTTCACTGCTCCATGGAGAAGATGGCCTGCTGCAACCTTAAATTGTAAGGGTACAGCCCCTTGCTGCACAGCGCTCAGTAGGAAGCATGCACATGGGTTTACACAACTAGCCTATCAGCAGACATTAATGCTGGTGGGAACCCAGGTGCAGCCCCCTTTATTCAAGATGTCTGCCTCCACTGGAGAAAAGGTTTGGTCCCAGTGTTCTGCCTTCGGAGGGTGGCTACAGAGACTCCTGCCCTGTGGATTCAGAGGTTATAAATTCTACCTCTTTGCAATACAAGGCTCCATCTCAGGCTGACAGCACCCGAACGTTCCTAGAAATGAGGTGGATTATCAGCCAGCGACTAGAGCCCCTCCTCCTACTCTCACTTGGGCTGAAAACCATTCAGACCTGTCTGCCCCAACAGCCCAGCTCTGTTCAGCCCTTGCTGGGATGGCGTTCATGTAGACAAGGCCTTGGTATAGCTTACTACGCTGCACAGGTTTGTCACTTGCGATGCCCTTTTCCTCCAGTCCCTTGTTTTTGGAAGTGCTGTTGGTTGGTTGGGTTGGTGTGTCTGTGATCTAGGATGGATTTATGGATTTTAAGGCTAGAAGGGATCATCTAGTTTGGCCTTCTGAATAGCCAGGCCACTAAATTTCACCCTGTTACCCAACTCTGAGCCCAGTAACTTGTTTGCCTAAAGCATACCCTCCAGAAAGGCTGCCAGTCTTGATCTAAAGCCTTTCAAATGTGGAGCAATTGTCACTTCCCTGAGTAGATTGTTTCCAGCCCTCCCTGTTAAAACTTAGGGCCTTATTTCTAACCTCAGTTGGTCTGGTTTTAACTTCCAGCCTTTAGTGGAGCAAGGCACAAGAACCACCAAAGTGAAGAGCCTGTTAGTACCTGGTACTTTCTCCCTGTGGAGGGCAGTTATCTGCTAACTGTGTCACCTCTGTTGTCTTTTGATAAGCTGAAAAGACTGAGCTCGAAGACGTTTTCTCCAGCCTTCAACTCACTTACCCCTCTTCTGCATTGCGCCTCGCCCTTCTTAGAATGTGGACACCCAAATGGGGCCCGGGGTTCTAGTATCAGTCTCACTGGTGCCATATAGAGTCAAATCCTATTCCTACTCCACCGTTTTATCTACCTGGGATCATATTGGCCCCTCTTGCCACAGCTCCCAGTGCCATGCTCACATTGGGCTGCTCGTCCACTGTGACCCCTAAACCCTTTTCAGTCCCCACTTGCCAGGACACCATCCCCATCCTGTTGGGCATACCTGCATTCCTTGTTGCCAGACATGACCTTCCCTGTGGCTGTAGTGAAACACATTTGGTTTGAGTGGACCCGCTTTCCCCGTGATCCTGATCACTCTGTATGACTGCCCTGTCCTCTTCATTGTTTAATCTGTGTCTCCTCTGCAAATCTAAGAGCTTTGTGCTGGGTGTGCCTGCCCTGATGGCCTGGTGGTGGTGAAAGGGGCGTGTGGGGGATGTCTTGAAGCCACAACCATATCCTGTTGCTACCAGCTTTACTGGACAGTTCTCATCTGTACTAATCCTAGGCCAATGACTCCTATTCAGCACTCTGCCTGTTTGCACCCCAGTTCCAGGGGCTTGGAGCAGTTGGGCTTTACTGGGCGGTGAGAGCCAAAATAGTGGAGTCCTACTCTACACCTCCCTGTCCAACAGAGGCTGGTGGGCAGAGTCAGAGGGAGCCCTGGGTGGTTTGTTGCCCAAGGCAGAAAACCTTTTCAGACCCTCCTCCGCAAATGGCCAAGCCAAAAAACCCCACACACGTAATTTGGGGCCCCCAAGAGTTTGGGCCAAGGTGACTGCCCTCATCACCTGCCCCTAAGCTGGCCCAGGTCAGAGTAGGGAAGACTCAAGTACCAATCGCACACGGGGGAGGCACCAGTAAGGGGATGCTTCCCAGTGGGAGCGTATCGCTGGGGATGGACTCTTGCACCAGCTCCGCCACCCCTTTGGTCATATTCAAGCTGATCAAAGAGCAGTTCCCTCACTAGTGAGATTTTTATACCCTTCAATCGCTGCGCAGCATAATGCTGGCAGCTCCACAGTGTGGGAGAGCAGAGCGTGCCTCTGACACCTGAAACCAGCCTGGCTAGACGCTGGGATCTCCCAGGCTTCTCTCCACACCACGGAGGCTTGCTTAGCACTTCTGCTGTGGGCTAAGAGAAAATGTCAATCACCCCATGCATTGGTTTTCCCCTAGAATGCTCTGGTTTCCCTTTCACCCTACCTCTTCTGGTGCCTACTTGCCCTCTGGCTGAGCTAGCTCTGCTGACAGATGCAGTGTTGGCAGGCTGCTAGCACGTGTGTGACACTTCTGCTGTTGCAGGGCTTTTACTGCATTCCTAGTGAGGGTAAGTGTAACTAACCATACTTGAGTGTGCCTGGGGCATGCACCTTCTGTTGCTTTTAAAGAGGGGTGCTGAGGCCGTTCTTAGAGTAAATCTGCTGGCTTTGGTAGATCTGTACCAGCACTGAATATGGCCCATGCTTGCTTCTGTTCCCAAGCCTGCTGGCACTCGGTTAAGAGGGCAGTTTTCCTTGTCTTAATCACTATTCAAGATCTTGGTTTCTTTTGGTATTGAATCGGTAGAGCGCTGCGTGGATGCAAACTTGGTATCCACATTTGATCCGCAGCCATGGTCCATGGATAAAAGCGGGTAGATGCAGCTTTGCAGGGCTCTATGACTAGGTATGTTAGAGCTGTGGGGACTGTCTGCTTCAGGGGAAATGGCTAAAGAGCCTTTTGCCAGTTCAAATCCAGCTGTGCCAGTACCTGAAATGGCTAACTCTGGATGGCTGCCTGCAGTAGACAAGATACATTGGGCTGGTCTCAGGCTAGATCAGTGGTTCTCAAACTTTCTTACTGGTGACCCCTTTCACATAGCAAGCCTCTCAGTGCGAAACACACCCCCCCCCCCCCATTAAAAATACTTTAAAAAATAAAATCTATTTAACACCCTTATAAATGCTGGAGGCAAAGCGGGGTTTGGGTTGGAGGCTGACAGCTCATGACCCCCCCCATGTAATAGTCTCATGACCCCCTGAGGGGTCCCGACCCCCAGTTTGAGAACCCCTGGGCTAGAGCCTTGTGGGCAGGAATTGGCTTTGAATTGCCAGTGTCGCTGGCAGCTGCTGCAGAGACGGAGATGGGAATGGGCACGGGCACGGGCACTGAACTGCTCACTCCCTCAGCGAAGGGATTCCCCTGGTGGAGCAGGGACGTGCTAGGGGAAGTCTTGCACTGCCGCTGCGGGGCTGTACCTAGTGTGCTGATAAATAGGACTGCAGGCTCCAGGGGTCTGTGCCCAACACTGAACTCCTTTTACTCGTCTCTACAGAGCTCGATCTCGGGGAGTTCTGGCTAACGAGCCAGTCTGAAAAGAACTGGCTAAACCATGGAGGGGCAGGAAGGAGAGAGGATGGGGGGCAGGGGGAGGGGGCGGGGCTCGGTTTTCCAATGTTCCATCTCCGCTTACAAATTACCGTCCTTACAGTTTGTCCTGTTGTGAGTTGGTGTGGGGGAAGGGAGAGATGCATGAAACTTGTTGGCGTATTCCGATGCCAGTCAGAATCTGGGTGTTTGCACACCTTGTGAACGGCCCTCGCCCCACTCAGCCGGAGGTGACCAAAGGGGCAGGAGCTGTGACTGTGTGCCAGGCCCTGGCGTTTTAGGAGCCCCAGTGGTTTGGTGGTAGGAGGATAACACAGTGCATTGCCACAGAAGCAAGCTGCGCGTGCGTGTGCGCACACACAGTTTTGCTGTGCCCCCAGCAGACCTGCTGGGCATGGCGGGGAGGTGCAAACTCTTTAGATTGCTTAGCAGTGTGGTAGAAAGTCTGTAGTGATTTTAAAATAACTTCTCAGCATTTCCTAGGTGAAGTCCCTGGTATTGCCTCTTCACTGGTGTGTAGGCAACTTAATCTTAGCTGCTGCCGTTGGTGCATGAACATTACTCGGCACTGTAGTGGCTACTTGGGAAGCTTTGGGGGAATGGTCACTAAAATATTTTAGATCTTAACTGTGTATTTGTGGATGTTCCCACAACAGCCCTGCAGAAACTGTCTTCCCCCTCTCTCAAATTCAGAATGAGATTAGTTAGACCTTTTGAGACTGCAAACCTGAAACGTGCCTTGCCCAGGGTGCTGTGTGACCGAAGGTGCAGGAGTCCTTCAGGTGAGCTAAGCTGACTGCAGGTGCAAAGTCCTTGCAAACTTGGATTTCTTCCATTCTGGGTGGATGGTTTCCAATGTGACTGCTGCAGCCCTGCCCCCATGGAGCTGGGCATGGCTTCCCCGGCAGGTTCTCTGGCCTGTGCTTTTTTTGCGTATAGCTGCTTGCTTCAAGAGCTGATCCCAGCAGCTCTGAATACCTGTTGCTAGCCGTGCAGAGGGCAGTCAAGTGAAAACAGGATTCGCCACCAACATAGCTTGGCATATTAAACTGAGCACTTGAAGGTGCAAAACAGGCAATTCGGGCTTAACTTCAATGGGCACCACAGTGTGACCCTGCTTTTTAATCCGTCTCTGAGGTCCTGCTCTTTCACTCTTCCATCTGAGCACCGAGGTTGGACTCTTGATCCCCAGTTGTGTGGTGGTAACATCTCCGTTGCTGTAACATCTGGGTTAGTGAATTACATGTGTGGAAACGTCTGTTACTGGGGCCCTGTTTGACACCTAGCATTGGATGGGGAAATACGAGAAGAGCATTGAATCGCCAATTTATTAAGTGTTAGGCCCTTTGAAATCCTCAGATGGGAAGGTGCCATTAAAGTGCAAAGCCTTGTGCGTGTGTTTTGTTCAGTAGGAGGGGGATTTTTGGCAAGCTCAAAATTCCCCACATCTCATTTTGCTGCCCTGTGAAATCTCAATTGGTCCTGTTGCTAAAAGTGCCCTGATGTCGCTACCCTAAGATGCAGCTTGGGTTTTTGCTTTGCCTCTTGTTTTACTTTGGAGTTGCTGAGTTTTCATTCACTCCCAGGTGCCAGGGATCGTGACTGGCTGCAGCTGGCGTCCTCTGACTTGTTTGCTGTCTGCCCTGTTTGGGGAAAATAAAGTATCTCTCTCTAGGTCACTAGCGGAGAGGAACTTTCCACCCAGGGCTTAAAATATGCTGCCAGGGAATCCTTCCAAGCAAGCAGTTATTAAATAAGGAGTAAGCTGGTTGCATGGCTACACCTTTCCCAGCTCTGCTCTCTGGAATCTCTGCAGTGGGGAGTTTTGGACGTAAGGGAGGATTGTTGTCTGGCAGAAGTAAATTAAAGGGACTTTGCCACACTAATGTAAAAGTGTAAAAGTTAAAACAAAATATCTAAAGGGAGTAAAGTCTGACTGCAGTGCCAAACGAGAACCAGTACATGCAGGAAGCGAGGGAGAACGGGACTTTGCATTTCTAATAATGGGACGGGCACTCGGTATAGGTTTTGAATGCCAGTTTGTGAGGCCATAGGCTCTTCCTGCCCATACTCTGCAAATGAGAATCCTGATCTAATTTGACTCTGCCTTCAAAGGGTTGGGGGAAATCTACACAGTTTATTACAATATTTTCTTGGTGTAACATACTCTCCACCCTCCCACTCCATGTTCGTGTAACATAAATACATACCCTTCCACAACCTTCTGCATAACATCAAAGGTACTCCACCATGTCATAGGCCCTATACTGCTAATCAAAAGGTCCGTTTCCCCAGTCAAGTTGCGGTGATGCAACAAGTGCTAGTGCCTGTACAGTAGCAGGTGGATCTGCGTCCTGGCCTGGCCGCTGTCACACAGCAAATGGCCACAGCTTGCAGCCTGACTGCCATGAACTTGTACATAGTGGCTATAGCTTTGTTCCAGTTTTCAGGTTCCGGCTGGGCAGCACCAGTGCTCTTGGATGAGATGTAGCTCACACGATTCTAGCCAGACTGGCTAAGACGTAAGGAAGTCCAGTGCCTAGATTAGAACCCAAATCCTCCCATTCCCCCTCCTTTTGCTGTCACCTATAAACCACACGCCTTCCTCTCTGGTATCTGAACCACTCGGGGCAGGACCAGGCTGTCCAAGTGGGTAAATCTCCGTGGCATGTGCTACTTGGGATAAGTGTTGCGGAACAGCAACTGTTGGTGAACACATCCTGCAGTCACCAGGACATGCAAATCCAGCAGGTGCCGTGGAACCGGAAAAGTCAGTTCAGTGCTATTGTGAGGCAATCCCTGAGAAAAACAAGTACAAAACGTGCTGTGCACGTTGTGAAAAGAGACTGCTAGTAGCTGTGGGAAAAACAGTGTTCCCCCAGGGTAATGCTGGCCTTATCGGCAGGTGGGGTTCAGTCACTGTTCATAGAGCATACATCTAAGCAGTCCTTTTTGCTTGACTGCTTAGTTGGTGTAGTCCTTTTTAAAGTAACCCCTCGGGGCCCCAACTGAAATCAGGGCCCCTTTGTGCTAGACACTGCATGATCCCCTGCTAAGAGACAGGCCCTGCGTCCAGAGAGCTGAGCATCTCAATGGAGAAGAGGGGGTGGAAGAACGGATGTGTGCCCAGGGGGAGCCAAAGCTCAAAGAGGTTAAGTGTTTTGCCTAAGGTCTCCCCGGACTATCAGTGCTCAGAACTGAATGAGGATCGCCTAAGCCCCAGATCACCACTTTAACCACAAGACCACCTTCCTTCTTCCTTGAACAGCCCTGAGGGATGTGTTCTAAGCACTCGACACGTTGGTGCTCTGTCAATGCCGGATAAAGTAATCATGGGCGAGTCTCACGCTGCTCGCACTTCTGATTCCAGAAGTGAAGTCGATTTCCCCCAAGTCGTGTGGATCTTGTCTCCATCCTAGTGCTACGTAGCTGCTTTTGTGCCGATTGTTACGGCACTGCTCTGACCCATTGCCCCGGTACTGGGAGCCTCTTGGGGCCCAGATATCTGGGAAAGCCATTGGCCAGATGCTGCATGTGGCAGGACTGGTGCTGGAGCACAGCAGGATCTTTCAAGGAAGATCAAGTCAGTTTCCTGCAGCATTGCCCCAGTTTCTTCATTGCTTAATCACTGTGTTGCCCTGACAAAGCGAGAAGGGGGTCACACCATGGTCTGGAGCTGCCCTTGGGTGATGGACAGAAGAGTAGTAGGGAAGCAGAGCGCAAGCCAACGCCAACAAGACACTCCATGCGGGATCCTGGCTCTCTTTTATAAGGGAAGGACGCCAGCGTGGGAAGTGGAGTTCCTGCCAACATGTTGACAGGTTTCATAGTAGCAGCCGTGTTAGTCTGTATTCGCAAAAAGAAAAGGAGTACTTGTGGCACCTTAGAGACTAACAAACTTATTAGAGCATAAGCTTTCGTGAGCTTACAGCTCACTTGTAGCTCGCGAAAGCTTATGCTCTAATAAATTTGTTAGTCTCTAAGGTGCCACAAGTACTCCTTTTCTTTTTGCTAACATGTTGTAACAGAGCCGGGAGATCAGATCAAACAGTGATGTCTGCTCCATGATGCAGCTGAGACATCAAGGAAGACTTCCCTGGGTAGTGCTGGGAGCTGGTGCTGATGGTTACTACTTTGCTCTTGCCTTCTGCAGAATGTCTCTGGAGTCCCTTCCCATTGCATGATGCTGAAGGGGCATCAACCGTGCTTTCCCTTAAATGAGAACTGTGTCGTTCTGGCCCAGCCTGATAGTCTCCAAACTCACCTGGCACCAGGATTGCAGTTCCAGGGCTCACTCTGTTTCTTGAGGCCAGGGCCAGCCCTCCCGCTGGGAAACTACCTTAAAAGAGCAGGAGCCTATGGAAATGGATAAACAGCTTGTGTGAATACTGGCTTTCTGGAGGCGAGCCTCTCCGGGTAGAGGGTGGTTTGCCTTTCCCAGGCACTCCAATGAAAGAGAGTGCACGCAGCTGGGGATTCTGGATGCACCTGCAGAGAATGGGGAAGGGTCTTTGTACAAAGGGTCAGAAGTGTCTAGCTCCCACAGGAGCACTAGAAACCCCAAAGAAGGCAGAGCTGTGGGTTCTCTCTAAACTCCTCAGCCCCTGGTTCACCCTCTTCAAGGGTGTGTGATGTCCGGGGCCATTCTGCCTGCTTAGCACAATGCTACTGGGCGTTGCCATCTGGTGCAGAGCCCCTTCACTCCTTCCAGTGCTCTGCAGCATAAAACCTCAGCATTTTAGGCTGAAATTGGAACATTTTAACCATTCAATCATTGGGCATAAGCAGAAAATGGTGTCCCAACTGCCCTCAGACCTTACAGGGCATGTTTAACTGTTACATGGTGACATTGAGGGGTTTTCCCTATGGCTCAGCCAGCATCCAGCGTAGGTCTCTTTGCATGGGAAGAAAGCAGCAGCAGGGTATCTCCAGTAAGTGCAGGGAGCTTGATTTGCCTATGGTTATGCATCAGGATGCTCCATTTCCTGTCCAGGCTGTTTACCTGATCAACTGAACTCCAGATGGTGCCTCAAGCGAAATCTTGGACTGGACTAATTGCATTTACGTAGGTGACTGCGTCGTTCGTGACCTGCCAGATCCCCAGTTAACGGATTTGTGGTAGCTGCCATCATCAGAGTCAAGATGAGATTTAATTTTAGAATGGAAACCTTGCTCATCAATCATCTGTGGAGCAATTGGCATTCCCTGAGATTGGACTGAAGACGTCACTGCAGCGTTTTGGAGTTGCATCTTTTCTGCTTCCTTTCCTTCAGCCAGGTCTGCAAAGCGCTGTTGATGAGGTAAATGAGGAGAATGTAACGAGTTTCAAACCAGGGGTCTGAGATCTCAGCTGCTGGGGCGCTCAGGCTTATTTTATTAAAATCCTTAAGCTGGAGGTGGCCCTTTCTTCTCCTGGTATTTATGGTCTCATCTGCTGTGAGATGGGAACTGTGTGCATTTGGCTAAATAGATGAAGGGCCCCTTTTCCCAACAGGTCAGCACCCAGCTGCTCCCATTGTTCCCGGTGCTGATTCTGGCCTAAATTTAATATTTCACTGCAGCCAGCGTGTGTGAACCTAACCCGAAATCTATTGTCCTGAAGCAGGGCTTGGTGACCCACACAAACCTAGCCATGGTACAGCCTGATGCTGGCTGGCTGGCTGGGCACTGTGGTACAAAGGACATCCCCAAACCCCCATGCGGCCTTTCATTTACCAGCTGAGGTGCAAACCTCCTGTAACTGTTCATTGCTGAGCCTTCCGTTCAGAGCGGCATACCGTGCTGGCTGCCCTGGGGAAGTACATCAGCTGTCTCGTTCAGAGGTCTGTGCTGCGCCTCTGGTGTGGTGTGTATGGCTTCCATTACCAATGAGCACCTAGCTACATTAATGATTGTGATCCTCGCACCACTCCTGTGCCGGAGGGAAATGCTGCCATTTTGCACATGAGATTTGGAGACCAAACAAGTCACCTGGGAAGTCTGTGGAAGAGGCAGGAATTGAACCCACATCTCCTCAGTCCTAGGCTAATACCCTAACCGCTGCATCATCCTTCCTCTCTAAGCCTTAAAATGTATTCACCAAATGACCCTCTTTCTTTGCATGCACTTGACCATCCTTGCTCTGCTCCCTGCTTAGAGTGACCAGATGTCCCGATTTTATAGGGACAGCCCTGATTTTTGGGGGCTTTTTCTTATATAGGCACCTATTACTCCCCCACCCCATCCCAATTTTTTACACTTGCTGTCTGGTCACCCTATCCCTGCTTGTGAGAACCGCAGACTTCCCCTAGGCCAGTGGTGGTAGACAGGGCTCCGGTTGTATTGATCAGTCAATAGGGCATAACTTAGTCCTGCTTGTGCGTGCACTCCTCCTCTCTCTGAGAGAGCCGTCAGCAGCACATCTGGTGTCTGAGCCAAGGCTTGCGCACTGAGGGCACAAAGGGATGCTGCTGCCCTCTGGTGGTCAAATTTATTCTCACTGGGTGTCTTGAGACACGTCACATGGTTGAAAGATTTAGCTCAGTGGTTTTCAAGCAGGGGGCCGGGGCCGGGAGCAGGTTTCAGGGGGTCTGCCAAGCAGGACCAGTGTTAGGCTTTCTGCCCTGGGCCACAGTGAGTCTAAGCCCTGCTGCACAGGGCTGAAGCCTGGGGTCCTGAGCCCCACCACCCAGGGCTGAAGCAGAAGCCTGAGCAACTTAGCTTCACATCGGGCCCTGTGATATGGGGCCCAAGCAGTTTCCCTGATTGCTACCCCCTAACGCTGACCCTGGTTTTTATATGCAGAAAACAGTTCTTGTAGTACAGGTGGGGCGTGGAGTTTTTATAGCATGTTGGGGGAGCCTCAGAAAGAAAGGTTGAAAACCACTGATCTAGATGATGATGGTAAATTACCAGCACTATTCACTGTGTCTTATGGCCTGCTTTCTTTGGAATGTGTTATGTCTTGGGAGAATAGGCCTGTAGCTCCAATACAGGATTTGGAGTCAGGGACTCGGCAGAGCTGGGAGCAGAAATCCCAGAGTTACTATGGTCTTTAGGAAGACTCTTAACCTTTCCTGTGCTGTCTTTCTACAGCTGTAAAAATAACACCTGCCTTACGAGGGGACAGTGAGTTCTTTCATTCAGAAGGCGGTTGGAGAGCCTTGGGTGAATAACAGCATAGAAGGGCAAATTTCAGAGTAGCAGCCGTGTTAGTCTGTATTCGCAAAAAGAAAAGGAGGACTTGTGGCACCTTAGAGACTAACAAATTTATTTGAGCATAAGCTTTTGTGAGCTACAGCTCACTCCATCAGATGCATTTGGTGGAAAATACAGTGGGGAGATTTACTTGCGCGCGCGCGCGCGCGCGCGCGCACAGAGAGAGAGAGAGAGAGAGAACGAAAACAAACATGAAACAATGGGTTTTATCATACACACTGTAAGGAGAGTGATCACTTAAGATGAGCCATCACCAGCAGGAATGGGGGGGAAGGAGGAAAACCTTACATGGTGACAAGCAAGGTGGGCCATTTCCAGCAGTTAACAAGAATGCCTGAGGAACAGGTGGGGGTGGGATGGGGGGAGAAATAACATGGGGTAATGGTTTTATTTTGTGTAATGACTCATCCACTCCCAGTCTCCATTCAAGCCTAAGTTAATTGTATCCAGTTTGCAAATTTAATTCCAATTCAGCAGTCTCTCGCTAGAGTCTGTTTTTGAAGTTTTTTTTGTTGGATAGCCACTCTCAGGTCTGTAATTGAGTGACCGGAGAGATTGAAGTGTTCTCAGACTGGTATTTGAATGTTATAATTCTTGACGTCTGATTTTGTGTCCATTTATTCTTTTACGTAGAGACTTCCAGTTTGACCAATGTACATGGCAGAGGGGCATTGCTGGCACATGATGGCATATATCACATTGGTAGATGTGCAGGGGAACGAGCCTCTGATAGTGTGGCTGATGTGATTTGGCCCTACGATGTGTCCCCTGAATAGATATGTGGACACAGTTGGCAATGGGCTTTGTTGCAAGGAGGTTCCTGGGTTAGTGGTTCTGTTGTGTGGTGTGTGGTTGCTGGTGAGTATTTGCTTCAGGTTGGGGGGCTGTCTGTAAGCAAGGACTGGCCTGTCTCCCAAGATCCGAGAGAGTGATGTGTCATCCTTCAGGATAGGTTGTAGATCCTTGATGCGTTGGAGAGCTTTTAGTTGGGGGCTGAAGGTGATGGCTAGTGGCGTTCTGTTATTTTCTTTGTTGGGCCTGTCCTGTAGTAGGTGACTACTGGGTACTCTTCTGGCTCCGTCAATCTGTTTCTTCACTTCAGCAGGTGGGTATTGTAGTTGTAAGAATGCATGATAGAGATCTTGTAGGTGTTTGCCTCTGTCTGAGGGGTTGGAGCAAATGCGGTTATATCGTAGAGCTTGGCTGTAGACAATGGATCGTGTGGTGTGATCTGGATGAAAGCTAGAGACATGTAGGTAGGAATAGCGGTCAGTAGGTTTCCGATATAGGGTGGTGTTTGTGACCATCGCGTATTAGCACCGTAGTGTCCAGGAAGTGGATCTCTTGTGTGGACTGGTCCAGGTTGAGGTTGATGGTGGGATGAAAATTGTTGAAATCATGGTGGAATTCCTCAAGGGCTTCTTTTCCATGGGTCCAGATGATGAAGATGTCATCAATGTAGCGCAAGTAGAGTAGGGGCATTAGGGGACGAGCTGAGGAAGCGTTGTTCTAAGTCAGCCATAAAAATGTTAGCTTACTGTGGGGCCATGCGGGTACCCATCGCAGTGCTGCTGATTTGAAGGTATACGTTGTCCCCAAATGTGAAATAGTTATGGGTGAGGACAAAGTCACAAAGTTCAGCCACCAGGTTAGCCGTGACATTATCGGGGATACTGTTCCTGACGGCTTGTAGTCCATCTTTTTGTGGAATATTGGTGTAGAAGGCTTCTAAGGGCAAAGGAATAGATACTCAAGGGAGAAATGGCCGGATCCTGTTTAGGCAGGATTCATATAATTCTCTATGTACCCTTTACGGATGGGATGGGGTGTGAAGAGTGCTATGTTCCAGCATGCAGCTCTGAGACCTGGCTTTGTAAGGTTCACTGTAGAAAGTTTTGTAGGAGAAATGGCTTCAGGCCAATTGCTAAAAGGATTCCACTTAGATGAACATCTTCAGGGTGAGAGGTGTGGGGGAAGAGAGAGGCGAAGAGGTGAGGCTCTATTTTCAGAGGGCATCTATCCTGTGGTGACTTCTTACCTCGAGTTAATTTATAACTTCCTCCAGATCAATGGGGAACATGCCTGTAGTCTGGATGCTCTACAAGCCCCAGGCTTGGGGGAGCTCCCAAATGTTCATGCCCTGGAACAAACATTAGGGGAGTCTCCAGGCTGGTCTTTGCTATTTAACTCAAGGCCGTTAATGTGCTTGTAATCGTTAACTCCTGGGTGTAAAACTCAATGCTGCATAGACAAGTCCAGAGAGATTTTGGTCTGACTCCAGGATAGGTAGGGTTCTCTATGTATAGAAGTGCACACGGGTAGGGGTGATGTTGCTGGCATCCAGCTGCTACAGTAATGAGTGTGTTAGAAGTACAAGTAGTGTCTCCTGGGAAGGTTTGTGTAGTGTATGTCCTGCTGCAGGGCTGAGGAAAAGACTCCGCGTTGGGCTCAGGCTAGCATGAGAGCCAATATGCCATTTCGAAGGTGGTAGACCCATTTTAGAGCTGCGGGTCTAGAGCATGGCTCGGAGCGAGGGCTCCAAGACTCTGTCTGAACAGCTGGGGGGCCTCATCAGGAAGCAGCCAGGAGCATCATTGCTGCAGATAGGATTGTAGACTCTGAGGCTGCCCGGTCATTGCCCATGTGGGGACCTCTGCAGCTTTCCCATTCTGCACTGGGGTCTCGGGCACTCCCTCCTCCCCAGGAACCCAATGTAGTGTTTGCCAAAGGCCCTCCTCTTCATAAGGTACTACTCGGATGCATTAGCAGATCTTCATGGTACATGTGTGGCTCTCAACCCATCCTAGAACTACTCGGCTGCAGGTGGAGGTGCTTGTGGCCAAGAGCCCTGGGGGTGATGGCACTACCCGAGCCCCCAAGCACAAAAAAAACAACTGGTTCATGTAGGTGTGTCCCTGTGCTGGCACGGTGCCCTGTTGCTGAGTCTGTTGGGCCAGAGGCTGCTGGGCATGTCTGAGTTAGGCAGCTGTGTCTCTCTGGTTCCAACGACTCGTAGGCTCCCTTCCCCTGGATTTATCCAAGTTTATCCCTTTGCTTTTAGGGACAGCAGCGTGGCCAAAACTGAGGTTGGCTGCTATTCAAAACAGCCTCTCGGAAACAAGGGGGGTTGGTTGATTTCCTTTGAGATGCGAAGGGCAGGTACCTGGTGCATCTTGGGTGCCTCTGTCCTTAGTGCTAAGAGATAATAAAACCAGGTGCTTCCTGACTGGCGGTCGCTCTTTCTTTTGGTCGCTTGCATCATGCCGTTCCATAGCAGTGCAGCCTTTGACACTGCACAGTCCTCCCCTCTCAGCGCTGTGTGATCAGTTGGTGCCCTATGCTTGCCTGGCCAGCTGCCTTCCTGCTTCCTCTTTATGCTGCATTGTCACCTTGCTCAGAATCTGACCCTGCTGTTGTGAAATTCTCTCCAGCTCACTGCCTGGACTCTCACTGCCCTGGGCTTTGCTGCTTGCAGGCTGACTTTCCTCATGCAGCATGCTGAGCGCTGAGAAACCCAAACTGCTTTAACAATACCTAGCATGTCTAAAGTGCCTCTAATGTAGCGCTCTAAGCCCTTCCCAATTAAATGCCTCTTACTACCCCTCTGAGCTAGGGGAGACAGGTTACTTGGGTGGTGAAATGCAGCAGGTATTCGATAAGAGTGCTCTGCATGTTCCCCACTCCCTACATCAGTCATTCCCAGTGCACAGTTCCTGTGTGGCAGTTCAGGACAGGAAGTGAAGAATGCCATTAATGACGGAGAGTGCCGGAGGGTAGCGCGTTCTCTGGAATTTGGCCAGGGTACTGGGTTGCATCCCTGCGCTTGCAGGAAATGTTTTGGACTCTTCCATGACCTCAGTCGCTCATGACAGAGCGCGAAGTAGGGGCCCTAATGAGATCAATGTCTTAGTGTGTCAGGGCATCAGAGCAGCACTAACTCTGAATGCCAGCTGCTGGATTGCTAGCGAGTGGGTGCTGTCTGGGGGCTCCTGGCCTAGCCCTGCTTATACTGTGAGTGCAGAGCAGGGTCCTGCTGGAGCCTGTTGATGCCTTAAGCAATGTAGACATTTCTGCGGGTGCAGGAGGGGCTCCTCCCATTTCAGACTGAAAGGGTTGCCAATGAATAACAGAATAGACACCCCTGTTGGGGTCTGGGCACCAAGCAGCTACTCTGTTGTCTAGGAAGCAAACTGAGGTGCTTGTAGAGGGCAAGCTAGCAGAGAGGGCAGGGGTGGGGGTTAGAGAAATGTGGGTAGAGTAACATCCTAAGCAGGCTCAGCGGGGGAAGGTGGGCACGCAGGTGTTAAACCAGGAACAGAGTAATGCAGTCTAGAGCTGAGTAACTCTAGATCCATTGCATGTGCCCCAACAAGAACCAGGCTAGCCGTTGATTGGGCTGGTTCAAAGCAGATTCTGCAGCGTCCTCCCTGGGTTAGTCTCTCTAATCAGGAGTCAAAAATCCCATGCACGTCTATTTTCGTGATATGGACCAGTGCTGCTCTAGCACTACTGGGCATCTCCAGGCACCTTATAGGCACTAATAAATTCAGGAGCATCACAGCTCTATCAGGTGGATATTTATCCCTGTTTTACAATTGGGGAAACTGAGGCACAGTGACTTGCGAAAGGTCAGACCAGGCATCAGAGAACTGGTGTCACCTGATTCTCATTCTCATGCCCCAACCCATCAGCTCTTCTTCCACTGGAGTCCGTTCAGATGGCTCAATGACCTTCATTGTTCCAGTATAGGCTGTACTCGGGGGTGGAGGGAATTGTTTTGCGAAAGCCCTTATGGAGCTGGAAGGTGGCCTAGTTTGTAGTGGGTGTGTTCCGTTGTCTTACACAGGGTGGCAGCAGTGTCGGTAGCATGGTAGCAAACAGGACAACTCAGCATCTCTAAGAGCAGCACTGCCCAGGGCTCTTCCGTTCCTGGCTGGCTGTTTGGAGGATGGGGTGAGTTACTGAGTAGCTTTGTTAGTGGAAGCTACGCTAAATGGGCAGAGCATTACCTCCTCCTCTTCGAGTCCTGAGCTCAGGTGTGCACGTGGGACTCAAGCGTGTGCACGTGGGGCTCAGAGCGGTGGAGGTTTGCATCCCTTCCAGGTGCTGCATAATTTCCTAATAGGATCCATGCAATTACTTTTCTCTACTAAAACAGTGCTATTCTCTTCACCAGGCTCTTAGTTTTCTAAACGCAATAGAGATGTTTCAGCTTGTAAGATGTTAGCTTGAAGTATTAGTCCCCCCTGTTAAGCCTCTCTGCTCCCTGCATGAAATACCTGCAAAGCTTTTTGGTTTTGAGTGGCCTGATGCACGTGTTAGGGTGGCATGCTTGAAGCGCAGAGCTTCAGGGTTTCTCCTTCTCACGTGCTTCTGGTGTCCATCCTTGATGCTGTTGCTGAACAGTAAGCGATGGATGGAAATTTTGTTTTGCAAAATATTTCCCACTCTGATTAGAAGATCTAGCTTGGGACTGCATTTTATGTGAAATGAGGTGTCGGGCCCTGGTGCCTTTACCTCTCTTGGGGTAGGATTCTGCACTTCTCCCACTCTTACACTGGGCCTGGGGCTACAGTACCCAGCTGTGTATCAGCTGTTCTTAGCCAGCCGATCTGGCTGGGTTTAGCTCCTGCGGTTCTTCCCTTTGAGAGTCTGACCAACCCTGTACACAGTGATCAAAGAGCTCAAACAATTGCATTGTTTTAACAGTAGGAACAACGCATTTGTGGGGGGAGGGGGGTTAAAACAGTCTTATGTGCATGTCTCTCTGTCTTACCTAATACCCCAGCATCCTGCGATGGTGACCTGGGCAGGACTAGCATCTTTAGACACCTTCAGCATGTCCGTGTGCTGTCTGGTTCCCCTGGACAGTTGACCCTCCCCTCTCAAGAAGGTTCCTGTTCCTACCTGCCGGAGTCCTTTCTGCCGGAGTCCTACCTCCTTTGCTCTGGACCTCTCCCTGTCCTGGTTCAAACCAGGTTTGTAGGTTGGTTGGAGAAGAGGCAAAAATCTCCAAAGCTGGGAATCCTGGTGTTTTCCCTTAACAACACTCTCATGACTGCAGAGGGGTCATTTGTCTTAGACTCGTAGACTTCAAGGTCTGAAGGGACCATCATGATGATCTAGTCTGACCTCCAGCACATTGCAAGCCACAGAACCTCACCCACCCACCTTTGAGCCCTTCTTTCCCTTCCTGTTGTTCTCTCCCATCTCCAGTTGTTAGCCTGGTATAGTCGTACAGAAAACCTCTCAGTATCCCAGTGAAAATACAATATTCATGCATTATTATAGAATAGCTCCAAATCTGTCACTGCTATTCATAGCTCCAAACCTTCCTGGAAAACCACTGGTTTTAGCCCTTGTGGTTGTAGAGAAGCTTGAAAGCATGACCCCTAAAGGCTCAATATTCAGAATATTGACTAAAACATCTCACCGTTCTGAAGCCAATCATTTTGGGGCTGTTTATGGTGGTTTTTGGATGGGGGACGTGACTTGTTATGTTTGAACTCCTGGGGTTGTCTGGACTGCAATAGACTCCACCCCCCACTGTCATAACATTTGCACCCAACACGGCAGAGGATGGGGTGGGGGGGGGGAAGAAATTTGTGAAGATCCAGGGTTTCCAAAGCAAGCTTGACCTGTGTGGCTTGTGGCGTGGGAGAGAGCTAATGGGAGTTTGGGTTAGATTTGCATCCCTGGAGGTGAACGGCGTGCATTGCTAATTGACCTGATGTGCAAAAACTTCTACATTGTAACCTGCCAGTGGAAAGAATGTTAACAGCTGCCCTGCCCGGTGGAATATGCAAAACATGAAGCAAGTAACGCATCCGCCCCCATTGCAGGAAGGATGGAGGATGATGAGGTGTCAATAGCTGGGCTGAAGAAAGTGAGGTGCCCACGTTACTTGACACTGAGGGCTAGATCCTGCAAGGCGCCGAACATGCAGGCAAAGCAGTGAGTGTCCTTGGGGGTGAATGGAGCCAAAGGGCTCTTCAACATAGTATGGTCGAGCTGTGCTGCGAGTCGGCTTGCAGTGGATACTAGGAAGTGATGGTTCTCTCCCCCATGCCGAGGTCCAGTCGCTCTCCCCATCCCTGGTAAATCCACAACCACTCTTGTCTCTCCTGGGCTCGAACTCCCATCATGTCTGGTGTGGAGCGGGGATGGATCCTTGACCTCGGATTCCTTTTCCTGACAGACTCTGGTACCACACCAAGGAGCGGGAGGGTAAGTATCCCAGTATTTAGAAACCAGCCCACTGAGGGGGGGTTGGTTTTGCTTATGTGCCTTGTTGACAGCTTCAGGCAGGACAGCTTAAAAAGCCCAGCTCGTAAGCTTTGATATCTTTGTGCCTCTTTCCACTTTTATAAGAGATTGGTGGTGCTTGGATACAGGCACACAAAGCTGCTCTGATGCTCTCGTGTGCTAAAGTAAGCCGGGTGTGGGAAGTTCAGTGCCTCTTGCTCTACCTAGCTGCAGGGAGAGCTGTTTCCTCACAGCTCCCCCTCTTCCTCTGCTATTGTGCAGTTCTCCCCTCCGGTTTGTTTCCTTTAGCTGCTCGATGCCTGCTGCATTTGACACAACCTGCAGTTGTGTGTAGTCATCCCCTTAACTTCATGAGTTGTTCCTTTTGGAGCTGAAATGTGGGGGCGAGATCTTCGGTCTTGGTGGCTTTAGTCTGCATGTCATAGTGGTGCAAAGAAAGGCGTTGAGGTGGGAGGCAGGCTGTCTGAAGGGTAAGGTGTTTCACAGAAATGTGGGCCTGGAAGGGATCTCGAGAAATCATCAAGTCCAGCCCCCTGCGCTGAGGCAGGACTAAGTAAACCTAGAGCATCCCTGATGGGGTTTGTCCAACCTGTTCTTAAAAACCTCCAATGAGGGGGATTTCACAACCTCCATTGGAAGCCCATTTGAGAGCTTAACTTCCCTTAGAGCTAGGTTTAGAAAGTTTTTCCTAATATCCAAGTCTCCCTTGCTGCAGATTAAGCCCATTACTACTTATCCTACCTTCAATGGACATGGAGAACAATTTATCCCCATTCTCTTTATAACAGCCCTTAACCCATCTGAAAACATATCCTGTCCCCGCTCAGTCTTCTCAAAACTAAACCATGCCCAGTTCTGCTAAGGCCAGATCTACAGCTATATCCATATAACTGTCACCCCTGAGCAATGTAGTTCCACCGTTGACCTAACCCCCCATGTAGACAGCACTCTGAGAGAGCTTCTCCTGCCGACAGAGCTACCACCTCTGTGCCAGTGTATTGCGGCATGTGAAGACAAGCCCTAACTAGTGGAAGCCATTTCTAGTGGTCCTGTACTGGTTGGTTATTAGTCTTAAAACGCCTTCACAAAAGAGGGTAAAAATCATCCCTATTTCAGAGGGGGGGGGAAACAGAGGCACACTGGGGAAGTGACTTTCGCAAGGCCAGGTCCTTGGCAGAGATGGTAACAGAACGTTGCTATGATACCCCAGGCAGTGCCTTTTCCATTGGACCATGCTGACCATTCTCCTTCAAATCCTAATTTGTGCAAACCAATGTGCTGAAGACTTTGATCAGAGGGTCTTAATTTTTAAGACTCCTACAGTAACTAGGCTAATGTATTCAAAGGCACCCAACCAGCTGAGCGTCCCTGCATTTGTAGATCTGAGTGTGGGGTTTGCAAGAGGTCAGGATGGAGGTAACACACAGTGGATCTGTTGGCTTTTAATTTGGTCTTTTGTCCCACCTTCCAGCTTCAACACTATTTTCTCTTCATTTCTCGCCCCCCCCCCCCTCCAGCTCCCAAATCTCTCTGCTAGAACCTTGTTTTTAAACATACAAGCTAAACTCCACCCTGCTGACATGACCCATGATGCTGCCAGGCATGAACAGAGCAGCCTTAGAATCCCCCTATTCGCTATGTGGTTCCCACTAGCATCACTCTAGCTATAGAGAGAGAACAAGTGGATTTTAACCCTTGCCAGTCCCGCTTCAGATAGCGCTGGGCTTAGTCTGCCTGACCCAAATAGTTATGTAAGGAGACGAGGAGACCACTTAAAAGCTGTACTGCAAATCCAGCTGACCCACTGCCCACAGCTTTCACCACTAGTCCCTCCAGGGCACGTTTCCTTGCTTGGACTGAAGGGCTGAGGAAAGTCCCTTGTTTTGACAATTTACAGTCAGCCAGGCTGGGAGCTCTTTCATGAACTTGTGGCAGCGGGCTCACCCCAGCTCTCCCTGACCTGGCTGCTATCCTTAACTGTGATTGGGTAAGTCTGCACCAGGCTGGGATTATGAGTCTATTGTGTTTACATCAGGGGGCCTGGGGCTAAATGAGTGCTAGGGTAACCCTTACATCCATCACACTTGCACAGGTATCCCCATCAAGTGGCATTCCACCAGCACGAAGCAGTGGAGAATCAGTCCCATAGAGGAGAAGATTTTGCTCTAAAGCATAGAATCCAAATACAGAACTCAGTAGGGCCCAGCTGTTCTAGAGCTCCCTTGCTCACAGATTGGTGCAGCAGCTCAGACGGAGCTGGCACAATATCCTGGGGGGTATTTCACTGCCCTCGTAATCAGCTGGGACAGCGGGCTTCCATTTCTCCGGTCTCCAAAAAAGGGCTAACGGGGATGATGTCACTGCAGCCTGTTACTTTTCTGGCATGTTGTAGCAGGGTCAGAGAGGGGAGTTATGAAGCAGTGTCTGCTGGATGCTGAGTGTGCTCCCGGGCATCAAATTCAGAACCGCAGTGGGACCAGGCCAGAGCAGGGAAGGAGTGTTCTAGTGGGCCAGGCGTTATCTGCTCGTGAGAACAATGAGCCTGAACAATGAGTCAGCTGGCAATGCGGCAGCAGCAAACTGGCAAACACCTGGCTCATGCAGAAGGCAGAGCAAGGCCAACAGTGAATATAAAATGTCTGGTCTCTAATCTGCTTTCCAGGCTACTGAACAGAACTGGGATATTTGGGGAGGTGCGGGGGGGGCAGAGGAGAGAGAAATGAGGGGCTGGTAGCACTGACTCCAGTGTCGCTAATGCCATGTGTTCAAAAATGGTGAATCAGGCGCCCCCCCCCCCCAGCAAAATCATGAGATTTGGGGGGGGGAGGAATAAAATACAAACTTGAGTTTTCTCTAGTCTTTTGAATTTTTAGCCTTTGGGCTCATGCTTGAGTCACGTTTTCAAGTTTTTCTCTGAAACCAGCAGGGCTAGAAACTTCTTCTGAATGCAGAGCTTCACAGTAATCCTGTGACTCCAGGAGCTGGGGCTTTAATTAAATCTTCAAATGCCACGAGACTCCAACAGATGGTAACACTGTAATGCGTCTCTGCCAGTGCTCCTGAGTCCTACCCAGGGCATCCTCTGCTCACCTGGTCTCTGCCCAGAAGAAATTCAAATGAAGCAAAAGTGGGCCAGTCCCAAATGAAGGCTCTGTGTCTACTTGGTGCGTGGAGGAAACAGACTAGCTCATTTCAGTCATGTCAGGGTTTGTGTGAGGTTCCTGCAGTAACCACTCCTGCTCCTTGGCCCTTTCGCTTACATGGGTTTGATTTACAGTTCTGTAGTGTTGCTCAAAGTTCATTTTAATGCTAGAGATTTTGCTACCAAGCTTCTCACTCATTGCTCTTCCTGGTGCTGCTCTCTTCTTAAAGCTTCCCTTCTCCCCACCCCCTGCAGTGGGAGTGTTGGCTGGTTGGTGAGTGGCCTAAATGGCTGCATATGTGCTTGCTGCTCTAGGGCACAAAGAGGAGATGTGGGCCCCTGCCCCTAAGAAGCAGCTTCCAATCTAAATAGACACCCCCAGCACTGCACTAGATGGGGAAGGGGGCAGAGAAGTGCTATTCCGTGGGTGCATTAAGGTTTATAGATTACAGCCAGGGGGGACCATTGTGTCCTAGGACAGCCTGTGCTGGTTACTAGCTGCCCCAAAGTCTACCCCCATCCTGTGCTTCAAAAGCAAGGGATGCTGACTGCAGAACTGTAAGTTCCATCATGTTGCCTTCAGAGAATAGTCTTTGCAGAGGGAAATGCTCTCGTCTCCCAGACTAAACTTGAAGAGAGCAGGAGGGGACGTCACCAACCCCAGCAAAAGGGATGGCACAACTCCCCAGTGTTCATAGCGAATGTAAATGATCTGCTTGGTACGATGCTGTCTACTCGGCCACCACTCCAGTGTAGCACCCGCACTTGGGCTCTCTTCCTTGGGACTTCCTGAAGACGCCCTCCTGCTGTAGGGTTAGAGAGTCCCATTCCATGAGCGTCTACACACTTAGCAGCAGTATTAAATGCTAAATGGCAGTTGAAGTGATGGCTGGCTAAATCCTGTGGTGGTATAGAGCTTTCTCTCCTGCGCACCCTTCCTTCCTCTCTTCCTCCGCTCTTCTCTCCCCCCCCTGCCCCCACACGCACAGTTTGAGAAGGGCAGGTGAGTGACTGTGACCTTGACCAGCCAGTTTGCTGAGGCTTCTGTTGAGCTGGGAAGAACTTGTACTGTGCGACACACACACACACCGTGCACCTAGTGCTGGACTGGGTGATTTTCGTTAGACTGGTGCAGGAGAGACCATAATGCATCATGTTCTTTCACACTAGGTTGCTCCAGATAGGACGATGGTGTAACCACTCTCTCACTCCTATCCTGACTGACTAGTCCACAGGCCTTTAAATACCTTACAAACCAGAGACAGCCAAGACTTATGATTACCCACTCCCTTTCTCTACGTGTGCGCCGGCTTGTTCTCTACAGGACACTTTCTGGTGGGAATCTTGCTTTCAACGTCTGGAGAGTCCCACTGCTGCTGTGGGGAGACGATTCCAGAACGGAAATAGGTTTCATGGTCTGAAAATGTTTCTGCTATTGGTTTCATCATCTTCCACTGAGCTCGGCGCAACTGCCTAACGTGGGGGTCGTCGTTCTGGACCCACACCAGGTTAGTTCTTTGAAAACTGAAAGTCTGCTTTGAGTGGGTGTGACTTCTGATGGTTTACCTGCTGCTCTGGTCGAGCTGCATGTACTGTAAACTGGGCGTAGCCATCGGTTGAGATTGCCAGGCATGTCTCTAACTCCACAAGCACCTTGGGCTGGAGGCGAACCTCTTCAAAGCCTTTGTCTTTGCTATGTTAAGCTGCAACGTCCAACCCTCCTGGACAGCATCACCAGTCAAAGCGCTTGATAGGACTAGTGGTGGGAGATTTGCCGCATGGTTACGATGAAGAACTTAGAAGAACTGCTTAGAGCAGGAGAGGAGGTGGGAATCTTGGTTTTTTGTTCCTATCTCCGCCGCTGAATTGCTGCGCTGGGCAAGTCCACTTGCTTTTTCCCCGTCTGTTACGTGGTGGTGATGGTACACAAGTCAGACATGTTGTGATCTTTGGGTAGCACTTGAGGACCCTTGCATGGAAGTCCCCTGTAGAAGTGTGAAATGTTGATCTCTAGTAGCATATGGCTCAAGAGTGGGGGCTCCCACTGGCCCTCTAGGAAGTGCTTAAAGGAAAGGATTCTGCACGTCTCTCCTTGTGACAAGCACTTAAAGAACTGACATGCCTCCAGGGGGTCTCAGACCCATTAGCGGTTATCTGTGGTAAATCCATGAAATGGCCATTACCTCGCCTTCCCCCTAGAGAGGAGACTGATCAACCTCCTCCCCTGTGCAATCAGCCAGAGGGGCCAAGAAATCTAGGGTCTCACTTTTTTTTTCCCCTTCTCTTCCCCCTTTAGCCTGAGTAACTACTCCCGTTTGAGATGTCGTCCAGCGATAAGAATGGGGGCAGCCGGTCGAGCACCAGCAGCAGCCGCCTGCAGAGCAGGAAGCCTCCTGACCTCTCCATCACCATTCCACCAGTGGAGCTAGAGGAGGAAAGCAGCCAAAAGGTGGTAAGAGGGGGATCCCCGATGTCCCAATGCCTCTTAATTCCCAGGGACCCTGGAGGGTATGTTTGGGGGCGCAGGGGGTTTCTTTGCAACAGTGGTAAGGGACTAGGGAATGCTGCTTCTCTGGGAGCAGGATCGAGCCCCGTTCCCCAGCCCAGCACCCATCTCCTGTCCCATTCTGCTGATTGATTCTGCGGCGCTGAGCCCTGAATGCTGCCGTTTTCCAGGTTGCTGCCCAGCTGGCTGCTCAGGATGATGATGATCATTGACGGCCCATCTCCAGGGAGTTAGTTGTTCCCCCATTAGCTGCCCGTTATGAAATGGCTTTACCGAGCTCCCTCCCCACAGCATTGCTCTTCATCCCTTCAGCCAAGGGTTGGAAGCAGGAGCTGTCTACGGGGCCTGGGATGCACCAAAGGGTAGGCAGATGGGGTGCTGCGGGAGGGGGGGCTCAGTTTTTCAATTGGAATTCTTGAAGCTACTCCTTGCTTCCCCATGCTGGCAGTACATCTGAACGTGGGACCCCTCTGTCAAGCTCTTAATTTAATTTAAGGTCAAACACAGGGCGTGCCCTGCGAGAACCCAAACATATAGGTAGGAGGTTGAGCCCTGGTGAGAAGTATGTCTGTCAGTCTCTTGGCTGACTGGCTCTGTTCCCCACTACCTCCCTGAACAGTGGGTTGCAGGGGGATACCAGCTATGCACAGAAGTGTGTTCCCCTTCCCAGCTCTGCTCCTAACAGCTTGGCTCCCCTTCCAGCCTCTGAAAAACCCAGTGTATCAAAAGAGTGTGAGCCTACAGGAGCCCAGAAGGAAAAGGGATGAGAGCACGTTGGAGAGTCGTCCCGGCTTCCACAGACAGACCTCCCTATCCCAGAGCATCCGCAAGTAAGGAGCATGCGGCACTGGGTGTCACGGCACCACGTGTCGGACGCTGCAGCACCTGGCGCTAGGCTGTGGGGAGGGGAGTTGAACAGACTGGCTCCCTTCTTTTCTGGTCTCTGCCTTGGCTGCAGCAGACGTGTAGTGGGACCAGACATGGAGTTCGAAGCGGCATGTGTTAGAATCAGGAAGTTGAAATAAGTTCCTGTGTTGGGTTTTCATTTGTTTGTGTTTTGCCCAGCTGTCCGCTGTTCCAGGAACAATGCCAGTCTCCTCCCTTAGAATTCAAACTCACGCTTTTCACAGATCTGTGCTAAAAAGCAAGAGGACATTTCTCTGTAGTACTTACGTGGGGCTTTCACAGGCGCATTCACTTGTGCTTCTGTTTCAGCGCCAAGCTAACAAGCCTGTTTCCAGTGCAGTGCAGGTACCGGTGCTGTTACCAAGAGGTTTGAATTCCTGGCATCCCCTGCTACTGTAGACCTGGGCCCCTCCAGAGCCGAGGCTGACAACCAAGCTAGATTATGGCCCGCATCTGTGGGTGAAGTGGCTGGGGTCAAAGAACTCCTTTTCGCTTGTAGTCTGAATGCTTTGAACATCATGTTCACCTTGCATGTTCTTAGACGCTTAATGCCATGTCCATGCTGCCATCGGGTATTGCATTGCAGCGCAGGGAGGCACGTTGGTGCGAGCTGTCATCTAGCTAGCATGGCTAAAAGTAACTCTGAAGATGTGATGCTGCAGGCTTCAGCCAGGCTATAAAAGCACCCTGGACATACTTGCATTGCTAACCAAGTTCGCAAAAAGAAAAGGAGGACTTGTGGCACCTTAGAGACTAACAAATTTGAGCATAAGCTTTCGTGAGCTACAGCTCACTTCATCATCCGATGAAGTGAGCTGTAGCTCACGAAAGCTTATGCTCAAATTTGTTAGTCTCTAAGGTGCCACAAGTCCTCCTTTTCTTTTTGCGAATACAGACTAACACGGCTGCTACTCGGAAACCTAACCAAGTTCAGGGTCTGTACAGCTGCATCTTCACTGCTATTTTCAGGGTGCTAACACAATTAGAGCTGGCGTGGGTATGCCTGCCTGAGGCTACGTCTACACTACAAACCACAATCAACTCAAGTTGCAGTGGCAAACGGCTGCTGCAGTTCGTATGTTGCTGAGGCATGTTTGCGCCTGCACTGCATGTGCTCACCAGGATGTAAAGTGCGGTGCCAGCGTGCTGTGCACCATCGTCCAGCGCAATGCCTTTGGGGCACTGTCGCAATGTTTTATGGGATAGTAAGGATTCACCCAGAGATCTCTGGGAGCAAGGGGCCAAGTTCCCAGCACGCAACTCTTTGGGTCCCATAAGACCATCCGTTTCCCATCATTTTTGTGCCTTGGTTTAAAACAATCCCACAAATCCACTCCAAGCTTTTCAGGCTCTGGCAGAAGCCTGGAGCCCAGAGAGTTCTGCTTTGTTCTTGTGAACGTAGCAAATACGGGATGTACAACTCATCTGATTTTGCAGATCCTAGAGGAAATACCCCAACAACCAGGGACATGAGGCTATCTCGGAGGACAGTTGGCTGATGGACGTAGCGAGAAACAATTCGGGATTGCTTGCCGTGTTCACGAAATGAGCACTGAGGGTTGGGATCACATTATAATGCAGGTTTGGAATGACAAGTGGTGGCGGCGGAACCGTTGGATGTGACAGGTCACCACCTTGGATCCGTGTGCAGAGCACATCCCAGCTCCGGGACACCAGAATAAGAGCTGCATTGACAGTAAGGAGCCTCGGGCTTGGTTCTGATCCAAACACAACGCGTGGTTAATTTTTCCACCACACAGTGGAGACACAAGTAGCGATTGTACTCTGTAAGTTTGCAATGGAAAGCATTTTGGCATTGGGAAATTCACAGTGGCGACCACTCTCATGTAAGTGTATAGCTCCATGATTCATATCCTCTTACGCAGGACTGTGACTCTTGGCAATGTGCAGGAGCTGCTAGTGGATGGGATTTGCAGCAATGGGGTTCCTGAGCTGCAGTGAGGTGATGGACAGCACTAGTATCCCTATTTTGGCACTTGCTACAGTGTACATCAACAGAAAGGGCTACTTTTCCATGATGATGCAAGCGTTGGTCGATCACCAAGGATGCTTCACCAATATCCATGTAGGTTGGTCAGGGAAGGTGCATGATGCTCACCTCTTTAAGAACACAGGACTTTCCCAAAAGCTGCAGGCAGGGGCATTCTTTCCTAACTGGTGGATTACTGCTGGTGATGCTGACATGCCAGTGGTGATTCTGCAGGACACAGCCTATCCCTTTTGCTCCCATGACTCATGAAGCTGTACGCCAAGAGTTTGCTGTCTGAGAAGACCCATTATGTGCTGGTGCGTTTCCTGCTTCTTGGCCTGCTGGGACTCCCATGCCTTTTTCCTGTCCTCTCTATCTTTCTCCGTATCTTTGGTCACGTTGGCTCTCCAGCCCCCTTTGTTGATGGGTAGATGCAGCATTGGCTTGTAGGATCTCACAGAACATGTCCTCCCTGGTCCTTGTCTGTCTTCTGCTCCTCCGCAGGGCCAGGCATTCTGTGGGTGTGGATGGGTCATCCCTCAATGCCTCCAGTTCAGAATAGAACAATGTATCATTACATTTACAGTCTCAACAGAAAGAGAAGAATCAACATCAAACCTCCCTCGCCTTATTCCCATAAATCCTTTTAATGAGAAATGCCTGGTGATGGTTGTGCTATGGAGCACCTCAGCTCAGCACTGCCCTAGCCATGGTGAGTATGGCCTGCAGGGGCAAGGAGTTGGATTTTCTGTTTCATGAAGCGACAGAATTTCAGCCTCTATTCAGCATGGGTCTGAGTACAGCTCAAGGGCAGTAAATATTGGCACTGGCTTTCACAAGGTGTGCTGGTTTTTGTCTGATATTTCACTTGGAAGGGGCACAACAGACCAATGAGCCCAGCTGCTGTTGGCGTCTCGAAGCCGCCTGAGCCCATATACCTTTGGCCTGTCTCAATGGTGCTAGCTGAATTCCTCACAGACTGGCCTGGGAAAGTTAGGGAGAGGCTTGCCTCCATGACCATTTCATCGAGATCTCTCCAGAAGGTATGAGGGACGTCCCTCTGTACATAAACAAACTGCTCCTATCCTCCTGACTAACCCAGCGGCTGCCTGCTCTTCCCTGCTTGTTGTGCTGTTACCTCTTCTCATACAACGAAAAGTCAATAACTTGGGCGTGGGCCAGACACCAGCTTTAAATTTAAACATAGTAAGGAAAAATGTATGCGCACACTTCCCCAAGCTCCCTTCCCCTTCATACACAGGCTGATCTGCGCTCACATGGCGGGATTGGCTAGTCTCCAGCAGAGTATTCAAAGGATCCTGGCTAGCAGCATGGCTGGAGTCCCCTGCTGTGTCACCATGCCCACCCCACCCCCCTATCCATGACAGGGATCTCCATCCCTGGCTCCTCGGAGGCATTGGCAGTGGTCTGTGAGGTGCTGGTGTGATCTCTGGTGAGCAAGGCCTGCAATTTATTGTAAAAGTATCAGACCTCCGGCACAGCACCAGCTTGACTGTTGCCCTCCCTCGCTTTGTGGTATCCCTGACAAAGTTTCTTTGCTTTCACACGGTCCTGCTGCTGATCCCTGTCTGTGTCAGAACTCTTTGCCTGCATCCCCTGTGCAACCTGCTTGTAGATGTCCGCGTTTCTATGGCTGGTCCCTAGTTGTGTCTGCACAACCTCTTCTCCCCCCAGGCCTGGGAGATCCTGTCTACTCCAGGCACACTAGCTTGTCTACTGCCTCATGTGCGTGGAGTTGGAATGGTCGTCTGAACAGTGGCAGGCTGTGTGATGAAGTTGGATTTTCTGTAACATTTTTATGAATCCCTTTTGTGCCTCCCCCCCACTCTCCTGCTGGTAATGGCTCACCTTAAGTGATCACTCTTGTTAGTGTGTATGGTAACACCCATTGTTTCATGTTCTCACTGTATTTTCCACCAAATGCATCCAATGAAGTGAGCTGTAGCTCACGAAAGCTTATGCTCAAATAAATTTGTTAATCTCTAAGGTGCCACAAGTATTCCTTTTTCTTTTTGCGAATACAGACTAACACGGCTACTACTCTGAAACCTGTCATTATGCAAGGCACTGAATTTAGCCGTATGGAGTGGAAATCTATCAACTTCATGAAAAAACCTCATACAGATACAGACAGATATCTTCCTTCCCAAATGCAAACAGATGGACATTATACCAAAAGGACTGAAGGTAAAAAATCCATTACAATCTACATACCACACAGACTGTGCTGACAGCTTGTGCCACACACTCTCAAAGAAACTGCAGAACCACCTGATCAACATCCTCTACAGCAAACGGGGAAAGATTAAGAATGAGCTCTCAAACCTGGATACTCATATAAAAAAAACAACCTTCCACACACACACTTCCTCGTGGCTGGACGTTACAAAAACTAGACAAGCTATTTACAACACATGCTTTGCTTCTCTACAAAAGAAAAAGGACACTAAACTATCTAAACTACTACATGCCACAAGGGGCCACAACAGTGGTTCCCTTAACCCACCCAGCAATATTGTTAATCTATCCAGCTATACTCTTAGGACAGATTCTTCTGCTGGGCTATCTCGGGGCCTCTCCTTCTGCCCCTCCACCCCCACGAACATGATTCAGTTCTGTGGTGACCTGAATCCTATTTTCGACGTCTCCAACTCAAGGAATATTTCCAACACACCTCTGAACAACATACTAACCCACAGAGACTTTCGTACCAAGAGTACAAAAAGGAGGATTCTGGGTGTACTCCTCCTGAAGGTTGAAACGACAGACTGGACTTCTACACAGAGTGCTTCCGCCGACGTGCACGGGCTTAAATTGTGGAAAAGCAGCATCACTTGCCCCATAACCTCAGCCGTGTGGAACACAATACCATCCACAGCCTCAGAAACAACTCTGACATCATAATCAAAAAGGCTGACAAAGGAGGTGCTATCATCATGAATAGGTCGAAATATGAACAAGAGGCTGCTAGGCAGCTCTCCAACACCACTTTTGACAAGCCATTACCCTCTGATCCCACTTTTGGTAACACTCAAACTACAGCATTTGCTCAAGAAACTCTCTGAAAAAGCACAAGAACAAATCCGCACAGACGCATCCCTGGAACCCCGACCTGGGGTATTCTATCTGCTATCCAAGATCCATAAACCTGGAAATCCTGAATGCCCCATCATCTCAGGCGCTGGCACCCTGACAGCAGGACTGTCTGGTTTTGTAGAATCCCTCCTCAGGCCCTACGCTACCAGCACTCCCAGCTATCTTCGAGACACCATTGACTTCCTGAGGAAACTACAATCTATCGGTGAGCTTCCTAAAAATACCATCCTAGCCACTATGGATGTAGAAGCCCTCTGCACCAACACTCCACACAAAGATGGACTACAAGCCATCAGGAACAGTATCCCCGATAATGTCACGGCTAACCTGGTGGCTGAACTTTGACTTTATCCTCACCCATAACTATTTCACATTTGGGGACAATGTATACCTTCAAATCAGCAGCACTGCGATGGGTACCCGCATGGCCCCACAGTATGCCAACATTTTTATGGCTGACTTAGAACAACGCTTCCTCAGCTCTCATCCCCTAATGCTCCTACTCTACTTGCGCTACATTGATGACCTCTTCATCTGGACCCATGGAAAAAAATCCCTTGAATTCCACCATGATTTCAACAATTTCCATCCCACCATCAACCTCCGCCTGGAACAGTCCGCACAAGAGGTCCACTTCCTAGACACTATGGCGCTAATAAGCGATGGTCACATAAACACCACCCTATATCGGAAACCTACTGATCGCTATTCCTACCTACATGCCTCCAGCTTTCATCCAGATCACACCACACAATCCATTGTCTACAGCCAAGCTCTATGATACAACCACATTTGCTCCAATCCCTCAGACGGAGACAAACACCTACAAGATCTCTATCAAGCATTCTTACAACTACAGTACCCACCTGCTGAAGTGAAGAAACAGATTGACGGAGCCAGAAGAGTACCCAGAAGTCATCTACTAGAGGACAGGCCCAACAAAGAAAACAACAAATGCCACTAGCCATCACCTTCAGCCCCCAACGAAAACCTCTCCAGCGCATCAAGGATCTACAAGGATCTGAAAGACAGCCCATCGCTCTCTGATCTTGGGAGACAGGCCAGTCCTTGCTTACAGACAGCCCCCCAACCTGAAGCAAATACTCACCAGCAACCACACAACAGAACCACTAACCCAGGAACCTATCCTTGCAACAGAGCCCGTTGCCAACTGTGTCCACATATCTATTCAGGGGACACCATCGTAGGGCCTAATCACATCAGCCACGCTATCAGAGGCTCGTTCCCCTGCACATCTACCAATGTGATATATGCCATCATGTGCCAGCAATGCCCCTCTGCCATGTACATTGGTCAAACTGGACAGTCTCTATGTAAAAGAATAAATGGACACAAATCAGATGTCAAGAATTATAACATTGAAAAACCAGTCGGCGAACACTTCAATTTCTTTGTTCACTTGATTACAGACCTAAAAGTTGCAATTTTTCTACAAAAATACTTCAAAAATCGACTCCAACGAGAGACTGCTGAATTGGAATTAATTTGCAAACTGGATACAATTAACTTAGGCTTGAATAGAGACTGAGAGTGAATGGGTATTGCACAAAGTAAAACTATTTCCCCAAGTTTATTCCCCCCTCTCCCCCCACACTGTTCCTCAGACATTCTTGTCAACTGCTGAAAATGGCCCACCTTGATTATCACTACAAAAGGTTCTCTTCTCTCCCCCCCTCCCCCCGCTCTCCTGCTGGTAATAGCTTGCCTTAAGTGATCACTCTTGTGACAGTGTGTATAATAACACCCATTGTTTCATGTTCTCTATGTATATAAATCTCCCCACTGTATTTTCCACTGAATGCATCCGGTGAAGTGAGCTGTAGCTCACAAAAGCTTATGCTCAAATAAATTTGTTAGTCTCTAAGGTGCCACAAGTACTCCTTTTCTGTGTGCCTCAGTTTCCTGTATATGCTGCGTTGTTGCCCGGTGAGGGGAAAAGGACTGCTTGCTCTTAGGGCAGGCTCAGAGACATGGGTATTAATGCTGCCTGCCTGCTGAGCTTGAAATGAGCCATTTTAAAAAAAAAAAAACTAGCTGAGACCGACCACCTGTCAATGGAGGATACAAGAAGAGGCTGGAAAATCCAATCACCCAAGGCATTGATACCTAGCCACCAAGGACCCAGCAGGAGGCAGATTTCCCCATCTTTCCTCAAGGAAGCTGAGCAACATTCCCAAGCTGGAGAACCAAGGACTGGAGAGGTGAGGGGGTAAGAGCTGACTGCTGGAAAGAGTCTGGGCTCTCATCTGGAAACTGACCCAGGAGCTCAGACCGCAGCCTGAACAATGGCATTCACCCAGCTTGGCTGGGCTCTGGGCTAACCAGAACGGCCTACACTTTAACCTTCCTTTCCCTGTACTACTCTAAGGACTTCACAGTGCTGCAGTTAACTAATAAACTCGACTGTTTTTTGACAACGCTGTGTATGTGTGTCACTGTGAATGCTTGGGGAGGTGCATCAAACCCTGCAGAGTGGACCAGTCTCTAGCAGGCACCTGTCTCAGTTGGACTTGTTAACAGAGTTCACGGTGTGAAGCTGAAGCCCAGAGGTTCAGCAGTAGAAGGCAGTGAGGCCACATGGCTCACCCTGTAGGAAGAGAGAGACTCCTTGGGGGTCTGGCACGCTGAAGGGGTTCCTCCGAGGACTGTTCCAAAGCTGGCGGTGTAGCACTGAATCTCTGGATCTGTGATGCACACAACAAAGGTGATCAGCTAGGTTTGCTTATCCAGGTGGGCAATCAGGGGAAAAATCAATTCAAAAATACTCAGTTTTTAAAGGGAATGTGGTGGGCTTCCGGTCTCTGAACCCTGGGCAGTGGAGTTTAAAATTGTGACCAGAGCAGTCACTGTTTCAGGGAATGGGGCATTGTGGGACAGCTGCTGGAGGATCTGTTAAGATCAACACAGGTTATGCAGTATCTATATTCTCACTGCGTTGACCTAAGTAGGTCAACTAAGGCTCTACACCGTCGGGGGGAGGGTGGTTTTACTGCATTGTCGTAATGGGGCACTTACATGAATCGGAGACACATCTGAGTGTAGACATGGTCATGAAGTCAATGCAAAGCGATTTATGTCAACCGAATTCAGTATTGTAGACTAGGCCCCAGTTGCAGTGTGGACGATATCTGAAGTTGCTTACATCTCTGGAGGTGAGTCATGGTGTCTGAGATGTGTATGGTGTAAAAGGTTCAGAGATGGTCTGTTTCAGATACTATTTTGCACTCCAGTTCTGTATTTAAATGACTTGCCGCGTTCTCGGTTGTGTGGACTTAGTCCCTTTTGCATGCAGTATTCTTCCAGCAGAGATGAGCACTGTGTGTTTCTCTCAACACTTGCTTTGGCAGGGGCACAGCTCAGTGGTTTGGTGTCAGCAGTGACTGGGAGGGAAAGCGGGAGCACTGGCAACGCAAGAGCCGGCAGCACTGCTGCCTGCGATATGGCAAGCTCAAGGCCCCCTACCGAGACATGGAGCTACCCAGTCAGGAGGTGCCCTCCTTCCAAGGCACCGAGTCACCGAAGCCATGCAAGATGCCCAAGGTAAAACTCTCAAGAGTGTATGATGGGTGGTTCTTCCCCCTCCTTCCGTTTTCCTCCCCCACACACACACCCTGGGGTGCCACCTGATGTACTGGGGTCCCACTGAGCCTGCCTGTTTCACCAGCCTGGGTTCCCTCACCCTGTCCTGCTGTGCCAGGCCCTCAAGCCTCCTCTAGCACACACACAGGTAAGGCCACACCCCACTGCAGAAAGACACAAACACTGAGATCTGCTCTCCGTGGGAAGACTCTGCTCTGGAATTGCCCAGTACTCAAGTGCACAATCCCTCTGGAGTGTAAATCTAAAGTTGTATTGTCTTGCACTGCGCAGAAATCTGTACAGCAGATGAAGCTCATGAAAATTGCCGCCTCTCTTAATGTGCAGGAAGATATGCCCCCCGCCCCCCAGTTATGAACTGCAGAAACTGGGTTTTAGGAAACAAAACCAGTTTAACTACAAAGGATGGATTTTAAGTGATAAGGGATAGCAAACAGATCAAAGTAGATTACTGAGCAAATAAAGCAAACACATAAACTAAGCGTAATACTACTTGTAGCCTGTTTCTTTAGTATAATTTCTCACCCTAAATGTTTTAAGCAGGTTACAGAGATTCTTTCTTTTGCTTGCAGCTTAGAATTCCAGATATTCCTTTCACAGACCAGACACCTTCTAGCCTGGGTCCAGCTCTTCCCCGGTTCAGTCTTAAGTGTTTTTAGCAGTCATCTTGGGCAGGGATTCAATGAAGAACTGACCTGGATTAACTCATTCCTCAGTATTTAAATAGGATTTACATATGGCAGGAATCCTTTGTTTCCCAGTTTGACCCTCCCACCCCCACTCCCTACCAGTGGAAAAATACAGCAGTCCAAGATGGTGTCCAATACCAGGTGATATGATCACATGACCCTGCAGTGTCAAAGCATCATCTCAGGAAGGTGGGAAATTAGCATCTTCAAAGACCTATTGTTCTCCCTCATGGTTTGACCAACCAGCCAGACTGATTGCATTTTGTTTGGTGGGTGTTCCCCAGGTGCAAACACTTTTTTGCAGTTGATGTATAGGAATGTTGACTAACTTCAGATACAGAAACAATACATGCATACAAATAGGATCATCCAGTAAATTGTCACCTTTCCAATGATCTCACATGACCCATCTTGTGTAAAACATATTAGTTATGCCATATTCACATGCTAACAAGAACACTCTGAAGAATATGGGGGGTGTAGTGCCACAAGGGGTTTCTCCTGTTGTAGCTCTCACTTCACTAATTAAAATGTGGATTCCTAATTTGAGCCTGCCTCTCTGGTCTAGAGTGCAGGGCAGCATGTGTCTTCAGATCAGACTGTTGGAGATAACTTCAGCAAAGGCTTCCCAGAAATGCTGTCTGAGCATAGTATGGCGCTATTGTATGGGGCCTGGTCCTATGGCTTAGGCAATAGAAGCTCAGGCTTTTAGATCCAGAGGTTCTGGGTTCAGTCCTGGCAGAAAACCCACTCACAGCAGGGTTCACTTGCATAATGTGTATCTTTGTGTCTCCCTTTTCTGTCTCTTACATTCATGTGCACACGGAGCTAAAAACCAAACCTAGTTCACTAACTTCTGCCTTTGTCCATGTGACTCTGAGATCGTAGACCCTTTGGCCAGAGGCCGTCCGTTCCGGCATCCGGATGAAGTCGATCGTCCTCGGACCCCTCATCCTGTTCTACCACCCCAGACACCTGGAGTCCTCTCCCTAACATCCTTCACCAGTGTGCGGTCAGGCTACACCCATTTGCCCCGTAGGAAGAGGGAGTCTGTCGCCCACATGAGCTTCAGGGCAGCTGCGGCTATAATCAAAGTGAGTTCTGTTTGTGAATGCATTCCCAGCTGAGCTGCTGCCTAGTGAACCTTCCTCAGAGACTTGTCCAGGGCACCCTTATGTCCTGTCACTTGTGTGTTGCCAAGATCTGAACTGGAGCCCTTAGTAAGGTTCTCCCAGGGCTCTACAAATGCAGTCCTTTTTTCCCCCTCAACACTTAATGCAAGACAATTTACCATTGCATTCTGGGACACTTTGCAGACCCCTACATTTTTGTGGTTTGATAGTTTTGCACAATGTTTTTGTTGGATGACGTACGCAATGCCAATCTACATATTGCAATGCTTTATTTTAAGCAGAATTTTAGCGAGAAAAGCTCAGTGGTTTGAGGGAACAGTGAACTGTTTAAGAAAATCAGCACTGAATGGCAACCTTTAACGTGGAGGTTTTCAGATTTCATTGCAAATGTTGCATGAAACCCTTGTCATGGCTGGTATTTCTGTTGGGACCCATTAGCAGGCCTACTCGGCACTAGAGAATAACCTGGTTTCACAAGCTGCATGAACCAGATGTGGCTCACCTTGCAGGCAGAGGTGGTTGAAAATTTTCTGACAAAACTGTTTTCCATCAGACCATCTGATTAGACAAAATCAAAACACGTTATCGGAATGTATTGATTTCACTGACCTGGGGAAATGATGAAGAATGTTACATTTTGAGAAGGCCAAAATGTTTAGACTTTTTGAATATAGTATTGTAGTCAAAACCTCATAGGCACACAATGTTTTGTGTCTCACAGATTTGGAGATTTTGACTTTTGGGCCCAATTTGGGACAAAACTAGATTTCAGAATCTCTCTGAATTTTCTACCGGGTGGAAAGGCCAGATTTTGATCAGCCCTAACCATCGAGTTTGGCAACACTGGCTTTTTGAGCTATATTTTAACATGTTAATGTACATTTAATCTGTGGCAAGGGAGGTTTAGATCAGATCTTGGGGGGCAACTTTCTAACTCTAAGGGCAGTTAAGCTCCGGAACAGGCTTCCAAGGGAAGGAGGAGGTTTTCAAGAACAGGTTGGACAAACACCGGTCAGGGATGGTCTAGGTTTGCTTGGTGCTGCTTCAGCACAGGTGGCTGGACCTGTTGACCCTGAAGGTTCATTCCAGCCCCACATTTCTCTGACCCTGATTGTGAATTCTAGTGTGGGCAGGACACACATTGTGTTTAGCTCGAGGCTGGAGTTTGATGGCTGCACTTTCCTTTTTACTGAGTGTTCTAGTAACTTAGTGTTATAATATGTTATAATATTTGATCCAATGCTTATGTACTGCTGGATGCTGGTGGAGGTGCATGCAACACTTTGCAAACCTCCACAACAGAGATCTGAAATGCTGACTGCTTCCTTCTTTGGGAAATCTGTGCGCAGATTACCGGCCATGCAGGTTAATCCACTTGATGATCAGCCCCAAAATGGCTAGCTGGTCCCTCACTATAGTAGGGCAAAGTACAGCTTTACTAGTGCATTTCATCACCCTGTGTTTTGCCTTTTCCCCCATGAAAGGGACGTTCAGTTTTGGAGCCCTCGGCATCGAAACACAGAGGCAACAAGCGGAGCTTCCTGTATCCCAGCTTCCTGGATGAGGACGTGGTGGATGCTGCAGATACACTGGACTCCTCATTCTTCAGTAAGGCAAGCATGGTTCCATGATATCCTAGCTTCACCCCCTTTCCCCTGTGGCTTTTCCCTTGGGGCCAAGTCAACAGGTCTTGGAACACTTGTGACTGGTGAGGCATTCTGTAAGACCCCGGGCTGGCCCTGTTGAGACTCCAGTCTGTGCATGTTGATGGAAACTGGGGCTTCACTTCCCTAGCGCTGATATTTTGATTGCTTTAAACCCAGTGTAAATTTCCCCTCTTCCCCCTTTTATTTTAAATCTTTCTGACACTGGTGCATGGCATCCCAGGCTGTTATCTTACAGGTCCCGTGCCCCAGAGAGCTTTTACTGCTTGGGACATTGACCTTGCATTCTGTCGCCCAACACCAAATAATTCCCCTGCCATCCCAATCTCGCTCTGTTAAACTTGTTGCTTTTCACTGTTTTGGGGTGGGGGATTTGCTTAATGTTCTGGAAGCGAGTTCAGTTTTGAGTAGTAAGGGGCCCAGAGGCTACAGTCTCTATTCACAAGCAAAGCGGAAAATACACCTTAATTATTGTCACTGGTTTCTCCCTACATACATTCTATCTCATAGCAGCAGCGCTTAGCCACATCTACACTGCGGGGACTATAGCAGCGTAGCTCTGGCGCTGTAGCTATGCTGGCTCAACCTTGTCATGTAGACACAGCCAAGAGAATTCTTCCATCAGCCTAGCTGCATCTGCTCCAGGGGCTAGGTCAGCATCGTTATGGTGCTCAGGGATCTAGATTTTCATACCCCTGAATGGGGTAGCGAAATCAGCCTAAACTTTAAGTGTGGCCCAGGCCTTTGGTCTGATTTAGATTGTAAGCTCTGCAAGGCTGGGACTGTTTGTACAGCACCTAGCCCAAAGGAGCCTCAATCTCCGCTGGTCCTTAGACGTAACTGTAATAAAAATGATTTTAATAGAGCATCTCCAGCACTGCAGAACCCCGATATGCTGTGAGTTTTTTCGGGCAGGGAGAGCCATAGTTCCTGTCCCATTTGTAAGACCCTGTCAGAGCTCGGTGAATCAATGATCAGATACCACAATGCCGCGCTAAGCATAAATCTCTCCATAGAATTAATGGTTGATCATCGCATATCATCTCACAAGGCCCTGTCCTGAAGCCAGGTCTGAGCCAGGAGTAAGTTTGATTGGGACGCCATCTGGATCACTTATCTGTCTGAGCTAGGCCATCACGCGTGTCTCTGCTGTGTCCCTCACAGATAGATGCGCACGAGGAGATGTATTCCATGCCGGATGATGTGTTCGAATCGCCACCCCTCTCAGCCGCTTACTTCCAAGGGCTTCCTCACCTGGATGGCGCCCAATCCTCTGAGGTGGAGCAGCCTGTTCTGTGAGTATCGGTTCTGGTTCGGGGCTGTGTGGGCTCGGGGCTGTGCCACAGAGATTTGCCCAGTGCCCCTCAGACTTGACATGTGCTGTCCTAGATAGCTTCTGAGCTGACCCATTGTGCTGAATGGTACTGGGGGGCTGGAGTTGGGCTAGATATCCAGAAAGGACTTGGCCCCATCCCTTTCCCTGGCAACTCCTTTCACTTCAGGCAATACTGGCCATGCTGTGATGAGGCCATGCCTGAAAGGGAGTAAAACATTTAACTCCACCTCTTTGAAGGGAATTGAATTAAATGCTTCTCGCTGCAGGAAGGAAGGTGTCAGGGTCTCGGTGTCAGCAGTCCCCAGCCCCAAGAGAGGCAAGCGGATTGCTTCCAAAGTGAAGCACTTCGCCTTTGACCGCAAGAAGCGATACTACGGGCTGGGGGTGGTGGGCAAGTGGCTGAACAGGACGTACCGCCGGAGCATCAGCAGCACGGTCCAGTCTCAGCTGGAGAACACGGACAGTCACAGGTGAGGGCCGGGCACCAACTGGATGGGGTGGGTGTGGTTATAATGGGCCGGGCTGATACTGGATCCTAGTGCTGCCCTGTATGTAAACGCTGGACCTGGTTCTTGATGTTGGCTCATGTGGAGTTGCTCCTGATTGACGCCAGGGGAGCGAGATCAGGGTCGGGGCCTGTTAGTTCAGCATGGCCCACGCTGAGTGGTTCTAAATATATGCAGCAGGGGAGCTCTATTCGCTTCAGTTCCAGTACCTTTGCCAGCCCCTCGTCTGAGCAGATATCCTCCCAGACAAGGAGCTGCATGGAGAGGCAGGTGGTCAGGGAAAGGGCTCTAATGACTTGACTTCTATTTTAGTGGTTATGGATGCAAAATATGCCTTGCACTGGGGTTGTGAAATACTAACTAAGGCAATCCCAACAGCAGCTCCGCCAAGGCGCCTCCGAACCTGACCTACATATCCCCATCCTGAGCCCCTTCTACATCTGACCTAATTTGCCAGGTCCCTGCTGGATCAGACGTGGGCATCTCTAGCCTGCTGGTTTAACGTGAGTGAAGGTTGGCAGGGACAGAGCTGCTCAGTCTGTGAAGAGTGACCTTTGTTTGTGTTTCCCTTCCCCTCCCCTAGGCCGTATTTCACCTATTGGCTCACCTTTGTCCATATCATCATCACCCTGCTGGTTATCTGCACGTACGGCATCGCGCCGATTGGGTTTGCCCAGCACGTGACGACAGAGTTAGTAAGTTTAATCGATACTGGCTGTGCCTATTTTGGGGTCTTGATGCTGTCTAGCCTATCGAGTCCCTTGGGCTAATGGCACCTCTGGCACTGCCTGTCTCTCTCTGGGGAATCCTGTCTCCAGTGCCAGGACTCTAGTAGCTGATTTAAAGCAAGTCTGTGCCCCAGCTCTGCTGAATGCCAGCAAAATGGGGATTATCCCATGCAGGCTTAATTCTCCAGCATCTCTCCATGCGTACAGTTAGCCAGGTGGCTCCCTTTCTCTCCTAGGTACCCAGGCACTGAAAGGAAGGCAGGAATTAAGCTTCCTGGGAAGATGGCCAACACTTATTCTTTCCTGTAATCTTTTTTTCTTCTCTTAACCTCACACTCTGGAAAAAGCAGCCCCTTGTACTACCTCCCACTGAACATGTATAGACAGACTTGGATTTCTTTCATTTTTAAATGGCCTCGGGAGTGATGGGGTTACCATGTTTAGTGTCTTTGTGACGCCATATAAAATGTGCTCAGTTTCCGAGCAACAGGAACGTCTTTTTCCTCCTCACTGATCACCCTGAAATCCAGCCTGGGATCTCGGTAGCAAGGATGGTCCAGTGGATAAAGCACTGGACTGGGACTTGGGAAACATGAGTCAAATTCCCAGCCCTGCCACTGTCTTCCTGTGTGACCGTGGGCAAGTTACTTGATCATCCTATTTCTCCTTCTGTAAAATGAGGTGGCAGTGCCCTACCTTGTAGGGGTGCTGAGGCTCAAATCTAATCATGATCATGAAGTGAGGCTGCATAAGTACATAGACTTGAAACGAAGCTGGTCTTCCCCTGCGGGCCAAGTTATTCTCTAAATTACACCTGGGCAACACAATGAAAGCTCCTGTGTCGTTAAGGCCTTTCACTGTTCTATGAGCCAAAGAGAAGCCAGCCTGACTCTTGGATCCCAGGCTGAGTTTGCAGGGCTGACAGTAGGAAAAATCCATCTTGTTAAACCTTGAGTCCTTTTTGCTGTGAATAAAACGTTGTGCCCACTTGGCAGGTGCTGAGGAACAAAGGTGTGTATGAGAGTGTGAAGTACATCCAGCAGGAGAACTTCTGGATTGGCCCGGGCTCGGTAAGGGATCTGTCTAGGTGTTCTGTTTTGTTTTGTTTTTTGTCTCCTCCTTCACCCTGCAGGAAACTGAGAGGAATGTACCCTTCAGTGCAGAGGGAAGGAGAAACAAGGTTCTAACAGCTGCTGTCCAAATGTCCCTTGCACACAGCTTTATCCAGCAGGTCAGGCCTGACCTGTTGCATCCCCGTGCTGTTCCGTCTCTGGGCTCTCTTTCAACGCCCATCTGTGTTGCTGGTAATTTTTTGTGATGTGGCTCAGCCCACTGGGTGCTATAGACTGTGACTATTCTTGGGGACCCCGGACTGAGAGCCACCTTGTTACCCCCTAGCCTTGCCTGGGGTGCCTGGGTGTTAGCTCCTCACCTCACCAGACTTTCAGCCACTCCACTGCTCTCCTCGAGGCTATGCCAACCCCATCTGCCTTGCAGGATAACAGCAGGTGTACCTGAGTCCCTTGGAATCACTCCCCTGTGATATCCAGCCTCTGAAACTGGCTACACACAGAAATCCCAGATCCTCTGCCCCAAAGGTGTAGTGCACCCCAGTTTTCCCTTAAACCACTACTCCTGTATAACCCACAGCACTTTAATGGCACAAAAGATGGCTTGTATTGAATTATATTGCATTTCAGATTGACCTGATCCACCTGGGAGCCAAGTTCTCCCCTTGCATCCGCAAGGACCAGCAGGTTGAGAAGCGCATTCAAAAAGAGAGAGAGCAGGAGCGTAACTCAGGCTGCTGCGTCCAAAATGACAACTCGGGCTGCATCCAGACTCAGCGAAAAGACTGTTCGGTGAGTGCGATAGGCTGCCTATCGGCTATGGGACAAGGAAACCTCCAGGAATCCCAAGGACAGCTGCAAGACTAATGCAGACAGGACTTTGGGGTGTGTACAGTGCAGGGGAGAGGGAAGACTGACTACTTGCTGTGATTAGGTCAGGGAAGGAACCAGGAAAGATACCTGCTAGCGAAGAACCAAGAGAGTGGTGAGGCAAGGAAGGGCTCAAGTATAAAGTGATGCTGACCTCTGGCTTTGTCTCATGAACCATTTTAACTTGTTATAAGTCGAGCGTTGGGAATCGGGACCTCCCTTCTGATGGGCTCCACTTAAGTTTTCATCTCTTTGTGCCTAATGGTCTCCACAAGCTAAGACTCTTAAATATGAACAATGCAGGAAGCCCACTGTACTTACCTTATTCTTATGCTTCTGTGTATTAACACTATATGGAGACCATTGCACACAAAGGAAACGTAAGAGGAGCCCATCAAATGGTAAGTCATGATTCAGTTCACACCATCTCAGGGACCCAATGAACCTGAAAACTAAGAAACTAGACTGGATCTTTTATATCCCTGCTTTATGCAGCTAGTGGGATATACGCCATATTGAATCACTTTCTATGATCATAGCAAGATTAATATCTGCCTACTATGTGGCACTTTAGATCCTCTCTAATTGTGCTTCTAACTATTATTCCATGTCACTTATTTCTTAATTCCTGTACCCATTTGTGTGATGGGTTACTCTTTTAATGGAATTGTCCATGTTAGCTACACCAGACATGATGAGAGAGCAGCAGGTGGTCCTTCCTGCCAACTCTGCACCTGGTACTGCTCTTCCTGGCTGCATGCAGCAGAGATGACTTTAAACATTGTGCATATAGATGCACAATGTTTACTGGTGGTCTTGCACAGCAACTGGCAGTGTGCAGGGCTCTGCACATCTGGGTGTCATGTCATATTGCTGTGCCACCAGGGGAGACGAATTCAGTTGCTCTTTGAAGATGTTTTCTTCAAGTTGCCCCACTGGATGGATAACAGCTAATGTGTTAAGCAGGGTCAAATGCTGGCAACGAAGTCATGAATAACACATGCAAGAAATTAAACACACTATCACTTCCATTTAAATAACATGAATTATGACTAGGGTGTGCTGCCACAGATTCCAAGATTTGTGCAGTGCTTAGGGGTAATTTCTTGCACCTGATTTTTCGCTCACTTTTTAGAGAACATCCTAAATAAAACAAATTGATTTTAATACAATGTAAGTCTCTTTTTAATGTTGTGTAGCTATCACAACAACATTAGAGACTTATTAGGGGAGCTCATCCAGAGGACAAGAAGCATCTCACTAAAACAGCCATCCAGGAGGCAATATATGATTCCAGGATGGCTCTTCCACCCAAGCGGGTGAATATTTGGAAGTGCAGAGAGGAATTGTGGAGTCTGACTGAATGGACCCATGTTCGAATGAGCTGGTTTGAACACATCAAATCTATATATCTGTTTAACAACTAAAAATCCCATTCTCTGGAACTGCAGGAGACGTTAGCAACTTTCACGAAGTGGCCAGATTCTAACTCCCCGACGATGCTAGGCAATTCCAGCTGGAAACGAATGTCCGGGGCTGTATGCCATCAGGACCCCAGGTATGGGCATCTCGCCGAGGAAAGGGGAGGGAACAGGAGGGGTAGTTGAATAGGAACGAGGGATTGGAGGCAGGCCGTGATAAGTCTCCATGTCTGCAGGGTGGCTTGGGAACCATATACCATGGGTGGAGGTGGGTGGGTCTTGGCTTTGCTATTTCCAGCTCTGCTATAAAAGGGAGAATGTTCATGCCCATGGCACCTTGCATCTGAGGTGCTCAAAGCACTTTTCCAAACACACGTGTACCATTTTAAAGATAAGGAAGGAGAAACCGAGTGAACTGAAACATTCATACCTGAGCTCTCACAGAAAGTTGGCATCAGCTAGAAGTAGAACCCGGAAGCCCTGACTTCCAGTCTTGTGCTGTAACCATGTCTGTCTGTTTATCTTAATTCATGGAGTGAGACGGAGGAGAGATGCATTTACCTATTGGATGCTTACATTTGTGTGCATGTCACCCAGGCCTCTGGGCATGTGACACGGTCCACTCAAGAGCACATTAAACTGTCTGTGTTAGGCAGCGCACACAGTCCCCTTCCTTGTACTGCCGCAGTCAGCCCGGGCATGGTCCATAGTAAAGTCTGGCCCTCAGAGACCAAAGAGAATGAACTGGGGACTCCACTGAGGTGGAAGGAGAGAGAAGCTACCCAGACCCCTGTGAGTGCTCATCAAGAACTGTCAGCGAAATTCTCTGGGCTGTCAGAGGGTCCCAGACAAAGGCTGCACCAGCAGAACCCTTCCTCACTGATTGCTCCATCCCCACAGAACATGCGAGGAGCCAGCCTCCACCCCGCCTCACGTCTGGCCAGATGACATTACCAAGTGGCCGGTAAGGAGTCTCCTGGGAATATTTTGCTGTTTCCCTTCCCGTTCATCGCCAGAAATGCCCATAGCGTTCTGGGAGAGGCCTCCTGGCCTAGGAAGGCGGAGAAATAAAAGGCACTTGTCTTTTGGACCAAGCTGGGGAACCCCTGTGACCAGAGAAGTGCCAGCGTGGATGTAACCTATCCCGGCGTGATGCATGTCTCCCGTTTTCTAACCAGTTCTTTACTTTTCATTTTAGATTTGCACCTATCAAGCCAAAAACAACCACACAGGCTTTTTGCACCTGGACTGTGAGATCAAAGGGAGACCGTGCTGTATCGGTACCAAAGGCAGGTAAGCGATTCCCATGCTCCTCCAGGCAACATTCCTGGTGCGACTGGACCTTGTCATGCCAGTGGCTGATCCCTATTCTACTCGTAGCATTAGTCTTGTGTTATGCGGGTAAAGGAGAGGGGACAGAGCCGAGGGCTGATCTGAGACAACTGCTCTGGACCCAGTGGGGTAAAGCTCATTCCCACTGGCTTTGCATGCCTGATTCCGTCGTCATGTACCCAGAGGGATGTAGAATGTCCATGTCCATGTGCATGGAAACTGCTACTGGACTACTCTGCCCTTGGGAGACCAGTGTCCTGGGGCTATGCCTTATCATAGGAGGGTTTGCTTCTTCGGTTAACTTCCTTGGGATCTTTCTTGGAAAAGATGCTTCCTTCTGGGACACCAGTCATTGACTTAAGGCCCCTGTATGTCTGCTGTGATGGGCAGATAGCCCTTCTTGTGAAAGGCAGAAAATGCAACAGGGCATTAATAAGCTGGGAGCTGACAGTTTCAGCCAAACCTTGTAAATGCAGTTTGGAGTTAGGCAGCTAGATCAGACTGAGCCTGGATAGACTTCTCCATCTTGTCCCTGGGCCGAGGGAAGAATAAAAGAGGATCTGGGCTTTGAGTGCGCAGGGGAAGGGAATGGGATCCCTGCATGAAGTTGACCCCACCTTGTCCTCCTTTGAGCTAGCTGCGAGATCACCACGCGGGAATACTGCGAGTTCATGCACGGCTACTTCCACGAGGAGGCAACTCTCTGCTCACAGGTGAGCCAAGCCTGGGGCAGCTGGGATAGAGAAATGCTGCACGGGCAGCCTAACACTCAGTCTGTGCTTCCCTGAGCTGAACGCTTTGAGTGTTGGCCAGTGACCAGGCTGGCAGTGTATCTCCATGAAACTGCCATCGGGGGCGCTCTGCCAGCTGACTTGAGGAGCTGGGTCCGCACACAGCTTGGTGGTGGCTGGGAATAAAAAGGGGTAGATCCTTGCTGGTCCTAGGCAGAGCAATCCTAGGGACGAGGGCATGCTCAATAAAGCAGCATCCGGCCCTGAAGCAGCCTGCAATGGTGCATCAGCACCTACCTGGCAGGAAAATGCACTTCCTGGGTATAAGCTTGGGTGCCAGAGAAGCCCGCCCACCCTGTATCTCTGCTGGGCACCCACACTGCCCTGGCGCTTTGCCCCTTAACCTGTGGGAGTCACACTCGCCTCTGACCTGACCCATTCATGGGTGGGGTTTTCAATGAATGAACCATGGGCGGGTTGAGGCTGCTTTGCTGGACCTGATAAATAGCCTGAGAAAGTGCTTTGCTGTGAGTCGACTGTCACCTGTGCTCTTCCTCTCCAGCCTCCATTCATCCCTCTCAGATGTGCCCGTGAGCCAGCGCTGCTTGTTTCACCCTGTAGCACTTTCCCTTCCATTTTCAGGTCCATTGCTTGGATGATGTGTGTGGCCTCCTGCCCTTTCTGAACCCAGAAATCCCCGATCAGTTCTACAGACTCTGGCTGTCTCTCTTCCTTCACGCCGGGTAAGAAGCAGGGTGATTGCGGGGAGGGGATCCTCCGTTTTTCCAAGAGCCTCCCTCTGCAGCTTTGCCTATGCCTCAGGCAAGCCCAGTGATGCTCATGCAATCAAACGAAGTGCCCTGGACCAGGGATGCGACTAGCCATTGGATAGTGGCATGCCCATTGGTTGATCCACTGTCTCGTTATTCCCTGATATGACAGATGCTATGGGTAAAGGGTTAATGAAGAAGAGCATGAAACTGTATTTCCCCCACCCAGCCTCCAAGAATGAAAATGTGTCTGTCCCTGCACCCAAACAGTCTCTTCCCATCCTCCTGTAGCTGCCAATCCAGACTCCTTTGCCGGGACAGTTCTTGTAGGAAATGAGTTTGGTTTTGATTTAGATGAAGCCTGAGTAGCTCTAATCCCCACTGTGAGTGGGCGATGGAGTGGGGTGAGAGGGAATGGGATAGGTGCAGAGGGTTGCAGACTAAGCATCCTGTATGTATATTTCCATAGGATAGTTCACTGCCTGGTATCAGTGATCTTCCAGATGACAATCCTCAGGGATTTGGAGAAGCTGGCAGGCTGGCATAGGATCTCTATCATCTTCATCCTCAGCGGCATCACTGGCAACCTGGCCAGTGCCATCTTCCTTCCATACCGGGCAGAGGTAAGGGTGCTCTGAGACCCAGGGGTGGGGTGTTTGCCACTGTCGCTCTTTAGCCCTGCCAGTTTTCAGGCACTCTCGCCATCAGAGCAGAGAGATGGAGCTGTGTAAGTACCCAACCAGAGATCTAGGGCCTCGCGGGGGAGTGACCGTTAACAGCATTGTTTAGTGCAGCTGCAAGGTGCTGGTTTGACGTCCCTGTGGGCGCCGAAGCCCTCTAGCTATCCCCAGAGCAGGTACAGCACAGGCTCCAACTGCACCAGCTGTCCTGCCCTGCCCTTCTGATGGGCCTCAAGCGGCCCCTTCTCTGGGGACCAGCTGTGAGAGTGAAAAGGTCAGGTCAGGTCTTGGCCTCCCTGCTCAGGCTATGAGACCGAAGCACGTGGAGTAACCCAGAGACCCAGCCATGGCTTAATGTGCAGGAACTGCCTGGTGGTTCTGCATGGCAGGTCCCCCGTACACTGGTCCATTCTGCCCTCCGTACAGTGTGTGATGCAGGGCTGCTCTCGGGTTGGTGGCCTGAGCTCATTTAACATTCTCCGCTGTGGGCATTCAGCCAGCAGCTGTTTTCCCTGGTACCCTTTGCCCTTTCTGTGCCTGACGCTGCTAGTCACACCACCTGGGGAATAGCTGAGAGGGCACCTCCTTCGGTTACTTGTAACAAGCAACTTGGCCCCCACGCTCCTGCCCAGACCTGGAATATGGGCTCGGTAGCCTGTGATGCAAAGGAAATGGATAACGGCGTTAGCCGCCACAGCAGGATGGAGAGAGGTAGGGGAGAGAATCAGTGGTCCAGCTTTCTCGACTTCTTAAACCGATTGCTCTAGTTCCTGAGCTGAGAAGGGAGGTTTTGGAGGGATTAATAAGTGACCCCAGTCTGCAAGGCAGCTGCTGCCTTTCACTCATTCCTCCTCCTCGCTGCTTCCACCCCACACTCCCTGACCTTGCGGGGGGAGGGGGGGGTCTCCTCACTGCACAGCCTTTTGCCCACTCAGAGGCGCCTTCCCTGGAGCTGTCGGCCCATTTTGCCACAGGAAAGGGGTGATTACTGTAGAGATCAGGTTTAAAAAAAAAAAAAAAAATGCCTTCTAGGCTCCAAGCCCCACCCTGTGTAAAGGGGAGAAGAGACTGCAGCATCCCTCTGAGCCATGTCCTGGAGGCTGGGCTTTTACAGCTCAGTGAGAGGTGGGGGTGCTTGGCACCTCAAACTCCAGTACTTAGCGCCCAGTGCCCCAGTTCAGGATTGGGTCCCCAGTGTGCTAGGTGCTGGAAGAGGCGTTTACAGTTGGAGGATGTTTTTTTAAGGATGTTCTGTAGCTATCTGCTTCAGCACTGACTTTCTAGGTGCAGCTGCCCCTCCAATGCAGGGGAGTTTATTCCTTCTACTCATGGCAGTCGGGAGTGGGGGGGCTTCCTGAGCTCTGAACTGCATTAGAGCAGACATATGGTGATGTGTATTAAATGCGGACAGTCGCCCACGGTGTGAACAACTAGGGGGTATGGCTTAGAACTGGTTCCTTCATGTAATCTGAGTCAACATTGACTGTAGACTAGTCAAAGGTGAGCAAAGGGCATAGTTCAGCTAAACTGCATAAATCTTAATCTTTCTCCAGACTCCTTGCTAGTGGGGATCGGGCCCTGATTTCTCTCCTCAGTCATAATCCAGGAGTCCTAGGTACAGTAGCCTGAGTAAAGAGAGAGAGAGAGAGAGTCCAAAAATTTTCAGTCTGAGTTGTGGCTGACCATGTGTCCTCTTTACTGAGGGTGCAGTCTGGCCGTAATCCACTTCTGTCTCATGTGCAGGGTTTGCACGTGCCACACCGTCCCATGTACACACACGTGAGCGTGCATGCACCCTGCGGGTTTACGCTCCAAGCAGATGGCTAATCTGTCAGCAGAATTCTGATGGGCTTTGCATTAGATCACACACATGTAATCCCTTTGATTTGTTTGAGTTAGCCTGCGGGTTGGGATGGCTGCTGAGCCACCAAAAGTACTGACTTCTCTGGGAACCAAAGTACTGAACTCTCCTTTTCTATGGCCGCTTCCCAGCAGGTCTGAGCAGCCCCAGGCACCAGGGCTCTTGTCCCAAGCCGCCAATGGGAGCCTTTCCAGCTAGGAAACAGTGTCCGGTTCATTCTTCCTTCCCTGTCCTCGCTGTCCCTCTGCTTCACCTCTGTCATCCCCGCCCCTCTGGTGTGCAGGGAGTAGGGGGAGCATTGCTGGTCAGTCCCCTTTGCTGGGTCTCTTCCTGTCTCACCCACCTGCACCAGTAACAGGTTCTGCCCTTGGATGAATCAGGAGCCAGAACAGATTCCAACTCGCCCTCTGGTGGCTGTTTACTGCCTGTGATAAATTAGACACGTCTTGGGAAAGCTGATGGCTATGCTAGATGGATGCACCAAAAGCTGTCTGGAGCGCCATTAGCTTGAGCTGGATATTTGTCTTTAACTTGGTGCCTCTAGCGGTAAAGCAAAAGCAAGTGATGAGACAGAGCCCAGGTCACAGGGGAGCTGCTTATTGCTGTTTCACCTAGTCAGGATTTAAACGAAGGACAGCACGTCAAAATAGTTGAATGAGCCCATGATGGGGTTTACCTAGTCCCAGCCCTCTGTGTACACACTAGCAGACAAAGCCTTTGAGTGGAAAGAGAGGCACTAGGAGGGCAGTGACTTGCCCAAGGTCATCCAGCAAGTCAGTGGTGGACAGGGAATAGAACCCAGTTCTCCTAATTCCCATGATGCCCTACCCACTGGACCATGTTGTTTTTACTCCTGTAACTGAATTGAATTTGAGTGGGACCCATCTTTATCTTCCTCAGGTTGGCCCTGCTGGATCCCAGTTTGGCTTGCTGGCCTGCCTCTTCGTGGAGCTCTTTCAAAGCTGGCAGATCCTAGAGAAGCCCTGGAAGGCTTTTCTGAACCTCTTTGGGATCGTCCTCTTTCTGTTTCTGTGCGGCCTCCTGCCTTGGATTGACAATATCGCCCACATCTTCGGCTTCCTCAGCGGCCTCCTGCTGTCCTTCGCCTTCCTCCCCTACATCACCTTCGGCACCGGGGACAAGTACCGCAAGCGGGCCATGATCATTGTTTCCCTGCTGGTCTTTGTTGGTCTCTTTGCCTCCCTGGTGATCTGGCTCTATGTCTACCCGATCAACTGGCACTGGATCGAGCATCTCACCTGCCTGCCCTTCACCAACAAGTTCTGTGAGAAGTATGACCTAGACCAGGTTTTGCACTGACCCCACAGCCTGGAGATAGGGCAGGATGGGGCAGAGGTTTTAACATGGAAAGTTGGCACCAAGTGGATTTTCTGACTGGGAAAGTGACTTCAAATCAGGGTGCAGCGGAGAGGGGCGGACGTTGCCGTTAAGTGCCCCAATCCTCTTCTCTGCTGTCTAAAGCCATGCAGGATGTTCACTCAGGGCTAGGCCTGCCTCAGAGTCACAGTCTGTCCCTTAGTGCTGGTGCAGGGCGCTGGGCAGGTGCTGTTATTTTGGGGACACGGGGGGGAACTGCCCTGGTTGATCACTGCTGGATGTGGGAAGGAGTGGAGCTGAACTGACCTGGTTTGCATTTGGTCCAGCCAACGTGGGACAGATCTGTCACCCCACGTTGAAAAGCCATAATCCCCAGGTCCAGCTGCTGGTGTGGGAGCCCAGCAGCCACTTCACATGGGAAAGACTCAAACCAAATTGGGAATGTGGGAGACTTTTTTTTTTTTTTGGTGCTTTTGTTCCATGCTGGGGAAAGGCCTCCAGTGGTGGACCGTGCTCTGAGGTGATGACCCTGTGCAGTGACTTGTGTTGCCAAACAGCCCTCACCAGTGCCTCTCCCTCTCACCCTCAGTGAATCCTTCCATGGTGAAACTGCTGGATCCTTCCTTATGGGACTGAAGCCCCAAGAATGAGACGTTTCAGGGCTTGCCTTGAAAGCATCCAAATGACACCTGTTGAACTCAGTCAGCAAAATCTGCCTCTTTTCCCCACCTGCTGCATCTCTTTCAATGGTCTCCCTTTCCTGACCTGCACTGTACAGACCTTCCTTCCTTGTGCCTAATAGCATGAAATGGGGCTTCCCATCCTGTAGCCCCATCCCATCTCAGTGCCTTGCAGGTAGTGTGAATTGTACTGTGAAAACGAACCCCTTTTGCAGGGGGCACTTTTTATATGCCAATATTTCTCACTTCCATAAGGCTCTAGAGGAAAACACCAGTGATCAGCGATAGCACCTGAACCAAATGCTCACTGGTAAGAGTCCTTGAGTGATCTTTGGGAATACCAGTCATTCTAGTGGCTCCATTCAGCAAATGCTGGTGCCTGGCTCAGAGGAAACTGACTGGTCTTAATGACACTGCTCAGGCTGATGCAGAGTCCGATCTCCAATGTGGTGCATAAGGGCTAATTCTGCCCACTTACTCAAGTTGAGCAGTGCTTTGTTGTGAAAACGGCTCTGTAGAAATCAGTCTGTTTGCATATTTAAGGTACCACTTCAGCCCAAGGAGGGGTGGTGGAATTGGGCCTTCAGCAACACTTTTTTTTTTTTTTTTAGTCCCAACCTTCATCATCAAAGTATCCCAAACTTTTTCTGTTTGCTCTTTAAAGTAGTGAAGCCCCCTTTTTAAAACCATTGATGCTTGGGGATTACATGCAAGGAGTAGGATTTTTGAGGCTGGAGTTTTCCTTTGTAAGCACAGAGGAGCAGACTTGCCTCCATCTGGCTTGCTACCGGAATCCATGTGTTCCTAGCTAGGGTGACCAGGAAACTGTTGTAAAGATGGACTAACAGAGTAACATGCTGCTGACAGTTCTGGGTCAGTGTGCATGCGTTTGCTGAGGAAGGCACAAGAAGGGGGGCATGGGTTAGTTAGCAACTCTTACAGCCCCACCTTGCTTCAGACCCTTGGGGTTTCTGAATTCTCTCACAATATGACTGTCAGAAGGTGATTCTCCACATTTGGCACAGTCGTACCTCTTCTTTTTTTTTTTAACCCACAAGGGGCGTGGGTAGATTTTGCGTGAAAGAGGAACTGCTGGCTATCCCTTCAGTGTCCAAACCATAATCTTGGAGAATGGACCAAAAAGCGCACAGAGAAATACCAAATCTTAGTTTATTCCTTATTTTCTAGGGCCCAAGTACAATAACTATCCAGTTAGTAAAAGCATGACAGATACTATCCTATATGGTTCCTGTATATTAACTTGGCCATTCGACTCTTTAAGTTAACAAGTAACCCAACGTTTAATTATCTTGTAATTAGGAGACTGGATCTCATGATAGAGAAATAACAATTAAGCTCTTAAGCATGGTATTTGGACCAGGTAGAGCTGGGCTTCTGAAATTACACTGCTGCGTAACTGGCTGAGATCTTGTTTTAAAGAAGCAAATATAAGTTCTTTTTTAGTCCTCAGTAAATTAAAATGATTCCATCCATGAACCGAAGTGGAAAGTGCCTCCTTTAACACAGATTTTGGAAGCTTTAAGAGCATGTTAATAATGGGAAGACGGAGGCATTCTCCTTGGAGTCCCTTGTTCTGATACAGCCTGCGACAGACCATGTTTACCTTCTGGTTGCTGTTCAGTATGTTGTGTGCCATGCGCTGAGGTGAAGGCTTGAATAATGGATGGAGACCAAACTGCTGTCTCCTGCACAGATGTGGGCTGGGGTTGGGTCAACAATAAAGGAGGAAGCTTGCCCTGCTGCTGCCCATGCTGTACTTCCTCTCTGGCTAGGCAGGGATGTCAAAGATTGAATAATGAATGCCTGGCGTTGCTCTCCTGAGCCCAGTGGCGCAGTCTGAGCCATGGCAGCATACGGTGTCTGTACATATTGCTCTAAGCACCCTATTGGCCTGTCTGGCTTATGATCAGCTGTCTCTGTAAACGAAGCAGGGAGATGGGCCCCTTCAGCTCATACATTTCACACCGATAAAACAGCTTCTCCCATCACACTTGTGCATCTGGAAACTTCTCCCTGAGTTAGCAAAGACGAATTGTGCTGGTGCCGGGCCGCATGGTGTCCCAGCGCACTTGGGCTGGGTGGTTGGCTACATACAGGGTGTGCTTCATTACTGCCTCTAGATCCACTCTGATCCCCCTCCCCTCCCTCCATGCTAGTTTATCCAAAAACTGGAGCGCTACCCTGTCATCACTGATGCTGTTCAGTACTGTTTCCTTTCATAAATGTCTTTTATTTAATGAGAAGCGCACAAAGCCCGTTTTCCAGGCTCAGGTGCTGCCACTGGATGGATGACACTAGGTGGGAGTAGTGACACTTGTTTTATGACCAATTGGGGGAGGGAGGATGAAATAAACAGAGCCATGGTTGACTCTAAAGCCGAAGCATAAACTAAATGATGGTGAAATACAAATTGTCTAAACTCTTCTTAATTAGCCTGGCTGTTGTCTTAATCTGTGGCCCCTGAAGGGTCTTGGGTCAGTACCCTGTAGCAGAACCCACCAGTGCTTCCTTGGCTCTTCTCCCAAATGTGGTCATTCTCCTGGGCAGGTCTCCTCATACCACTGCCCAGTAAAGAGAGAACAGTGTGGTCTCATTACGACTTCATTTCTTGCGCAAATGTATTACCATGTGCTGCATAATTCGTATCGATGGCACTTAGCATCTGAGCAGCTCTCACGCTAACGTGTCTGGGAGGTAGGGCCATGGGATTATCCCCATTTCACAGGTGGGGGAGCTGAGGCACAGAGTCAGTTGCCCAAGGTGTCTCAGGAAATCTGTGGTGGTGCAAGGAACTCAACCCAAGTGTTCAAAGATCATAGACTAGTGCTCTAACCACTGGACCATCCTTCCTTTCTAGTAGTGTGCTACACCAGCCTTCCATGCATTTATATATGGCTAATGCTGTATCCCAACCCAAAGCTCGCTGGAGTCTCTTCATTGGTGCTAGATCAGATGCTATTTAATGGCACTTGGCGCTTTCAAACGCCTATATCGTTTATTTCTCTAGTTGTGGGTTTCCTTACTGACTTGGTCGTCTGCAATGGTCTTACTGCAGATTCAACAAGGTTTTGCTCTCTGTGAAACTTAGGAAGCTACTGAATCCTGGCACTTGGAGGCAATCAAGGGCATTCCAGTGACAAAACCCATGAGACTTTCACGTGGTTTGTGGTGTTCCTGGACTCCATTCGGTGGCCTTTGCAGTCCCAGAACTCAAGTCTGCCTCGTGTGGTGATAAATGGAGCTGCGCTGCCCATCGTGCTGGCTAGTGCCAACTGCCTTTTCCTGCTGCTGCCATCTCCCCTTTCTCACATGAAGGCTTTAAATGGTGCCGGCTTTGACTGCCACTACAATAGCAGTCCCTCGTGCTTCTGCAGCAGCCTTCACTGGAACAGTCTTCTACAGTGGAAGCTGTTCCCTGTAGTATTGGGACCAGGCAGGTGGCCAATTTTTGTACTGCACAGAGCCAGGCCTATGTCCTGTCTGAATTCCATGCTGGTGCAAGTTCACATGCAGGCTCTGTGTTTGCTTCTTGGCCAAAGGTCCTCTTATGGGATTTTAAACGAGTGCCCTCATGCGGTAACAGACTCAGCAGCAGGAACAGAGCTGCACTTTTACGCAGCCTTAGTTGACTCTAGGGAAGGTTTGCCCATGTCGCTATACCAACAAATTCTCCTAGTGTCGACACTGCTTATACTGGCAACAAATGCTTTTGCCAATATAGCTTACACCAGGTCTCCAGACAACATATCCTGGCAAAAGGACTCCTCCATCCACCCTAGGGCTTTGGCTGGTCTCAAAGGTTCACAAAAGCAACACCCCATCCCACATTACAATAATGGCAACATTTTTTAGCATAGACCTAGGGGCAGTTCCCCTGCGAAGGACAGAGGGTGGGTTAACTCCAGAAAGTGAGCAGGGTCCAGTGGGAGGGGCTGCAGCCATGGAGCAGGAGTGGGGTGGATGGAAATCCATGTCCTTCCTGCTTTAAATTCAAACTGCCCCGCTGGTGAGAATACAGCGGACAGGCCTGGCCCTGGTGTGGGAGAGCCAGGTATGCTGGGAGTCGCACATACAGCCTGCTGTATTTTTGGTGCGCTGACAGCAGCCAGGTCATATGAGAACGCTCTGACCTGTCCTTCCTTACAAGAGACGTTCACGAAAGGTAGGACTGCATTTCTTCCATCCTGCACAAAACCGCTCTCCCCTCCCTTCTGCTGTAACTTCCTAAGATGCTTATTGGGAAAGGATTGGTTTTAAAAATTGTTCTGAATGAAATCAAACTCCAGGCAGGTGAAACTGACCTTGCTTTTCTTGCAAGGGGAGGCTAGGAAGGTAAGACAGGCTGAATATCTTTGGAAAGCAGATAGGGCTTCTGAAGATCAATGGAAAGGAAAGATGGCACAATTCTCTTGTCAGTGACCACCTCCCAGGCTGCTTCAGAGGCCCAGACAGAAGGGAAGGCAGCAGACTTGAGAGTGAAGGACTGTCATCCTACAGTATCCCTGCAGCAATCATCTTTCAGATTGGGGGTGGGGGGTTACCTCTGTCCCTTTCGCACTCAATCTTTGCATCAAATGTTCCTTTGTGCATCAGGTTGGATACTTCCGTAGCTTTTAGTCTTAGCTAAAACGGCCAGGGAAAGATGCTTTGTGGCCCACTGGCTTTTTGATGCAACTTCTCAAGTGTGCAAACCAAACTCTGTGCCCTTCCCTTTGTCTACCGCTGTTACAGGTTGTTGAATAGTGTTCCAGGAAAAAACGCCCACCAGAACCCAATTAGAAAACACAACAAACAAATCCTTTATTTGCTGATGAACAAAAGAACTGACAAACAAACACAGCACAAGGTGTTCCCAGGGGATTTCAGATTTCCAATGAACTAGGATGGCATGAGCTAGGAGCTCAGGTCTATACGCAGCACTGGTCCATGCGGTGAGTGAGGGAGAGTGGGCTGATATACCCTCTTGTTCTTAAGAATAAATTAAATGGTGGGGCCACTTTTGGATTTTGCAAATCCTTGTGTGAGTATCAGATCAATCTGATAGGAATGACTTTTAATCTGTAATTCTCTGGAGCCATTATAGCCGTGCTTTGGATTTCACTAGATAAGGACCACAAATATCTTAAAGGATCTGTTGAAAAATGACCCTGTGGAAGTGGGAGTGGATGGAAAAGTCTATCCAGTGGTGTAGCCTCCTTGCTGGGCCCCTTAGAGAGCATTCAGTCCCATGTTATATTTTGCTCTCCCTTAGGCCGTGAGCGTGCTGTGGTTTGGGGACAGTATCTCCTATATTGGGTTGGAAGTTGGTTCCCTAGTCTGTTGGAGCAGGGGTAGCCATCACTGAGCCTACATTATTATGGGATTTCTCACACTTCCATTGGTTGTCAACCTATACCAGCAGGAGGGCAAGGGAGGAAGGGGGAGACTTGCTGGAGCCTAGCGTATCTGAATATCTCCCTAATATGTACAGAACACACAAGCACAGATTCCATTGAATGCGTCACAGCAGAACATGGCAGCAAACAACTAGCGTGAGAAGGCGTAGACGGCTCTTCCCACCGGAGACTGCCAGAGGTGTCTGCCACATGCCTGCCTCATGTTATAGGCCTTGGAGCATTTGACAAAGAACAAACGGAATCGATGAACTGATCCATGCGGTGCTGCTTCTCAAGCAATGTCCCCCCCACCAACTGCATAACATGCTCTCAGAGCTTTATTACTCCCACTGCTGCTTTTAAGCCAGGAGCCAAAGGGGAGGCTTCAGGCTAGCCAGAACTGACGTACCCCTGTCCTGGGGAGGTCAAACTCAACAGCTGTAGCCTTATGGAGCCTGCCTGTTCAGCTCTGGACTGGAGAAGTGGCAGGGGTGCTTATTGTGGTTCTGCTGCCTTTTGCTCTGTCTGTAAGCTTGATGGCCGGGTTAGCACTAGGACCAGTTGAGAGGCAAGTGGGCTGGGCCTGGAGCTACTAGTTAAAAGGCAGCCAGCTGGAATACCAGGCAGGCACAAAAGTCCGCAGTAAGTGTGGCTGCTGTTCATACGGAGAGCAGCTGCTGCTGCTCAACTGTGTGTCTCCCTGTACACGGGGGCCCGCCCCAACGTTGCCTGAGAAGCATCAAGGCTGGGGGAAGGCACCATCTCAGCAGCCGCTGTTTCTGCGCATGAAGGCGTGGCCGCACACGGGGTACTGCATCTCGACGAACGCCAGCGAGCCCACGGTGACCTCGCAGGGGCCCTGCACCTTGAAGCCACACTTCCGGTAGAAGGGGACGAGGAAGTCCTCACACATGAGCACGGCCCGCCGCACGTAGGGCAGGCAGCGGAGGTACTGCAGGTAGCGCCACATCAGGATGGAGCCCTTGCCCTGCTGGCGGAAGGTGCGGTGCACGGCCAGCGCGTGGATGTGCACAGTGGTGCCACCGGGCTTGTGCAGAGTCAGCGCGTCCTGCCGGGGGAGGGGAGACAGGAAAGTGTGTCAGCTGGCGGTTTGCTCACGGCCGCAGGGCCCTCTAATTCTGTATACAGAGCATTCATTTGACCGGGCTGCCGATGCAATGGGCCAGATCCTCAGCTGGTGTGAATGAGCAGCTTCCATGGAAGTAAGCAGATGCACACCAGCTGCAGCTCTCACCTGACCTATTGGAGGTGGTGTTCAAGTACAAAGTGCTTTGCAGACAGTACCCAAAGGCTCATGATACCCTTGCACCCTGAATAGGTGAAGTCATCCCCATTTCACAGAGGGGGAAACTGAGGCATGGAACCATTAGGACCTGATTGTTCAGAGGTGTTGAGCTCCTAGTCCCCACCTCCCCAATCTCCAAATGACTATAATTGGAGCTGTGGCTGCTGAGCCCTTTCTGAAAATCAGGTCCTACGTGACTTGCCCAGGGTGCCAGAGAAGCAGTGACAGAGCCAGGCACACACCCCAGAGTCCAGCCTCCTAGTTTCTTGCTCTAACTGATTACAGGGCGCTCCTTCCCCTGCAAAGGCTTACAGGGCCCTTTTCAGTTTTAATTACTTATCATTGTAAAGAGTTTTTTTTAATATTAAACGCATGTTAATACCAAAGCAATAACTCAGTTTTTACTTATTTTTATCCTGCAGCAATTAATATTGCAAGAGATCTCTCTCCAGGAGTGAACTCACTCTAGGTTGCTTGTAGAAATGGATTAGTTTGTAAAGTGCTTTGCAGAAGAGAGGCTGAATCAGCAGGAAGTATATTTGTCCCTCAGAGAATGGGCCTGTTTGTATTGCAGTTAATCATTTGATGGAAGTAAGTGTGTTGAGTTTTGGGCTTTCAATAGAAGCCACACTGTGAATGTGAATGACAGGTGCCGATGGGGAATTTTTTACCTCTCCATTTCTAGTCTGTCAGGTGGCACTTAGCCAAAGCCCTGTTGCCCTAAAAGTTGTGGATGTCTCTGAAATGGAAAAGCCCTTTTGGCAGATAGGGCTGAAACATGGCTGCAAAGCTCGAGGGGACTAAAGAATGGAACCTCCCCTGCCCCTTTGAAATAAATATAAAGTGGGTGTCTTACAAACTGAACTAATTAGGTGCCTGGAGCAGCCCCCGCTCTCCTTCCCTGCACCTGGGTGCTCAGCTCAGCACCTGGGTCACATGCTCCCTTGGAGTAATCTCCAATAACTACAGTAATGCCTATGCACGTTGGACTCCACCCTGTTGTCTCAAAGCTCCGTCGTCGTCCTCTCCATCCCTAGCATGGAAAGGAAACAGACAAGATGCAGTAACAGGAACTGGTTCTTACCTGGCTGAGTTTTTCCTGGTCCCAAAGGGACCCTATAATGAAAGCCACCAGCCGGCCTTCTTCAAACCAGCCAAGTGACAGTTCAGGGCACAGGTTCAGAAAGTGGCGGATCTCATCCAGGTGAAGGGGGCAGTCGCCCGAAACAGAGATAAATGCTAGAGAAGAATAAAAACGAGGCAATGTCAAGAGGGAACAGCCTCTCGGAGCTACACTGCACCCTAGGCTGGGAGAACCTCAGGCTAATTGATGATGGGCTGGGAATTGGAGCTTAACGAACATGAGGGGTTTGAACCAAAGCCCTGGATCCAGGTACTTGCGGACTCTGGGGAAGTTTGAATCCAGATCTGAACTTTGTGGCTCAAGTCAATCCCTCCTTCCAGGAGGAGAAGCCAGAAGGGACTGGGATTCCCCTTCTCACCCATACGTGTTCTGTAAGTTACTGCCTTTTAGGAGTTGGGCACTTCGCACATGAGGAAGCAAAGCCCTTGGCTCTCCTGAACAGGAGACCTGTTCTAGGAACCTGTGCCTGCCCTGTTCTCTGATCAGTACATCTCTGATCCTGGCCACTGCTTTAAGGCTCACTCGTTCACATACAGACTAACACGGCTGCTACTCTGAAACCTGTGCTCTCCCTGTGGATTTTCTGGGTCATTCTTACAGCATTTAGCACTCAATTTAAAACCGGGCACAGATATTTATATAGTTTCAAAGTTCCTGCTAATTGATTTGGAAAACACTGGTCTTGAAATTTTATGATTATCTCTCCAGCTTGGGAAATGATCAATAAAAGGGAAAGCTGGTTAGCAGTAAAAGTAGTTTGGGTGAGATCTACAAAGGGACTTAGACGTTGCAACACTGAACCTCCCAGCACCTAACTTTTAGGCGCCTCAAAAAAATCACAGGCACACCTGGCAATCCACACAGTTGAGTTAGGCACTGAGGTTCCCGAGATAATGAACAGGGAGAGACAGGCTCCCTAGACTGGGATCAACAAAGCCAGCCAGGTGATTCTGATGAGAGGAGTGTGCTCTGCAGCCCCAAGGTAGGTGCCTATCCCTGCTGGCGATCCCTGAACAGCAACAGGGCACCTGCCTTGCCCCAATACCAAACAGCTGGAGGTCTCCCACTTCTCGGCGCACTCTAACCACTGGGCTACAGAATCATTCTCTCTCTCTCTCTCTCTCTCTCTCTCTATCTCTCTCTCTGGCCCAAGACTGAGAGAATGATTCCCCAGTCCAATTATACGATGGGCAGCACCATCATCTCCTCCAGCTGGATTTTTGAATGGGACCAGATCTGGAAGGCAACCTGCTGGATTGGGCACTGAATGCCTGTCTTCCCCTGGTTCATGAATTGCTCTGGGGCTTAGGTGGGACATGCCTGGAGGAAGGCAGCAGCGCACATGCTTACAGGCAGAAACACAGGTGCCTAGGGAACTTTTGCTCCAAAAACATAAGCCCTGAGTGAATTTAGGGAGTTTTGTGCCTCACAGTGGAGCCAAAACTGGGATTTAGGTGCCTAAGTCTTAAGTTTAGGCACCTCAGTATCTGTGGATCTGAGCCTTTGTGTTTAGGGTTTGAGAACATGGGAAGTGCATATTGCCTTCTGGTAAGAACTGTGGTAGTTGTCTCCCTCTGCTCTGGGCTCCTCCCAGCTTTGATTTCCAGGCCTGGTTTTCCATTGCCCTGTATCTCATGCAGTCATTTACACCTGTGCAAAAAAGATCAGAATGGAAGTATTTACATCCACTTTGCTCTCCCTTTGCACAGGTGTAAATGACATGATGGAGAATTTGATCTTGTTGTTACTAGTGGAAACCCCTCCCTTCTTTACAGCAGGTGGCAAGTTCTCATTGGTGGAACATTATAGGCTTATGCTAGGATATCTCTTGCCGTTGGCCATTGTTGACTGTTGCACGGAAATTACTTCCCCTTCTCTAGTAGGTTTGCTGGCATTCCTTCAAAATTTATCACAAGAGGGAACAAAGAGCCAAACTCAGCCCAGACCCGAGTGGTGATGCGGCCCATGGTTTGCAGGTCTTGCAGACCCAGAGAAATCTCATGAGAAGAACTAGGCTAGCTACAAATGCTCTTGGCTCCAACAAGCACTTGATCTGTAACTCGGGTTCAAAGACTGAAAAACTGATTCTGACTAATCTGTTTGAATCCCAGCTGGCTTCAGTGTTCAGTGGCCGAAGCACATAGCAAGAAGGGAACACCCCACCTGGAGGAAAAGGGTTGTTTGTTCCCAGTGGAATCTGGCCCTACTGACCCTGCTATGGTGAAAAGACCTTCCTAGGGCAGGATTGGAGGGCCAAGTGCTTTCTAATGTACCCCAAGGCATATGCTGCATTCCTGGCTGCAGGGAGCCTCTCTGGAGAGTAGTGCTGGTATGTGAATAAATGTGACTTCAGCATGGCTCTATGGAGTCTAGGAATTTTGCTATTGACTCCAATGGAACCAGGAACAGGCCCTTAAATGGGTTCCACCCTATAACACCTGGCTTCCAGCACACTTAAAGCTGCCTCCACCTCTGATTCTCCCTGTCCTTGTAGGAAGAGTGTGGAGTGCTGGCTGGCTTTATCGGGGGAAGGTGAGTTTTCAATACCCTCACAAAACAGATTGACTGGGGCTTGTAACGGATCTGATACTAAAGACGCTGGGTGAGAGTAAATGGGTCATTCATTCTCTTTCCATTTGTCTCTCCATTGCTAGTTGGTTAGCTCTGTAAAGCACTTTGGGCCCCAGCTTCCAAGACAGATGCCATAATGACTCTCAGCTGTTCCTGCCTGGGATGCTCAGCCCTGGTCCCCTGCAGAAAGAGGGACATTTCCACTTGCACGCCAGGGCTGGGTATATTTCTGAATTAAGGGCTGGGGCAGTACTGTGGTTTCTTTGATCGAGCAGGACTGAGGCAGATGGCTAATGGGGAAGGAGGGCTCTTACCTTCTCTCTCAATCTCAAATACGCTGATTGCATCCTCGGGGGTGAGGCACCGGAACTCGCTGGCGGGAAGCGTGTGGCGGCGTTGGCGTCCGGGCGAGCTCCGTGGAGGCCTGAGGTGAATGGGCTTCAGGAAAGGCAAGGCGCTGATCACGGACATCCTCCTCCTTTATTTCTGGCGTCCTCCGTAAACTTCTCTTCCCTTTTGGCCACCGGTGTCGTCAGCGAGTTGCTATTTCAGTAAATCTTCTCCAGTGGGATCAGCCAACTGGCCAAAAATACCTGCCAAGCACGTACTGGATTAGGCAACCTGTCTCCCTTGCTATATATGCATGCCGTGCCCTGCATGAGCCTGCACGACCACCCAGCCTCTTGGTGCAAACGCGCTCTGGTTCTCAGACGTAATCGCTACCACAATGCAAATGCGGGGCCTCTGCTCAGGGCAATGGGGCTCTGGCATGGGACAGGTCACAAAAACAAACCCCACCTGCCAGGCAGCTGAAGCCAGGAACAAAAGCCAGCCACCTGGCTGCTGAGGCTCTGAGCGCTAATGACAGAGCGGAGGGACGAGAAATGGCTTTTAGAGCCTGGGGCCCAGCCAGCAGGGTTAAGTGGTGAGACGGGCAGGGTTAATGTGCTGACATGAACGGGAGGAGGGCGGGGAGGGAGGGAGGGAAGGTGGCTCTAAGGTCACCAAAAAGCTGGATCTGGTGACTCAACAAAACACTTTTAGGGCCTGATCCTGTCAGGCACAGAGTCTCTCCTGCCGTGTGTTGAGCACCCACAATTCACTCTGGCTTGCGTTGAAGTTCAACACCTTGCAGGAGACCGTGAGCAGCTTGCAGGATCGGGCCCTTAATGCTGTCAAGCCAATCTTCTGCTTTCTGGAAGCTCTTATGGTAATCATGTAATTAACGAGCTGAATGGGGCGGGGGGGGGGGGGGGGGAAGGCTCAGAGCCCAGTGCTTTTTCTCCTTTGAGAAGAGGAGGAAGTTGGGGTCAAGGTGTGGGGGAGTGGCCTGCAGAGCAAATGAACTGTGGAGGCAGTTTGGGAGAGAACTTGAGGGTTTGGAGAGGGTGTCACTGAAAGAAGGAACCTCCTTCAGCTCATCAGAAAAGCCCCTTAGCAGGACAGAGCTCCTGCAAGCAGCTTTCTCAGCCTCAGCAGCTACTGGCAGAAAAATTGCCTAGCTGGAGTGTCCATGCTTGGATGAGAAGAGCCACCCCCAAGCAACTGCCTCTTCCTGGAAGTGTAGGGCTGCTATTGCCTTCTCTCTTCTCAGGCGCACACATTCTCATCTCTGCCCTCTCCTGGGCAGGGCTGCTGAGTGCCCTTTTGTGGGGCAGATTTGCCCACCTGCTTCCAGACTGCCCCCAGCCGCCTGTGTGCTCCAGTCTGGGTTAGTTAAGATGGAGGAAATGCATTTCCTATGGTACAAATGAGCGGCAGATGGAGTGCGTATAAAGGCATGGGCAGAGAATACACTGGGAAGGGAACAATATGCACTGGTACAGGCTGTCTTCTGATTCCCACAGCCTAGAAGTGACACTGCAAATGTGTCCAGCATCTGGCCTGTCCAGTGTCTGTATTCGCAGGCTCCCTGGGTAGATTCATCAGGAGGACGTGCAGTCCACAAGTGACTCCATTAGTGAGGGCAGTTAGGGTGCTGGCATTAGGTCTGTGGCTCTCAGCTGCCAGAGAGAAATGGCTGATGGGAAGTGTCGGCTGTTGCTCAGACTCTGGGAGAAATGCTGGAATTTATCTGCAGATACTGTTTAGCACTGGCTGTAATGATGCAGCAGCGGCTACAGGGCCTGCCACTGGGATGCACTGCAGGTTAGCAACAAAAGAAAAATCTCCAGCCAATGGTTCCTGTGCTTCCTAGACTCTCTCCAAGCTCCTTGGAGGTTGCTCATCTTTACAGATCTGTTTATCTATCTACACAGATTTCTCTCTAGAGATTGCTGAGGTTCTCTAGTGTATACACAGTAGACAATCTGGGCCAAATTCAGGGATGAGCCTAAGCTGTTATCATGTACATCTATTTCTAGCCCCTTCCGCAGATAAATTACACCAGCGTAGACTCTGCTATGCTTTCTCTGGCTGTGTCTATGCTAGGAATAAACAGTGGTTTACAACCAGAGAGCTAACACGCTAGCTAAGATGTTGCAACACCCTAATGTAGGGAGGACAAGTTGTAGTATTTTAATGTAGCTGGTTGAGGTGAACCTTAGACACATCTTTACTCCTCATCTTTGTTTCCCTGGCTGAGAGTCTAATTTAGATGCCAAGGGGTGGAAAGAGGAGTGCAGCAGGAAATACATCTCACTGGAAGGTATACGTGGAGGTAGGGGAGGCCATGTAGATATCCTAGATATCGGGTCTGGACTGGTAAATTCCTAGGATGGCTTTACAAGGCAGCTTCAGTGAGAGCAAATGCTATGTGTGTGAGCGAGCTATGCAAGGAATAGCAGAGCAGTGAGTGCCCAGCTGACAGGAGATTAGAAAAGCACAGCACTCCTGGCCGTAGCACCCCAGGTGGTGATGTGGCAGGACCTGCCAGCAGTGTGCTACTCCACTCAGAGAGGGGAGATTTTGAGAATGTTTAAAAGTGATTTGTTTCCTTCCAGAGATGTGGCCCTAAACTTAGTCCCTCCAAACTCTGAGGAAGTTGGGAGCTGGCTGCAGATACAGATCTGAACTTTGCCACTGGCCCGCAACCCTTTTTATGGTCTTGTAGTGTCTCTCCTACAGGAGACAGGCTTGACTGTGGTGGATACAAAGGGAATTATTTGTTGAGGCTGCTGAACTCAGACCTTGTGATTTATCTCTAGCTCCCAAGTGACTAAACACAGCCAATTATACCTGACTCATCAGGCAGGGTCTACCCTATATGGCCCAACCAAATCCCTAGCTTGGAATAGCCCCAAACTTGGGGGGGGGGTGAGAGAGAGATCAAACCAAATCAGTAAACTATTTGTCAGATCATTGTACACTAGACACAAGTGCGCAGAAAGGTTGGGCAAATGTCTGATAAATCACTTCTCCCGCAGGCAGAGATCATAGGTAATATTTCCTGAGAGCTGACCCTGTGTAATGCAATTTTGTGCATTCGGAATTATTTGCCAGCTGAATATTATAACGGATTGCTACAACCCTAGAGATAAATATGAGACTAGGACACCAACTATTATTCAACAGGTGCTGGCCTCCCCTTTCAATTATAAGCTGTCAACAAGCTAATAGGATTTGCAGAAATAACAAAACAAACAAAAGCGCTGCCAGCAGCCACAGTGCATCAGAAATAGGACTGCATGGTATTATTAGCCCAGCACTGCTATTTTCTCTAGTTACGGTGAATTGCTATATTTGCTATGCGGGGCCTGAGGTGTCTGTGGTGGTTTAATGCAGTCTCTCCACAAATGTGCCAGCATCTGAGCTCTGGAAGCAAAGTATGACGACGTGACATTCGTGTGTGTGTGTGTGTGTGTGTGTGTGTGTGTGTGCAGTGAGTGCGCTTTGCGGAGCGAAAGGGGAACTGGAGGAGAGATCCGGGGTGTGTGTGTGTGAGAGAGGGGGGGGGAGAGAGAGAGATTAGGACATTAACTCTTAGATCCCAGAGGTCTTTTTTAGACTTGACAGGAGATTGCTGTGTGGAAGCCTGCAGTGATACCCCTACCACTCTACTGCTGTTGACAAAGGGTGAAATCCAGGCTCTACAGAAATCAATGGCAAAACTCCCATTGACTTCAATGGGGCCAGATTTCACCCTCTGAATTTATTTTAAGAGAACTGCAAAGATGTTCATGTGCCACTGTCCTTTTTCTAATAGTCATAACAATTTAACCCTTGACTCTGTCTATGAACAGACGGACAATGTCTTCTCTGAGCACCTCAGATCTTTTCTGTGCTCGTATAAGCCAGGTGCCATCAGATTTTATTTTAAAAATTCTTTAAAAAATCATTTTATTCCAATATTCACCTGATTAGCATTTTATTTATTATTGTCCTGATCAGCTATATCAGTGAGTTATTTTCTGTGAATAAATGCAGCTAGTTATTTAATGCCTCTGTTGTGCATGTCTTTAGGAGTTTTCTGTTCATTAGATGTGAGTGTAATAAGGACTGTGAACCTCTTTGTGCTAATTTAATTCACTCCAAAGATAATTTTACAAATGGATATTTCATGTTCCTTTGATAGATCATAGACTAAGGGTGCAATATAGCAATGGCCAAACTACTAGGAGAGTTTACAATGTCTATGGTTTTAATAGTAGTTGTAAGATTTACTATTGACTCTTATGGAGTCAATCGTACTGCTGATTGGATTAACCATTTATGGTGATTAATGGTCCAATCAGATATACCCCAGAGGATGCAATAAGAGTTTCTTTAGACTGAAATATACACACCAATGGCTTCATCCTGTGAGATGCTGAGCTCCTGTAGCAGGTTCTCAGTGCACCTCCAGATCAAGCCCTAGAAAAATACATAAGTAAATATATAAGGCTAGATTCTCATCCCCTTACTCACAGTTAGTAACACCTTATTCTGTGTGCAGTCCCATTGACATCAATGGGATTTTCTGAAGAACAAGAAACTGTTTAATGTGAGTAAGGGTTTCAAAATATGGCCCAACGAATCATTAATATTGTATGGGGCCAATTTTGCAGCAGTCATAGGGAATATAGATGTGGGAATTCACTCCCTGTTAATATCTCTCAATATCTGTCATGCTAAATTAATTTGTCAATTATTGGTTTGCTCATGCAAGGAACCACTCCATCAGAAATCTTTCTAGCTGTTCTTTGCCCAATACAGTAGAACCTCAGAGTTACGAACAACATTCATTCCCTAAGGTTCGTAACTCTGAAATGTTCATAACTCCAAAAAAAAGTTCAGGTTCTTTCAAAAGTTTACAACTGAACATTGACTTAATACGGCTTTGAAACTTTACTATGCAGGAGAAAAATGTTGATTTTTAACCATCTTAATTTAAATTAAACAAGAACAGAAGCAGTTTTCTTACGTTGTCAAATCTTTGTGTAACTTTCCCTTTATTTTTTAGTAGTTTAACACAGTACTGTTTGTGGTTTTTAGGGTTTTTTCTGGTCTCTGGGCTGCCTGATTGTGTACTCCCGGTTCCAAACAAGGTGTGTGAGGGACCAGCCAGTTTGTAACTCTGGTGTACATAACTCTGAGGTTCTACTGTACCATATAAAGACATTATACCATATAAAGACAGTATCACTAAAGTCAGGATGTCTGAGATGGAGACTTTTATACACAAGGGGTAGGATTTTTCAAAACCACCTAAGGGATTTGGACACTCAATTTTCAATAGAAATTAATGGGAATTCGGCATCTAAATCTGCCAGGTAGCTTTGGAAAGCTCCCCAAGATCACTACCAGGGACCGTTTAGGGCAAAAGTCAGTGATACTGAGGAAAGGCTGCCCTTTTTTTGTTTTCCTTTTCATTCTCTGGTTTGAAATGACATTTTTTGTTTTGAAATGTAAGTTAATTAGTGTAAATGGCTTTTGATAATTTCAAAATATTTTGACCATTTTTAATTTAAAAAGTGAACATTTCAATTTTTTTTAAGGACTTCCAGTTTGCTAACACTTTCAAGATTTTGACTTTTATTAAAATTCAGGCTGAGAATTTGTCAATCTCAAATTTTCATGGGATGGGGACACCATTTCCCACCCAGTTCTATCATTATCCCATTTCAACCTTGGGGAAACTGAAGCATGCAGCAGTGAAGTGACTTGCCCAAGAATGAACATGTAAATGTTATCTCTCACTTACATTCATGTGCTGAAGGAATCTAAATGTTCGTATAGTACATGGAGATGCATATGCTCATGTGTAAACAGACCAGTATGCTCATAATACACATTGACATGCAACTCAAACCAATGTTTGCTTTGTGTACATATATTTGGATTGGGATTTGAATGCTCAGATCTTTTAGAAACCTTGAGGGTTTGTTTGCATCACAAACCACAATTTTAGGCCTGAAAATTCTTCTTGCAGTAAAGCCCTGTCTATTCCCAGATCTAAAATGTGGGGTTTTCACTGCAGAGACTCATCACTCTCAGATTTTAAAAGAATGTGTGGGGGGGCAGTAAGGGTGGGGGGGGGAGGAATATGGTAGGATCCACATTCTAATCGATGCCTTTGCAAGCAAATTTTAATTTAGCAAAGCTCCATGCTCTAGAAGGCAATGCACCAAGTGCAATTATATGGAGAGTAGAATGGCCTCTTTAAAGGCTGCTTTCCACTCTAGAAAATCAGTACCAAACATATTAAAGTAGAAATGCAGACAATTACCTGTATGCCTGTGTGGAATAAGATTTCTTGTAAGAACTCCAAAAGTTGTTCCTCTGGATGGCGTGGTCTGGTCTTGCAGTCTTACTGCCAGAGGAGGAAACAGACAGCAGTGAATTTTGACCCGCCTACTGCTTTTATTCTGCTGTGACTTACGAAGCTTTTGCTTATATATTTGTTATTTATAGAACACGTGATGAAATTGTAAGTAGTTTATAAACCCTGATGAGTCACAGAGAAAGGTGAGAGGCTTTAAGGTGACATGCCAGCAAAAGCATCCTCTGAGGCTTTTCTTTCCTGGTGTGATTGTCTGCAGGGGGATAAAGCATTTTAGCTGATTGCTAGATAGTCAGTGCTGTTTGCATGTCTCAGGTATGCAGGTAGATAGAGCCAATGACTAGATGCACAGCTAGAAATATGAAATACATCAATATATAATAAACTAGATTCATTTGAAGTCACTTTATATTTCTTTAAACAGGCTTTGCACCCTTAAATGAGCTCAATTCCAGCATGGTGAAAACGGATGTAACTATTGCTTTTTGTACAGCTGCACCCACTTGCATCACCAACTGGGGCTGCATTTAACCCAGTGTGTTTAAGAAAAGTAGTGTTCTCTGCAGAGCTTTTAGCCATCAGTCAATCATTGTGTTTTGGCTGTAGGCAAATAGAAGTGGAAAAGCTTATCAATCCCCAGCAAAGCAAGAACTAGGACTAGTGTGACTTACAAAATGAAATACAGGGAGTCCAAGTTTACTTTCACTTACATGAAAAGATAACACTACTGAAGCCATGGCAGTCATATTGGCGTAAAACCAGTGTGAGAGAGATCAGAATGTGATCCAGGCCTAGGAAAGCAGAACCGTGAACATGTTATCAGGCTTGGATTGTGAAAAGAGAAGCATCAGGAAATTACTAGCACTTAGAGGCAGGAGGGTTGTTTTCAGACTAAAATTACTTATTAGTCTGCAAGATGCTTTACAAAACACAGAGACAAATGGCCAGACGTGGCTCTCAACACTGGTGTCAACCTGGAGTAACTCGAATGATGTCAATAGTTACAATGATGTAAAATTTGTGGAATCGGACTTAAGGTTTCTGCCCTAAGGAGCTTACAATTTAAGGAGCAAGGCTGCAGTGAGATTTATTCCATGTGTAAAGCCATCAGGATTTTGCCCTCCTAGAGGCAATACAAGATATAAAAAATATTCCAGACACAAGGTAGTATAAAGATGCATCCGATGAAGTGAGCTGTAGCTCACGAAAGCTTATGCTCTAATAAATTTGTTAGTCTCTAAGGTGCCATAAGTACTCCTTTTCTTTTTACTAATGTAAAACAGGAGTAACGGAGAGCAGAGCCTGGCTTCATATGTGCCTAAAGAAAAGCTGGAGGAGGTCAGCATGTGTTTAGCTTCCAAGTCTCAATCAAAGTGACCCCCAGCATAAACAGTTTTTCTCCTTTTAGTATGTTTGATAGAATCCAAACAGAAATATAACCCAACCACTAGAAAACAAAACTTTCAGCAACTAGCACTAAAAATAACCAACCTACCCCCATTACAACCACACAGAACAGGGCATGTTGGAATGTAGTTAAAGCCATCCTGCTTTCCATAGTATGGAGACAGTTTGTATTTTACCAGGGTATTTTGAACCAATCCCTTTCTCCCTGTCGTTGTCTAGCAGCAGTGGAGGGGTCAAAAATTCTATTAGAATTGGAGCTCTGGAAATGTACAGAGATTTACATATTTAGCAGCTCCCACAGCATCTTCAAAGGGCCCAGAGCTATCATTTTTTGCATGTCTGTCCATTGGTCTTTGTCCTTTGTCCATTGGTCTAGCCACTTAGCCAGCTGGCAATTTTGTTTATAATTTGGGGTTGCAGGAGAGAAAAAGAATACGTCACTTTCATTTTCATCACTTTGGAATTAACTGACCTATAAATTCAGCCTCCACTCTCCAAGGGGTCTCATCTGCCATAATGATCTATGCAACTTTCTTCCCTTTTCTGTTGTAATGCATTATGATTATGACACCCATGAGGATTTAAGCAGCTTTTAAGATTTGCAGTTCAACAGTAGCTTGCCGTAACAGGGCAGATCTGTCAGTGAGAGGGTTTCTGATGATGCAATATTTCTACCTTGCATTTCATTGGCCAGCATGTTACTTTATAACCTGCACAGATATAGAGTCTAGTTGGAATGAACCAATTATCCAGCTTTCCTGCTTGTGTAATTGAATTCAGCACCTAATAAAGCTGTGGGCTAAATTCTCTGCTGGTGTAAACTGATACAGTAGCATTGATGTCAATGATGTGCCAGTTTATGCCACTGGAGAATTTGCTCTGATTGTTTTTCTAACTCTCCTCCAGACTTTTAATGACAATTTCTCCAAAACACAGCATGGGGCTGTATCGCTTGATTACTTGTGGCACCTTAGAGACTAACAAATTTATTTGAGCATAAGTTTTTGTGAGCTACAGCTCACTTCATGGGGTGCAGCCGATGAAGTGAGCTGTAGCTCGAGAAAGATTTTGTTCAAATAAATTTGTTAGTCTCTAAGGTGCCACAAGTCCTCCTTTTTATGGCTGCTACTCTGAAATTTGATTGCTTGTTATGGCAGTAAATTCACAGAAGCACATCATGCTTAGCGTGCATTCAATGCATTTAAAGGTTTCCTAGGGTTGCTGCTTAGTAGTTAAAGAGGCTGCCCTGTGCCTGTAAGCCCTTTTTCCTGGCAGCATAATTGAAGCAGTCAAACAAAATATTTGCTGCAGGAAAGTCAGAATTTAATTGGGCCATATCTTTAGAGTCCTATTTGCTTAGCTGGATTCCACTTTCCAGAAGCTGCTTTCCTGCAGGCAAAAAGGGGGAGGTATGCACCCCACAAATCATTGTGCAGGGCACAGCTGAAGATCAGCCTAGGGAAGAGTCCAAATAGTGTTGTTGGTCCCTGTCTCCATTATTCTGGCTCAGCCTCTGGGATGGGATGGGGGGGACACGTTCAGTTCTGGATCTTACAATTAAACTTTCAAGATGTCTTTAAGAATTTCCTCTGGCTTGGAAATCCCTCCCTACCTCTTCCCTCTCTTTCAGTGGCCTGATTCACCATCTAATGCTCCAGCGTGAATTCCTAAGGAAGCCAACCCTAGTGGGGCAAGGGCAACTCAGTGGCTGGGCTTTGCACCATTGTGCAGGAGACTCCTGGGTCTGAGTGGTAGTTCCTTGCTCTCTGCATAGGCAGAGACTGAGCTCTGTCCTGACCTAGGGCCAGTGAGAGGATGGTATCGATGAACTAGAGAGAAGCCCATCCTGTCATCATTAACTGATCCAATGATGATCATGATTCAGGGCCAAGGGTCCAAAAATCAGGGGACAGTTTTGTCCATTTCTGCCTAAACTAAGCAAGAGAAGCAGCTTCACCACAAACCAATATCCAGTCCAGATATCCTTCTTTGTAGGGCCGCAATGAACTGGACTGAAAGCCTCTATTCTGTTCTCCCCAGCCACTGACCGATTAACCTCATTAGCTTTTCTCTCCCAGGCCAGAGTAGTTGAACTAGGTCATAGTGAACTCAAGGTCCAATCCAGGTAGTTAAGGAAGAGCGGGGCTGCTGCAGGCTGTAGAGGAGCCCCTGGAGAGAAAGCAGAGAAGCGTTTCCAGCAGTGCTGGGCCATAAACCAAAACTGTGAATCTGAGCCCCCCAAATCTTCAGGACAGTTTGGTTCTAAACTGGAACTTTGGGACACGGACTTGGCTCTAATTATTACTGGGTCATCCTGCATCTTATACAAGCACAGCAGATCATCTGCAGATAGTGCCTGGGTCCAGTGTCAATGCACTTATTACTCTGAGTGAGCTGGATGCTATAAGGAGGCAGATGAACTGGTACAGAGCACCACCTACTGGGGAAGCTAAATTCTCCAGCAGGATTAAAACCAGTGAATATCCACAGTGACCCTATTTCCAGAGTGTTTTTTTTATAAACTTTTCATCAGGCGTGTGCGTGCGCACACAAAAGTGTGTGTTTTAAATCTATCCCTGGCCATGCATGAAGTAATACCCAACTGGGGAGACTTGGCTTTTACAGGTTTCAGAGTAGCAGCTGTGTTAGTCTGTATCCGCAAAAAGAACAGGAGTACTTGTGGCGTCTTAGAGACTAACAAATTTATGAGAGCATAAGCTTTCGTGGGCTACAGCCCGCTTCATGGAATGCATAGCGTGGAACGTATAGTAAGAAGAGATGGATATAGATAGATATACAGAGAAGGTGGAAGTTGCCATACAAACTGTAGGAGGCTAATTTTACAGTGAATGTAGTCAATGACTCAGGCTGGTAGAAGGTATCTGTCAGTCTGAGTCTTTGAAACAAGCAAAGCATGAGCAGTGAAGTAAACGCAGCCTAATCCTACATCCCTCAACCAAGGCCTTCAACCCTGACCCGCCAGGGTCGCTCTAACAGTAAGAGGAGAAATCTGTTCCATTGCCCACTCTGTCTTAGAGCATTCTGCTGAGCCTGCCAACCTTGGAACTAATGGTTTTCATACATAACATAGTGTGTAGTTCTGCTCACCTCATAGTAGTTCTGTCCTCAGCTACAGATCTGAACCAGTGTCATAAGTGCCTGCTAAACTAGTGCTTGTGAGTTGTTATGACTATGAGCCCATCAGTGCAGGAGGAATGGAGATGTTTATAATTTGCTTATATAGGCCGAAATCCTCCCCTCTCTTCCACTTTTCACATCAGCTTTGCAGCAGGAGTTGGACAGAAAACACCACCAGGCAGTGCAGCATGTCCATGCCACAGAGTACAGGTCTATGCAGGTTCCTGGTGCAGTGGTCCTTGGGGATGGAGCCTGGGCTCTATGTAGCAGTAGAGCCTCCAGTTCATCCTCCTCCTACGGAGACTTCTCCAGCCAAGCAACTCTGTCCCCATTCTGCAACCTGGCACGGGACCCTTGTCATGTCCAGAATGTCACCATGGTCAGCCCAGCTACTCAGGCTGGCACTGGGAAGACAATATGGGCCACGGCCATGCATAGTGCTTTACAGGCATGGACCACAACAAAGTCCTTGCACCAAAGAGTTTCAAGTTTGTATGTGGGCCTGTCTCTACTTCTATGAAGTCAATGAAAGTTGAACCACTTACTTCAATAGGAGCAAAATCAGATCCTAAACTACACCTGTGACCATCCACCCTTTAAAATGTATCAAATACAGTGAACTGGTCCTGGCTGGGATGCTCTCTGAGGTTGCCATTTGAAGTTAAATGCCTGTCATCCTTTAGTGTGGATCCCTGTCCTCTGACATTCTCTTAAAATGCAGGCAATGAACATCTAGGCAGGCAGATAATGTGACCTGTTATCTCTGATTGCTATTTATCCTACCACATTTTCCTGTATTGCTATAGGTGGCCATTGTAAATAGTTACAATGAGCTGCCAATTTACATTAAATGGTCACAAGATGGCATAAGAGTGTTTCTTATGGTACGGATGATATCAATATAAGTTGCTCAGCAAGAGAAATAAGGAACAAAATCATTGCAAACATAAATTGGCTTTTCATTGCCTACTAATTATGTTCTTCGTATAAGGCTACCCTGCCTTCAGAGTCCATTGTAAACTTCTTCTGTGAAATGCATACCTTGCTGTAACACAGAGAGAGAGGGAGAGAGACCGATTCCCATGAACAGCCTTATAGAGGGAGGCCTGGGCTTTGTACACAGCCATTAATTTGACCTGGGGAACCAACACACGCAGTAATACTGTACTAAGTCTGGGTCAGATTCTCTACTGGTGCAAACTGGAGCAGAGCCACTGAAGTCAGTTTACACCAGCAATATGCCAATTTACACCAACGGAATCTGATCCACTCTTCCTAATGACAGGTTTCAGAGTAGCAGCCGTGTTAGTCTGTATTCGCAAAAAGAAAAGGAGTACTTGTGGCACCTTAGAGACTAACAAATTTATTTGAGCGTAAGCTTTCGTGAGCTACAGGAAACGAGGTTCATTTTCTAAAATGGCTACTGATTTCAAGGTGTCTCCATGTTTCAATGCTTAGCTTTACATGCTTCGTTTTCAGAAATGCTGAGTGATCACAACTCCAGCTGAGGTACGTGGGCACTGCAGGTCCTCAGCTGTTCTGAAAATTGGGCCTGAAGGAAATGTCTTAATGTGGGCACCTACAAAAGTGACGCACCTAAAATCAGTGGCCATTTTTTTACCACGTTGGTCTGACTTACCCAAGATTCTCTAGTAAATCATTGGCCGAGTTAGGAATTGAGCCCAGGAGTCCTAATGCCTGATCTATTAGAGGAATATCCTTCTTGCACTGTTCTAGGACCAAGGAGGCCATTCAGCTGCATGCCGTCTTTGAAGCAGCTCAAACGCTGGACTATAGAATCACAAAGCAAAGGGGAGCTGCTCTTTGCTGACGTGAGAAGTTCAATTCCAAATAAGAGCACCTCCAGAAGCACACTTAAAAGTACAGTGCAGATATCTGCATAGCCCTCAACTGCTATGTACATAAGTAAATTGTCCTGATTTGGTCCCTTTAAAATGCATGTCTTGCTACTTGGGTTAGTTGCATAATCTGACTACTTGACTCAAATGGCTATTTGCAAGCTGAAGTCTGAAATCTGCTCTACAGAATGTAATCACCCAGCATAAGGGCAGAATCCAAACAGACACAAGATTTATGTCCATTCATTATGTTTTGTGTAATACAACCCTCAATATGTGCAGTAAATGGAAGCTGAGAAGTGTCGCTGAGGTGGATAAAATGTTGCAACATGAAAACCTTTGCTGCAATGGCAAGAAGAATGTAAGCACAAACTGGAGTGCAAACCCCTACCTAGGAGAGCAAGCAAGCATTTTTCACTCTTTAAAGGGCCTCATCCTGCTTCCTCTGACATCAAAGGCAAAGCCCTTGCTAATTTCACAGGGAGCAGGATTGTGCCATAATTGTTCCATCTATGTGCCCATTAAGGGGTGGCAAGAGGTCATGCTCAGAAGATGACCGCACTATATATACAAGCCAGCACTACACTCCACTCCAACCCCTATCACAATGGAGTGATCTACATGGGGCACTGTCAGCTCAAAGTGAGAGGCTTGGGAAATGTAACAATGCTACATTCCTTCACGTTAGGGGACAGAAATTAGGCTCGAATTTGGGGCCAGCAGAACTGTACATGGCACAGGACCTGAGGGGAGGTGGCTTCCACCTTTGCAGCACCCTGATTTTGAGACAACTGGGGATTGTTTTGTCCCCAGGCATAAACTAGAGCAGACCAAAAGTAGGGGTTATTATTGTGACTGTTATCTGTTTGTATTATTGGAGCACTTAAAAGACAAAGCCAGTCCCTGCCTCAGAAGGCTTACCTTACAGCCTGCAGCCCATGTCCCCAGGGGCCATGCTGGCCCAGAGGGTGGAAGTGCCTGTTTTGCAGGCCTGCCCAAATATTCTAAAGCCACATTGGCAAGTGGAAACCTGTGCACCTTCCACAGTTAGGCCATTAAAATCCTTTATAGGACCTACTTAGCAGCGATCCCAATGAGCTCAGACATTGAATCCAAATATTGAACTCATTTATACACAATAATAAGACTTCTAAGAGCCATGAAACAACATAATACTTCCCTATTGACTGGGGAGCTTCTGACCACCTATTAATGGCACATGAAAGCTCCAGAGGGCCCTGGACTCGCACAGAGCTGTTCTATTCTATTCTATTCTATTCTATGCAGGGTCTTACTGTAGTATATACAGCATTAAGCAATGTTACTAACATCTCCCACATTTTTTCTCTCAACCTCTCTTCAGGGAGAGAAGTATGTACATGGAGAGTTTTGGTTTGGAATTTATTGACTTACTATATGTTGCTATATGTTTATGTTAGAGAAGTCAAGGTCAAAGAAACTGGCCTGGCACTTGGAGCAAAAGATGGTGAGGTTTGGGATGGCCCTTAGTCCCTGAGGGGAGTTAATTCCACAGACTTTGGCCAGCCGATGAGAATGCTCTGTCTCCTGCACAGATGAGTTGAAACTAGGTGTAGGGAGTGTCATTGTGCCAGAGAAGTAACCACAGTCTTTATCCCAGAGTTGTCGGCAAACTTTTAGGTACCCTGAACCCAGCCCACTGAGCACGTGGAAGTTAAGAGCCTGATCTAATCTCCTTTACAGTCAATGGAAAGACTCCCATTAGGCAGGCACCATGGAATTGTGGATAAGAGGGAGGAGACCTAGTTCTCATCCCAGCTCTGCTACCGCTATCTAATCTCTCTATACCTCCCACCCTTTATCTACCTTGTCTAATTAGATAGTAAACTTGGGCGGGAGGGACTGTTGATCACTATGGGTTTGTACAGCACCTAGCACATTGGGGCCTGGATCGCAGCTGTAGCCTCTAAATTCCAATGTAACACAGATAATAGATAATAATTACATTAGTGGGCTTTGCCTTGTTTCTGCAGGATCTGAGCAACCTCCCAGGCCGTACGCCAGTAGGAGGCTGCATGGTGGCGAGGTCAGCTATAGCTGGGGCTAATGTACAACATGGCTTTCTGGGAGAACCCCAAGAGCTGGGCTGGGGGTAGGAAGGGTGGCTCTAAGAGCAAATTTAACATACACTCGCAGAAAAAAATAAAACCTGTAGCTGCTTCTCAGACCCACTCTTCAAAACAGAGCTCCCAACACCCGCCCTGCTCACAAACACCAGTCCTTGTCAATCCCCTTTCTCCCCCAAACCCAGATAAACTTCACAGTGCTGCTGAGGGTCAACAGATGTGGGATACTGCAGCTCAATGTACAGAGTAAATTCCAAAGGTGAGGGCTCGTCCTGGGGAACACCCTGCTGGGAGCTCCCGCAGTTAACTTGTGTCTGATCCGGCTTGCCCACCTCCATTAGCGTATCAGTAGCAGTAATGCTCATGGAGAGAGGCAGGCTCTCAAGCAGGAAAGTCCCAAGCTGTTTAGTGCTTTATAGCTCAAACGTAACCCATAAAGCTGCTCCTAGAGAGACAGAGTCAGTCACGCACATCCTAGAGTACTGCTGTCAGGAGCTCACAGCGATTTGGAGAGGAGTAGCTATAGTCCAGCAGGCCAAACCCAAGAGTTGGGTGCACCAGAGACACAAACACAGCCAGCCACAGATCACAAGAAAGCATGCTTAGTGGAGCAGATGGGGCACTGACTCTACAATGGTATGCGGGGGGGGGGGTGAGAAGAGGAAAAGGATTGTAGAGCCCTGACTGATCCCACCTCCCCTGCTGTCTGTAGGCTGGGAATCAGCAGAGGTAGGGAAGCTGTACATCAGGAGGTCAGGCCGATAGTGGAGAAGGATGGATAGGGTGCCCAGAGGAGCTCTTTGCATAGTGGTGGGCCAGCAGCAAGAAGCAGCTATTCTCTTAGGTAGGAGAGCACAGTATGCTGGTACACAGCAGGACTCACCAGGAAAGGGCTAGAAAGGTGAGCGGGGTGGAGGACATAGATACACCTACCTGCTCATGTCTCATATTCCCATCCTATTTCCTTTCTGTTTTTGTGTTGCCAGTCTTTTTTATTTCTTTTTCCATTCAGTGCCATATATATACAGATGCAGCATCAACATCTGAGTCTGTACAAGCCTTGCAATGGGGCTGCAAGGTGATGCCACAGATACCCAGGGACCAAAGTGGCAGGATAAAAAGACCCAGAGCTGCTCCCTTGACAACTTAGCTGAGGCCCTTTTCCTGCTTGAAACAAAATCTTAAGAACACTGAATTAGGGAAAGCAAAAAAAAAGCCTCTGAAGCCAATAGGTATAAGTGCTGCTTCCCTGAGGAGCTGCGGGGCAAGGAGAGAAGGAAATGGGCACTTTGAAGTAGACCCTAAAGCTAGAGTTTCACTGGAATGCATTTAAACTTTGTGTGCTGGGTGCCTTGGTCTCTGGAAACTAGATGATGATAAGCATGGTTTTGAGGCCTTGCTCATGGGGTGGGTGACTAAGACACCTGGGTTCTAGTCCTGCCTCTGCCACTGACTCGATGTGTAACCTTAGACAAGCCGCTTCAGGCCTTAGCTTCCCTTCCTGCCCTTTGCCTATCTTTCAGAGTGTGAAAAGAAAAGGAGTACTTGTGGCACCTTAGAGACTAACAAATTTATTAGAGTATAAGCTTTCGTGAGCTACAGCTCTCTTCATCGGATGCTCACGAAAGCTTATGCTCTAATAAATTTGTTAGTCTCTAAGGTGCCACAAGTCCTCCTTTTCTTTTTGCGAATACAGCCTAACACGGCTGCTACTCTGAAACCTTTCAGAGTGTGAACTCTTTTAGGCCAGGCACGGTCTCTCACCATGCAAACACACAGCATCCAGCACAGGGGGGCTTCAATCTTGGCTGGGGCCTCTAGAGATAATTATGAATTAATCCCCGGGAAGGTGGCGGAGAGGGATCAGTAGCGGTTTGGACAGCGCCTTGAAACCATCCTGAACAGCACCATCATTTCCTTCCTCTCTCTCCTCTTATTCCCACTCTTTCCCTTCATCCTCCCGGCTCTACCCTTTCCTTTCCCTCTACCTCTCCCTATCCATCCCATCCCTTTCCTCTGTCCCTGGACCATCCCTCTGATTTTACCTTTTCCCCGCGCCCTGGTTTCCTACTCCTCCTCTCCCTACTGCCCCCTACCGCAGCATCCGGATCCCGGCGGTGGGCAGGGGCCGAGCTGCCGGACCCGACCACCGGGCAGTGACTGCGCCCGGCCCCGGGCCTCTCCTCCCTCCTGCCCCCTCCCGCCGCATCCGGCTCCCCGGCGGTGGGCGGGGCCGAGCTGCCGGACCCCGCCCCCCGGGCAGTGACTGCGCCTCGGCCCGGGCCTCCTCCTCCCTCCCTGCCCCCTCCCGCCGCATCCGGCTCCCCGGCGGTGGGCGGGGCCGAGCTGCCGGACCCCGCCCCCCGGGCAGTGACTGCGCCTCGGCCCGGGCCTCCTCCTCCCTCCCTGCTCGTCGGCGGCCGCTCGCTCGCTCGCTCTCCTCCCCGCGCCGCTGCCCGAGCGCCATGGCGGACCAGCCCGCAGAGCCGGCCCCGGCGCCCCCCGCCCCGGCCGGCGGCTCGCAGCGCCTGCTCTTCTCTCACGACCTGGTGTCGGGCCGCTACCGGGCTCGGTGCGCTTCGGCTGGTGCGCCTCATCCACGGCGAGGACTCGGACTCGGAGGAGGACGAGGGCGGCCGCGGCGCCGGGGCCGGCAGCTCGGGGGGCTCGGAGTGCGGGGGCCCCGGGGCCGGCGGGGCCGAGGAGAGCCGGGCCAGCCCCCTGCGTCGCGGCTACGTGCGGGTCCAGTGGTACCCGGAGGGCATCAAGCAGCACGTCAAGGAGACCAAGGTGAGCGGCTCATCTGCATCTCATCTGCATGGATTTGCATGAGCCAGGGGCTGCCGCGCCCACTCGCCCCCCGCGTGGAAACGGTGCAGCCCGGGGCCTGGCCCGGCAGGCTGCACCCCGCGCGTCGGTGCGCTGCAGCCGCCAGCAGGCCCCCCCCCCCCCGCCCCCGGGATCCCCGCTTCCCGGACCTCTGCGCGGGCTTCCCGGGGCTGTCGGTGGCAGGGAGATTTCCTCGCCATCCTCGTCCCTAACCTTGATGGCTCCGTGGAGCTCCTCGGTCATGGGCGCCCTCGGCCCCACAGGCGTGGGCTCATGCAGGGGCGCTGGAGCAATGTGTATGGTCGGGGTGCTGAGAGCCATTGAACCAAATTGTAACCCCTGTATGGGATGGAAACCACTTCAAGCCCGCAGGTGCGGCAGCCCCCCTAGTTCCAGCTCCTGTGCGCTCGTGGCATTTGGCAATACAATATTCGCATGGTATGCGCTGGACAGGGACACCAGGGGAAACGACAAAGGGATTGTGATTTCCTAGGGGCAGGGGCCTTATCCACCAATTGTCACGCTAGCCTGTGGGGTTATGCAAATGGTAAGATACCAAGGCCGCAGATGGTAAGATACCAAGGCCGCAGCTGTCTCTTAATGGGAAAACTTATCCTGCAATTATTCCTAGTATCAAGAGGCACTTTGGGATGGGATTGTTGTTATTCCTTATTACTGTAATCTGTTCTCTCTTGTTGGAAGTTTCATTGGCCTCTTACGTATGTTAATTTTGTTGGGGTTGAAATATATTTTCCTTCTTTCGGGAGGCTTTAAAGGTAGAAATTAAATCTCCTTGCCTCTCTAACCTGGAGAGGATACAGCTCTTACCTGCATAGAGGAGATCAAAATATAGCTGTCTCATTCAGATTTTGGTTTAATTTTAAAATAATCCTAAAAAGTCTAGAAAACTGGTAAAGGCCATTGTCTGTGAAGGTGAATTCAACAGTGCCCTGTAATAGATTTTCTGTTCTTTAGGGAGAAGTGAGTGCACTATGTATTTTTTTTATAAACCTCAACATAGGGGGGTTAACTGCTAAGTACAATAGCTTTGGACAGTGAAACATTTCAGTGTGACATAGCGGTGTACAGACATGAAGTGAATTAATAGATTTGCACTTTTTTTTCTGAATGATTATTCCTATCAGTCATGCACGTGTTAATTTGTGACCTTTCATTATAGTTCAAAGGCTGTAAGGTGTGAGTGTTTGAGGTCTGGTTTAGAGTACTCCCACTTTCCAAAGTTAGTCTACTGCTGGGTTTTACGCACAGTGACTGATAATACATGGGAGACAAAAGAGAGAGAGGGCACCCTAACATAATACAAAGGGGCCTGGGATGAATGGGTGTCACACACAACAGAAGGCCTGTGCGAAACAGAAAGAGGCTGCATGCTATTTTATGGTGGTAAGTGAAGATATGAGTCTCTTAGCACAATCTTTTACCCGCCTCCTCAAAAATCATGCAACAGAAGTCTGTTGAAGAAAGCAATGCATTTGTAATACAGTAGAAATTGGTAGGATCACACAACACTAATAAGTAGAACCAAATGTAGATTGTATTGTCACTAGGCATATTGACTCTTGTTTAAAATATATGAAAAATGAATAAGATATATTCACAATATCTCTTTTTAAAAAAAAAAAAAAATATCCCAAACCCTCATTTGGGATTTGTGTTCCTTAAGTGGTGGTAATTGCTTTTCAAATAAAATCTTCAGCCAAAATTTTTAAATTTGGTGCCTAAAGTTAATCTTTCAAATGCATTCGGAAGCTCCTAAAGCAGGGCTCTTGGAGTGCGTAAATATGGATTTAGGAGTCTAACATTAAGCTCTCAGATTTAAAAATGTTAGCCTCTGTTTTACCGTATTATATCACATTGCAATATGGAAAACACAGATGTCCTGAATGTAACAGAATTCAGAGGAGACCACTTAATTGAGTAGCTCCTTTCCGTTCCCTTTTATAGTCATATAACTTCAGTGAGGGTGTAAGAGGCAGAAGTGCCTAAATTGTCCTATTGACTTTCCATTTGAAAATCTGCCCCAATGGCAAAATTGATGGGAATGTCAGGTACGAGATGGACTGAAATTTAATTTTAGTTAAAAACAGTATCTTACAAAAACCTGAGGCCAATAGAAGTATAGCCATGAAATAATTTTTTTTGCTACAGTTTTTTAAATAATCTTCCCAGTATTACTTCTGACTGAGCCATTGCACTGTTAATAGAACTGAAATGTTAAACTGACACCAACTCTTTTTCGTTGTCTAAGCTAAGAGAGATGCAAAATGTAAACGCCACATAATTGTGGTTGGGAGGAGAACATTAATTGCCATTTTAATGGTTTATGGTGTTAGTAACCAGCTGTACGCAAGGGTATCTTTTTTTTTTTTTTTTTTTTTTTTAATACAACTTTGAGTCTGACTCTTGCAAAGGTACCTCTAGCTGTGAGATTGCAAATTTCACTTTCTTGGAAAGTATTTGACTTGATTACCTAAAGCCTGATAAAATTAAATCATGGATTTGAGATTAAAATTCTTTTCCACTCTCCTCCCAGTTCTTTTGAAAGCCTACTTTTCTTATGAGTTTATGCTCAAATAACTTGTTAGTCTCTAAGGTGCCACAAGTACTACTCATTCTTTTTACTTTTTCTTACTGTTAGTCAGTTTTGCAATGGAGAGGGACTAGAGATAGTCTCAAGGCTTAGAGTCAACAGACTGGATTCTTTTTTCCAGCTCTGCCATTGACCACTTACGACAATGAAGAAGTCACTTGGGGCTTGTCTGCATGGATTAGCCCTGAACACTAGGGAGGTGTTTGAAACAGCACTACATAAAAGTGCACTAGGGAACTTTTTAATGGGCAGTAGCAGGGGCCAAATGGTCGGATTAATGCACAGTGTGTTAGTGTGCTTGAGAAATCATGCCCCCATAGTGTGTTACCCTAGCATGTAGAAATGCTTTTGATTTATGCCTCAGTGTCCTTGCGTGGAAATGTGGACACTCCTCTACCTCACACAGGTGTTGTGAGGCTTAATTCATTGATGTGTGTAAAGCACTTTAAGATCTTTAGATAGGTGCTCTTTTAGTGTAAAATATTATTACAGGCAAGTGCACGCATTTAGCACCAAAGAGGGCCAAAATCCAGAAAAGGCTCTTGTAGCAACATACAAGGATAGCAGAAAATAACCACTAACTTCTTATGCAAATGTGGAAAGTTCCAATGCTTTTCTCTAAGCTACATAACCAGGCAGCCTGAATTAGAAGCCTATCATCATTCCTAACTTGTCCTTCTAAAGCTACATCGTCCGGTTAAAAGTAAATCTTCCTAATATGTTAGGAAATGGACAGTGATAACAAGCTAATCTTTTCCATTCTTGATTCTAGCTAGCTTTTTGGCTTTCCTGTGCTTATATTTTATGAGAGTAAATGTTGCAGACCAATGTTTGCTTGAATTTAAATAAAAAGAAAAGGAGTACTTGTGGCACCTTAGAGACTAACAAATTTATTAGAGCATAAGCTTTCGTGAGCTACAGCTCACTTCATCGGATGCATTTGGTGGAAAAAACAGAGGAGAGATTTATATACACACACAGAGAACATGAAACAATGGGTTTATCATACACACTGTAAGGGAGTGATCACTTAAGATAAGCCATCACCAACAGCGGGGGGGGGGGGGGGGGGAGCAGGAAAACCTTTCATGGTGACAAGCAGGTAGGCTAATTCCAGCAGTTAACAAGAATATCAGAGGAACAGTGGGGGGTGGGGTGGGAGGGAGAAATACCATGGGGAAATAGTTTTACTTTGTGTAATGACTCATCCATTCCCAGTCTCTATTCAAGCCTAAGTTAATTGTATCCAGTTTGCAAATTAATTCCAATTCAGCAGTCTCTCGTTGGAGTCTGTTTTTGAAGCTTTTTTGTTGAAGTATAGCCACTCTTAGGTCTGTGATCGAGTGACCAGAGAGATTGAAGTGTCTCCAACTGGTTTTTGAATGTTATAATTCTTGACGTCTGATTTGTGTCCATTCATTCTTTTACGTAGAGACTGTCCAGTTTGGCCAATGTACATGGCAGAGGGGCATTGCTGGCACATGATGGCATATATCACATTGGTAGATGCGCAGGTGAACGAGCCTCTGATAGTGTGGCTGATGTGATTAGGCCCTACGATTGTCCACATATCTATTCAGGGGACACGAGTTGGCAACGGGCTTTGTTGCAAGGATAGGTTCCTGGGTTAGTGGTTCTGTTGTGTGGTGTGTGGTTGCTGGTGAGTATTTGCTTCAGATTGGGGGCTGTCTGTAAGCAAGGACTGGTCTGTCTCCCAAGATCTGAGAGAGCGATGGCTCGTCCTTCAGGATAGGTTGTAGATCCTTGATGATGCGTTGGAGAGGTTTTAGTTGGGGGCTGAAGGTGATGGCTAGTGGCGTTCTGTTTTCTTTGTTGGGCCTGTCCTGTAGTAGGTGACTCTGGGTACTCTTCTGGCTCTGTCAATCTGTTTCTTCACTTCAGCAGGTGGGTATTGTAGTTGTAGGAATGCATGATAGAGATCTTGTAGGTGTTTCTCTGTCTGAGGGGTTGGAGCAAATGCGGTTATATCGTAGCGCTTGGCTGTAGACAATGGATCGAGTGGTATGATCTGGATGAAAGCTAGAGGCATGTAGGTAGGAATAGCGGTCAGTAGGTTTCCGATATAGGGTGGTGTTTATGTGACCATCGCTTATTAGCACCGTAGTGTCCAGGAAGTGGATCTCTTGTGTTTCCACCAAATGCATCCGATGAAGTGAGCTGTAGCTCACGAAAGCTTATGCTCTAATAAATTTGTTAGTCTTTAAGGTGCCACAAGTACTCCTTTTCTTTTTGCGAATACAGACTAACACGGCTGCTACTCTGAAACTTGAATTTAAATGATTGCCTATATTAATACAAAGTTTAATAAAATTATCCTCTTACAACAGAATGTAAATTTAGGACCTATGGTAATGGATGAAGACCCTTTGGCCACACCATTGGAAAAAGTGCATTAAGCTTGCTTATTACTTATTTTGATTCCTAAATATGGTTATTTTTCTAAATTGGTTCCATTAATAGTATCAGTAGCAAGGTTCTTCTGTGGTGGCATAGACTCTGGCATTCACTCCAGATTTTTATATTTTACCTCTTCATGCTCCCTTCAAGCCTGCCTTCCTGTCCTCTGCACGTAACCTCAGACACTGAAACAATTTGAAAATCTTCATTGCTGAATAGCCCCAAAATCTCCTGTTTTGGGAGTGTGCGTCTTATCTGTGTTCTGGCTTGTTCTTAAAATCCTAAATCTAAAAACTTTCTTAAAATCATGTAGCAAAACCTGAATTGCCCTCCTTGCTGATTTAAGATACACACATAAAGTCTTTACATTGAATGGAATTCTTGCTCTGTGTATATAATATTTAATTTGCCATCCTAAGGAGATGGAGCCATTGCTGACTGAATCCATGTCTGAAAGTTGCAGCAGCCACTTTCCTAGCAAAAAGAACAGGAGTACTTGTGGCACCTTGGAGACTAACACATTTATTTGAGCATAAGTTTTTGTAATTGTAAACACTTTGAACCCAGTCTAATTTTCATTTCAAGAGTTTCTCCCCCAATATGCATTTAGGAAAGGTAGTGAGCGAAAATGCCTAAGTGTATTTAATGTTAACAGGTACTTTATGATCCATTTAAAAAATACTTTTCCCTTCTCTTATCTTTCATCCCAGAATCTCAAAACTCTTTTCATCCTCTGATCTTCACAAAGCCTGGTATTCCTGTTTTCTAGATGGGGAAAATGAGGCACAGTGGTTGAGTTCACAGGAGGTCACATCTCCTGACTTCCAGTTCTATGCTCTAATCACTAGACAGTGCCTACTCCATCAGTAGTAAGAGGCACACAACTATCTTATTTCAGAGTAGCAGCCGTGTTAGTCTGTATTCGCAAAAAGAAAAGGAGTACTTGTGGCACCTTAGAGACTAACAAATTTATTAGAGCATAAGCTTTCGTGAAGTGAGCTGTAGCTCACAAAAGCTTATGCTGTAATAAATTTGTTAGTCTGTAAGGTGCCACAAGTACTCCTTTTCTTTTTACAACTGTCTTACTGCATCTACCTTCATGTCAAGGGAGATGGGTTAGTGCTGTTCTAGATTTTTATTTATTTTTTTTCCCTCAAGTGACAAATACTATAGTGCTAGTTTGTTTTTCAACTATCCCCCTCAGTATGACATATTGTCAATGGGGAAAAAAAAAATCATTTCATTATTGCCTCGTAATAGCACTGATACTGCATGTCCTTACTCTGTAGGTTGGGAGTATGCTGATCAAGTTGCTTTGGCAAAAACGTTTGGGGATCCAGAACTGGAACAGCAGGGTCAAGGCACAGTGACAGAACTGTATTGGAAGTTTGTGTTTTGGTGCTAGTGAAGGTAACGAGTTAGTACTGCAAGTTTTTAGTTGTTGCTGCTGTTCCAACCAGAAAGCCTAACCAGCAAGCCTCTTCAGTGTTAATTCAGTGACTGATCAGCCTTGTTAATGTCAGATAACTTCTTGTTTTCTCTAGTTATCCCTGAAGTCTCATTGCAGATCCAGCTCTGCTTCCATCCCACACAGCTCTCCTGTTCCCACTATTTATTACTATAATTGCTTGACCTCAAATGCGGAGTCATGAATATGAGGCAGGAAACCTTTTTTTTAAAGAAATGAGTCTGATTTATTTCAAAACTTCTCTTTTTATTTGGATTCTGTCCTTTTATCTGTTTTGATTTAAACTTTTAAACCACAATGGTTCTGTATTTGCACTGTGGGGAATAAAAGTTTCCTATTTAGTGAAGGTCTATGCTGTCGCTTCTCTTTATCCCTCTTGTAGTTGATATCAAATTTGTCTTTTGAGACCCAAATACATAAGAATGGCCATACAGGTTCAGACTAATAGTCTATCCATCTAGCCCAGTATCCTGTCTTCCAAGAGTGGCTGGTGCCAGATGCTTCAGGGAGGGAGTGAACCGAACAGGGCAACTTATCAAGCGAGCCATCCCTGCAGGCTGGAATCTATGCTTCTTACTGTAAATGCGTCAGTGGTAATGGTCTGGTCCTGTGAAGTTAGGGGGTGCCATCAACTCCCATTAGCTTCAGTAGGAATTAAGGCTGCAGAGTATGGAACAGCCCTTGTGGGCTCCGTCCTAAATTCTGAGTAATGTGGCTAGTTGTAGAAAATGTACTTGTCATCCATTAGCAAGGGGCAACATGATGAGAAGGTGCCCAGTGATTCTTCTAGGCTAAACGTGCAACGACCCTCTTTTCTCTCCCCCTTCCTCCTTCCCTCCCCCCTAGCACTCTGTGCTTTGCAGTTTTTCTCTCCGGTCTAATTCAGATCATGCAGTATGGGTTAGTCAGGTGTTAATCATAGCTAGAGAGTTTATATGTGATACATAACCATGATTGATGGATGAAAAATTAAGAGCCTGCAAAACCTTCCATCTGCAAAGGCAACCAGCATGTTTTTCTGTTTAGAAATTCATAGATGTCGTATTTAGCTTTTAACAGGTAAAGATGGATGGTTCTGGGTCACATAAGTATGATTTCTTGTCAGGCACCATGAATAAATGCTGATCGCTGTGCAGAATTGTAGTTTTGATGCGGTACGGAAATGTAATACCCTAAACCATTAATACTGGTTTTTATTGAGCAGGGGAAGCTATATCTAACTCTCTTGCCTCTGACATTTCAGTTGGTCTCTCTGGGGATTTCGTAGGAACCACCTGACCTTCACAGCGGTTAGAGAAGGCTTACTGTAATTTTTGCAGTTCTGGGAAAAATTGATTCACTTTAGTGGATAACCTGTTCCAACCCTGTGAATATCCACTGCAAAGTTATTTGCACTTGACTTGATTGTCCATTTTGCTCTGCAGGTTGAAGACTTTGATTCATATGACTCTGGCTATATAGACAAAAGGTATGTCTACACTATGGAGGCTATGGCTGTGTCAACGCTACAGCATAGCTATGTCTGCATAACTAGGCGGGCATAACCCCATAGTGTAGACGCAATTTCGCTGACAGAAGGGCTTTTTCTGTGGTGTAGGAACATCACATCCCCAAATGAAGTTAGCTATGTTGACAGATGCCCTCTTCAATAGCTGCTGTGGTCATGGCTGTGTGGTCAGGGGTGTAGTTTTTTGGGGTTTTTTTGACTGATGTAGCTATGGTGATACAACTTTTCAGTGTAGACCAGGTCTCAGGGATCATCACAAGTATTTTATAATAAAAATGAAACCTTGTGTAGCCTGCAAAACCACTTAAATAACAGCTATCACTGTCCCATGAGGGGTTATTTTGAGACATTAAGGATAGGAAAATAATATAGTATGAAGTGCATGGAAGTGATGGAATTATAGGCAAACCAAGAAATCCATACATAATTATGCAAACTGCATCCATTTTTATTTTTAATATTTATAAAATCTTTCATCAGGGAAATGCATTGAAATGCAGCATCTCTTTTCTAGTGTTGATTCTGCAGCAAATCAGCTGCATTCACCACGACATACAGTTAACTGAAAAATAATAATCATTTGTTAAGTTCCCAAAACTATTAAAAATAAAAAATAACTTAAACATTTGTTAAATGTCCAACGAGACGAGAATGAAAATCCAGTCCAGCATTAAAGTACTTGCCTATGTGAGTGAGGCTGTTGCTGCAACCCTCATAAGAAATCCTCCTTCATTTACATTATGCAAGTCGGAGAGCAGGCAAGCAGTTTAAAGCAGCTCTGAAAATTTAATTTTGTCATCTCTCCTGGAAGAATCTGCATTGAGTTCAAACAGAATTTTTCTGACAGATGCTTTTGAGGACAAGATTTCAGTTGTTTTCCTCCCTCTTCACCACCTTTCCATATCCCTCCCTCAAATCCCCCTTCTCGTCAAAGAAAAGAGACATAATTTTAATGTTTGGTGTCTGTGTTGGTGCTAGGAGCAATGTTAATAACTGACATTTGCAAAGCTAAAAGCCTCATCCCACTTGACTGTTTAATTACTTGAGGGATTTAAAAGGCTCTGAAGGTTGATAACACCTTCCTTAAATGCTGGCTAGGAAGAACCTGCTTCATTGTTTCCACTCTGCCTGTTCCCTCCCCAGCACGTGCTTCTTTTTTCTTAAAATGGAACATCATCATCTTAGAAAACAACATTCTTCTCTGAAATCTTTGAACCTACTATTACACAACACACTTTCAGTTATTAGAACTGAAAGACACGAGTATTTTTTTTCAGTTTTGCTTTGTGCATTTGACAGAATTTGAATGTATAATTCAGTTTTGCTGTTTCTCCAGTACAGTTGTTCTCCCACTTGTGGACGTCTGTCTTTAACATAGTCCTAAAGCAGGAAGAAAAACACTTTTAAAATTAGTATTATGTGATTCTGAAACAACAATAATTGTTAGAAGGCTCCTTTTTAAAAATAAAAAAAAAATTTCAAGTTTACAGTTTAAATAGTAAATGTAAATTTAAATAAATACATTAAAAATCCTATAGGCCTAGTTTGATGGTGTCAGGTTTGCAAATTAATGCCATCACCATTTCACCTACATGTACATTCACAGCTTTTTTCCTGGACGTTTGCTCATATTTATCAGGGACTTCATTCTCTGACAAGTCAGGCTATTACAGCAGTTTAAAAGGGACTCTATCAACTTGACTTTTGTGAAATTGACTCCAGAAAAAGTCACTTCCCAATATTGCACTCCCTTTAAATACTGTTGTCCTTTTAAAATTCCATCTTTTTTGAGATGTATAAGGGTTTTTCTGCTCTCCTGTTGATGGTTATAACTAGGGCCATACCAAATTCATGATCCATTTTGGTCAATGTCACAGTTATAAGACTTTAAAAATGGTAAATTTCATGACTTCAGATATTTAAATCAGCAATTTCGTCGTGTTGTAACTATAGGGGTCCTGACGCAACTCTGAAGGCAGGAGCACAGAAGTAAGGGTGGCATTATATGGTATTGCCACCTTTACTTCTGCGCTGCTGCTGGCAGGGCGCTGCCTTCAGAGCTGGGTGCCTAGCCAGTAGCTGCAGCTCTCCAACCACTCTGCTCTGGAGGCAGCGCAGAAGTAAGGGTGGCAATACCACGACCCTCCTACAATAACCTTCCAGCCCCTCCCCCCATGACCCTCTTTTGGGTCAGGACCCCCAGTTTGAGAAACGCTGGTCTCCCCTATGAAATCTGTATAGTATAGTGTAAAAGTACAAAAAGGACCAGATTTCACGGTCCATGATGCATTTTTCACTGCCGCGAATTTGGTGGGGCCTTAGTTATAATGGTCTTTTCAGAAAGAGAGAAGCTGACTATTTAGGGGATAAAGCGAAATTGGCTATAAAGAAAGCACTGTCAAATGCACCAAATAAACTGAAAAAATAAGGTTTGTTTCTGCTAACTTCTTTCAGCTATAGTGATCTTGGAGGTTACGGATAACTATAGTAGGTACAGGTTTCAGAGGGATAGCCATGTTAGTCTGTATCAGCAAAAAAAATGAGGAGTCCTTGTGGCACCTTAGAGACTAACAAATTTATTTGGGCATAAGCTTTTGTGGGCTATAATCCACTTCATCAGATGCATGGAGTGAAAAATACATTAGGCAGGCATAAATATACAGCATGTGAAAAGATGGGAGTTGCCTTACCAAGTGGGGGGTCCAGTGCTAACGAGGCCAATTCAGTCATGGTAGATGTGGCCAATTCCCAACAGTTGACAAGAAGGGGTGAATATCAACAGAGGGGGAAAACTACTTTTTGTAGTGACCCAGCCACTCCCAGTCTTTATTCAGGCCTAGTTTGATGGTGTCAGGTTTGCAAATTAATTCCGCTTCTGCAGTTTCTTGCTGAAGTCTGTTTTTGAAGTTTTTTTGTTGAAGAATGGCCACTGCTAAGTCAGTTATTGAGCGTCCAAGGAGATTGAAGTGCTCTCCTGCTGGTTTTTGAATGTTACAATTCTTGATGTCTGATTTGTGTCCATTTATTCTTTTGCGTAGGGACTATCCAATTTGGCCAGTATACATAGCAGAGGGGCATTGGTGGCACATGATGGCATATACAACATTTTCAGAAAAATGTGATTCTTCTTCCCCCCCCTCCCCCCCCCGAGATTGGCAGGTTTCTCTTGAAAGAATTAATGCATTTAAACCCTAAGTGCTTTATAAACTTTACATACAAGGATCACTGCAGCTACTTCTTGGGTAAAGCATGTTAGTTGTTTAACGACAATACTCCAACAGTTCAGGGAAAGAAGTGACAAATAATACCTGATTTAACATGAAACTGTTAAGGAGGATTTCTCCTATGCTGCATGTAATTACCCTGGTCAGAAAGTAGGATACCAGTTGGAAGTTAAAAACTGAGTGAAAATTTGTTCAAGTACAGCAGTGCTGAAATTTTCACATGGTGATTCTGAAAGTCCCTATGACAGCCATGAAGCACAACCGGGATGTGACTGTGCCTCTTCAGTATTGTAGTACAGGAATCGAACGTCCTTGGTGTGTCTGTGGCTACCTTCATTCCTGAATTGGATGCAGAGTCAGAACTGGTTTCTGGGTTTGCTTTCCCCATCTTGTTTTGGCTCTTCCTTCAGAACCCAGCTGTGCATTGAAACGAATAGGCCATAAAGCTATAGTAATAACAAAGTTACGGTGTGTTGGCTATGTCTGTACAGCAATGAAAGCTGTACTGAGCCTTGTCTCCAGACGGCAGAGTTACGGGTTCATTGCTTTAAGATGTTGCTCAAGCTCCACAGAGAATCTGACAAAGTGAAACTCTCTTTGAAACTTTAACCACTGGATGAAAATCTTCTCTGTAAAAATACTGGAAGAGACACCTCTGTAACTCCTACAAATCCATTTTGGACACTGACAAACCAGTTTATATTGTGGAAGAATGTAGACATTTGGCTTTTATGTGCAGTTCAGCTACTCTAAGAGATATGCTGGGTAAGCATTGAATTCAATATTTTTTCCCCGTTCACAGGATAGCCATTCTTACAAATAGGAAGGTTAAAAGCACAAGGCCAAGACAGTCAGATTTTAAAAATAATAAAAATCTGTTAAAACTGATTTTTTTTTCCATTTTATGTCTAATTTGTTTTCACTGTGGGCGCACATAGGCAAGTGTACGTACATACTATTAACTTTAAATGCCTTAAGAGTATTCGTGTGTTCAGCATTATTGGCATCCTCTAGTGAAGGAGTAATAACCTATTGGAATGGGGACATTTATTGGCTAGTAAGCCACTTGAGGCAGTGACCTCATCTCCTTCTGTGTCTTATACAAAGCCAGGCATTGGCATTTAATAACAAATGAATAATTAGAAATGAAATCAAATACTGCTTTGGCCTCTGTATACCTTTCTTTATAGGACCTGCAGACTTTTGAGGTTTTTGCCCTTTGTGTCTAGTTTCCAGCACTTGTGTAACCCCAGATTAATTATGTGTAGGTGTATTTGGGAACAGATGAACACAAAGCTGGAAAGCTCATTTGTCTTGTGTATTTTTCAGCATTTGGCCAAGACTTTCAAAATTGGGTGCCTAAGTTAGGCTCCTAAACAAGGGGCCCAGTTTTTGAAAGTTTTGAGCATCCACCCACCCTTTGGGATCACAGGGAGCTGCTGGGTGCTGAGCCCTTTTGAAAATTGTGCCATTTATTTAGGGTCTTAAATGTGGATTTAGTCCCAATTTTAGGCCTCCAGCTCTAAAAATCATGGCCTTTGTTTTCTTTGTCAGTTGTGGGTGCCACTGCCCAGTATGAAATGGCTGAACACAGTATGAAAGCAAGCAGAGGCATGAAGATCAGAAACTGAGAAAGCTGGGGAGGGGAAGGGAGTAATCAATATCGCACCAAACCTGTTAAGTCTGAGCTTCTCTTCCCCCTCTCCCCCCAGTAAATTTTAAACGGAAAACTCTCTTCAGTTTGCATTTGCAATGCTATCATTCACAACCTCCGTTCATGTCTCTTTTCTGAGATGAACAGAAACCAAATGGCTCTGGCATTGCTCCATTAAGCAGCAGCTATTTTATAGCATAAAAATTGCACCACTTGCAGTTCCTTATTCAGCACACATCAAACACTACTTAGGCGATAAGTTCTTATCGCTGCTTGTGATGTTGATGCTCCTTTTATGAAGGACAGGGCTCTGACTGGTAAGGAGACTAGATAGGGAGAAGCAAAGACCAGGAGGGAAGAGGGCTAATTAATCGCCAGGTAAAAGAGAAGGCCTCAACTTTGGTCTTTAGATTGTAGCAGGGGATTTTCTACTGGCTTAGTTCATCATTTTTATTAAAAGTAACTGGGCAGTATTTCCATCACATGCAGTGGAAGATGAAGCTTCTACTTAGAGTAAAATACATTAGCACTAGAGGGGCTGGAATTAGTTCCATCATGACTTTTTTTTTTAACCTACTTTTCAAAAGACGCTATTATAATTTTCTTGAGAATGAAAGGATTATATGTACGAATCATTTTTGTTTTAAGAAATAGGGTTCTGTTTCTCTGCTGATAATGATAATTTAACACTGATGTAGCACTTTTAATCTTCAAAGCATTTTCCAAACATTAATATCGCAGGACCTCTGTGGCCATTTCTCCGTTTGGGAAACATGGCAAAAATTTCCCAGCGTTGCTCATACTACGTCTGCCAGGTGGTATTAGCGATATTGGGAGCCCTAATGAAGTTGGGCTGCTGTTGTGTTAAGTACTCTGTTCATTAGACCTGCTCTAAGCAGGTTAGATAGCATGTTAATAAAAACACCTGCAAAGCTGCCCCTGAGCTGTATTCATTTTAGGAAACTTTTTGAAAATCCTCAGTGCAGACACAGCCAGAGACTTCTGTTCTGGACATATTATCCCTCTTCCATGACTTCCATATCACATTGGATCACATGCTGTGTAGGTAAGCATGTTGCCACTATACAATTACAATCTACATTCAGGTTTTAGGGATTATCCCTACTGATTCTGGAGCTCAGATCACCTTTGCAAAAAAACCGGGTAGAATTAGTGGGGGAAGCAAAAGTGGATGGGAATCTGGGAGGCAGTGACCATGAGTTGGTTGAGTTCAGGATCCTGACGCAGGGAAGAAAGGTAAGCAGCAGGATACGGACCCTGGACTTCAGGAAAGCAGACTTTGACTCCCTCAGGGAACAGATGGCCAGGATCCCCTGGGGGACTAACATGAAAGGGAAGGGAGTCCAGGAGAGCTGGCTGTATTTCAAGGAATCCCTGTTGAGGTTACAGGGACAAACCATCCCGATGAGTCGAAAGAATAGTAAATATGGCAGGCGACCAGCTTGGCTTAATGGTGAAATCCTAGCGGATCTTAAACATAAAAAAGAAGCTTACAAGAAGTGGAAGGTTGGACATATGACCAGGGAAGAGTATAAAAATATTGCTCGGGCATGTAGGAAAGATATCAGGAGGGCCAAATCGCACCTGGAGCTGCAGCTAGCAAGAGATGTCAAGAGTAACAAGAAGGGTTTCTTCAGGTATGTTGGCAACAAGAAGAAAGCCAAGGAAAAGTGTGGGCCCCTTACTGAATGAGGGAGGCAAGCTAGTGACAGAGGATGTGGAAAAAAGCTAATGTACTCAATGCTTTTTTTGCCTCGTTTTCACTAACAAGGTCAGCTCCCAGACTGCTGTGCTGGGCATCACAAAATGGGGAAGAGCATGGCCAGCCCTCTGTAGAGATAGAGGTGTTAGGGACTATTTAGAAAAGCTGGACGTGCACAGTCCATGGGGCCGGAGAATTGCATCGAGAGTGCTGAGGGAATTGGCGGCTGTGATTGCAGAGCCCTTGGCCATTATCTTTGAAAACTCGTGGCGAACGGGGGAAGTTCCGGATGACTGGAAAAAAGGCTAATGTAGTGCCCATCTTTAAAAAAGGGAAGAAGGAGGATCCTGGGAACTACAGGCCGGTCAGCCTCACCTCAGTCCCTGGAAAAATCATGGAGCAGGTCCTCAAAGAATCAATCCTGAAGCACTTAGAGGAGAGGAAAGTGATCAGGAACAGTCAGCATGGATTCACCAAGGGAAGGTCATGCCTGACTAATCTAATCGCCTTTTATGATGAGATTACTGGTTCTGTGGATGAAGGGAAAGCAGTGGATGTATTGTTTCTTGACTTTAGCAAAGCTTTTGACACGGTCTCCCACAGCATTCTTGTCAGCAAGTTAAGGAAGTATGGGCTGGATGAATGCACTATAAGGTGGGTAGAAAGCTGGCTAGATTGTCGGGCTCAACGGGTAGTGATCAATGGCTCCATGTCTAGTTGGCAGCCGGTGTCAAGTGGAGTGCCCCAGGGGTCGGTCCTGGGGCCCGTTTTGTTCAATATCTTCATAAATGATCTGGAGGATGGTGTGGATTGCACTCTCAGCAAATTTGCGGATGATACTAAACTGGGAGGAGTGGTAGATACGCTGGAGGGGAGGGATAGGATACAGAAGGACCTAGACAATTGGAGGATTGGGCCAAAAGAAATCTAATGAGGTTCAATAAGGATAAGTGCAGGGTCCTGCACTTAGGATGGAAGAATCCAATGCACCGCTACAGACTAGGGACCGAATGGCTCGGCAGCAGTTCTGCGGAAAAGGACCTAGGGGTGACAGTGGACGAGAAGCTGGATATGAGTCAGCAGTGTGCCCTTGTTGCCAAGAAGGCCAATGGCATTTTGGGATGTATAAGTAGGGGCATAGCGAGCAGATCGAGGGACGTGATCGTTCCCCTCTATTCGACACTGGTGAGGCCTATCTGGAGTACTGTGTCCAGTTTTGGGCCCCACACTACAAGAAGGATGTGGATAAATTGGAAAGAGTACAGCGAAGGGCAACAAAAATGATTAGGGGTCTAGAGCACATGACTTATGAAGGAGAGGCTGAGGGAGCTGGGATTGTTTAGTCTGCAGAAGAGAAGAATGAGGGGGGATTAGATAGCTGCTTTCAACTACCTGAAAGGGGGTTTCAAAGAGGATGGCTCTAGACTGTTCTCAATGGTAGCAGATGACAGAACGAGGAGTAATGGTCTCAAGTTGCAATGGGGAGGTTTAGATTGGATATTAGGAAAAACTTTTCACTAAGAGGGTGGTGAAACACTGGAATGCGTTACCTAGGGAGGTGGTAGAATCTCCTTCCTTAGAGGTTTTTAAGGTCAGGCTTGACAAAGCCCTGGCTAGGATGATTTAACTGGGACTTGGTCCTGCTTTGAGCAGGGGGTTGGACTAGATGACCTTCTGGGGTCCCTTCCAACCCTGATATTCTATGATTCTATGACTCTAAGGTCTGTTCATTTGCTGTGATGAGTAACGTTTTAAGGCTAGCAAGTAAACTCTCACGATGATTGGTAATGGGAAAAATGCTAAAGAATAGGCAAGAATACTTTTGTGTGGTCTAGAAAACTTTTATGACAATTTTGGAAGGCTGTCTCAAACATTTTGTATTAGAAATGTATTCAGTAATGTGTAATAGGCCATTAACTTCTGGAATGATGTTTAATACCTTCAAGGTGTTTTATAGAATCCAAGAGGTATTAAGAATGTATTTGAGTCACTGGTTAAATGAAATGAGGATAGAGCTTAGCCCTGAGTGGAAGTGTGGTGAAGCACAATTATAACTATCATACCTATGATGACTTCTCTGACCAGAATGGACACTATTATTTTTCTTTATCATGCTCAGGTCCACAGATCAGTTATAATGGGTTCTTCAGCTTGCTTGCCACGTGAGGGCAGAATCAAACCGGTCAGTCATGGCAGCAGGGGAATGCCCCACCCTTCTGACTTTCTTGTCTTCTCCACCCCCAGCAGTTCCATCCATCTCCCCAGCATCAGGCAGCTCAGCCAGAGCTTTTCTAAAGGAAAGGTCACATTTTATTTAAATATCCAATGTAACATTTTGCCGCCTCATTTATCTAATTCCCAGCAGTGTCCAGGACTGTGTTTGCCTTTTAGGGAGACTGTCCTCTCATCTCTCCTTCCCCTTCTGTTTTTGAAGTTGGGAGCTTTCTCTAAGATCCAGTATTGTACTCAGGACAGAGTAGTCATGTCTTCTGTACTGAGATCGGCCATGTAGCCATCATCTATAAATTCACCAAATTCAAAATTTGGGTCCTTACTTTGAGTAATGATGTGCGCAGGTGCAGCCCACCCCGGAGACAAATGGATCATCCGGAATAAAGAGGGAAATTGACATCCAAAGATTTGGGGTTGGTTTGTTCGGGGGGATTTCCCATGATTTGTAATAAGAGAAATCGTTGTGCTTTTTCTCCTCAATGTATATTTAACACACTTTCTGTACTTAAGAAAGTAGATCTGAATTGTCCTGGCTGTGGAAATTAACTCAACTGGGAGAAACTTCAGGGGGCATGGCATTCCCCTGCTGCCAGTGGCTCACAGGTCTGGTTCTGGCCCTGAGCTGCAAACTGGCTGAAGTATCCATTGCAATGGATCTGTGAACCTTTATTGCTCAAAGAAGGGAAATTTTCAGGTAAGCTTAGATGAAATTTTCTTATTCCGAACCATAGTTTGTAGCTTGGTTTGGCAAGCATTCTTCAAAAGCGGAGGGGGGGAACCCTGTCCATGCTGCTCTGAGAAACTACTAGAACTCTACTTGACTAGCAAAAACAGTGGTTTTTAAAGGGATGTTGTCAGATTGATTTGGGTCCAACATTCGATAATGCCTAAAATGCAATCTGCTTTCTCTCATACCTTTCCAATACTCAGTGGTTATTGTGTGAGGTGCTGCAAATTAGCTGGAATATTGATAGAGGATTGTAGTAGGTGAAGTGGGAATTCTGGGAAAATAATAGTTGGCGTATGTGCTCTTCATTTGTGTATTCATCTTTGGGTATGATGCGCGCAGAGGGTCTGCATGTGACTCCTCTTCCCTATCCTCCAGTCATTTCCTACTTCTGATGTAATTAAAAAGGAGAGGGAAAAATGATGAAAGAAGGGAGTTAGCCAAATGCCAGGGTAACTGGTGAGGTGTACCATGCTGCATCGGAGTGGGGAGAATAATCAAACCCAATGCACAAATATTTACCCATACCTTAATCATCTCCATCCTAAACCACCACGTTAATACATTTGTTTAATTAAGATACCAACTAATCTGCTAATCCTAGCTAAAAGATGTTTGGTGTTTCTTTGCATATACACCAAAGCTGTGAACCTGTTTCCATCTATCGTTGTTTCCATAAAAGCTACACAGATTTTTTTTTTTGTAGTGGCTTATTGTATTGGTCTTACAGTTTTACAATAACCACCTATTCGCCCAGAACATCAACTGATGCATATTGCTGAATTAGTTTATCATCTGCTCTTTGGTCTCCCAGACTAGAAAGTTCCTCTGTTCAGTTTTATGTGGGGTTAGAAATTTGTCCTGTATCAACACAAGATGTCCTTTAGTTCACAAAGTAAATCTGCCCTGTGATGACTGTCGTGGTAAAGTGTTAAGCACTGGATAGCTTATTCTGCTGTAACAAAATGATGAAAAGGGCTGCATTTTTTTATTTTTATTTTTTGCTTATGAATAATGGGTAGTCTTAATGCCTGATTCTCTGCTGCTTTCCACCTTGTATAAATTTGAATACCAGTGGAAAGTGGCCTAAAATGCTACAGTGGATATAAAAGAATGGAGAATTCTGGTTTGATAGCATTTCACATCCTCTCTGCACTTGCAAGGCCGAGTAGAATTGGTCTCTTAAAGTATAAAGCTCAAATCTATGAAATCATTGAGATAGTTGATGCCACAGGGACTTGTGCAGCCTTCCATTTCCTGCACTTCTTTTCCTTTTGTCTAAGAACAAGTTGTTTCCAGTTCAGTATTCAATACCAGTATTTCAGGGTAATATATCTTTATCATCAAGTGGGATCGATTTGATGATCTAATAGATTTCGTGTGACAGTGCTCCTAATTGGAGGACTCTGATAACTAATATGGAATAAATAACAGGGACATGCTACCTCTTCAGAAACTCTGATCCTTGTTTGTATATCTAAAGCTCCTTAATTAGGTGAGAGAAGAAAAATGCAAAAAGTGTGAGAGAGACTGTCTCATCTAAATCTTTCAGCATTGATGCTTTAATGTTTGGGAAAAGTTCTAGCCTTTCCTTAATCAAGCTGTCGCTGTGTTTTCCATTCTCCATGGCATGAGTTAAAGCCAAAGAGTCAGCCCTGTATATTAGTCTCAATTCTCAATTTACTGGCTTTCTTTCACAATAGTTAAATAAATGTTTCACAGTTGAGTGAGCTGTAGCTCACGAAAGCTTATGCTCTAATAAATTTGTTAGTCTCTAAGGTGCCACAAGTACTCCTTTTCTTTTTGAGAATACAGACTAACACGGCTGCTACTCTGAAACAGTTGAATTATGTCTTATATTAGCATAGTGAATGTGGCATTAGCGTCCATGTCCTGTTCAACATATTCTGTTGTTTAATTGGCGTTCCTATGGAAAAAACACAGTGTGCATTTAGACTTAATTTAATCTCTTCCACTATGATGCTTTGGCTTCTCCTTTTGTTTTTGTCCCATGCAGCTGCTTTCTCTTCAGATTATTCGTCTTTGTGATTAAGGCATGCATGACCATGAAAGCAAGGAGGTTTTACAGAGAATATACTCTTACCTTTGAACTCCCATAGTGGGTTTATTCAGCACAAAGCAGATTGAATGAGGCTGGACTTTTTGTCAGCGCTCACATCCTGGGAGAGACCGCCAGAAGTTGCTGATAGCCCTACCTGCCTAAATCTGGAAAGTATCTGAGATCCCTAGCAACAGCCAATGTGGTATACGCCACAGATCACTCAACCCGTCTGGAGGAGTACAGTTGGTGTATGTGGCTCATCAAGTAGAGAGAGATGCAATCAACATAAATTTTGACTTTTTTTTTTTCCTAATTTGTTTGCCTTAATCTTCTCTTAATCTGTAGTTGATGGGTAGTGCTGGTCGCTGCCTGCTGGCAGGAGAACTGCAGTGAGAAACTCAGTGAAAGTACTGAATGGGCTGGCCGCTAGAGGTGGTGATTACATGGCTGACTCCTTTCTCTTCCTGCTGCCATCCCATAAGAAAATCCACTGAAAACTATCGCTGTTTTACTTCTCTAATGGTGTACATTTCCAGCTAAGTGCAGTTCATGGATTTAGTTGACCAGAGAGGGGTCACAAAAGCAGTGGAAAGAGTTCTTTCTCTCTAGAGACTTGGAAGTGGTCAAACATGAGTCCCCACCATTGGTGAGGGCACTTTGTAATAACACTAAGGAGAAATTCCTGCAGCCTCACTTCTGTGCACTGTAGATCAATCTCTCCTCTATGCCAAAAGCAATGTGTTGGCTTAATGGATGTATGTAACAGCCATGGGAATGAAAGGTCCCGAGACCTTTATAATACATTCTGTTTGTGCTGGAGGTTTTCTATGAGCTTTGCGGGAGAGCTGCACTTATCGGGTTCCATTCATTGATGCCGAGAACATTCCCTGAAAGGTTGGAATTGATCAGATCCAGTGTTCCAAAATTATTGCGTTGCATCCAAATGGAGAAATGCTATCAAGGTGAGCGTAGGGCTTTGGGTCACTTGGCCACTGAGGAGGCGGTATATGCAATCAGGCAATTCAATGGACAAATGCCCTTTTGGTTATTTTTCCTAATATATTTCCAGTCATCTGGGTGAACTCTGCTTTCAAGTGTAGTCGAATTCAAGTGAACTTCATTGTTCTGGGACAAAAATCCCCACCTTTGGGATTTTTTCATATTCTTCCCTGTGGGGCAGATGCTTCCCACACACTGCTGCTGTATCTCACTCATCTCTGACTCTCAGCACTGCTTCTGTTCCCATCCTGGGCCTCTCTGGAGAAGAGACTGCCTGTCGTGTTAAGTTGTGCAGTGGTTTTGCAATATGAACAAATGTCTGCTAGGGACTAGGATGAAACAGTTGCGCGTATTTTCATTTATGACCTAAAAGCCATGATTTAAACTCTGGCCTTTAGAGGCAAAACATTAGTACATTAATCCGTCTTGGCATCAATACATTTTAACAAAGGGGTGGTGGGGGAAGGGGGAGGGCACACCACTGAAATGTCAGTTGTGCGTAAACAGCATATAGAGTGTTTGTTTGAGAAGCTATAATGTGGCAGGAGCTAACCATCTGTATGTTCTGTCAGATCAAGGGTGTTACCTTGCTTTGCATCATAGGTCTTCCAGACTATGCAGCTATTTATCAGTCTTCCTTTATGGATTCTGTTTTGAAACATAAATACTTCATGCAGTTAAAGCCCTGAGCAGATCTATCTGATCCATGATATGGAAATATGGTGTGTGCATATCTGTGGAAGTAAAATGGATATCTGCAGATTTGCAGGACTCTACATGCAGTTGAAGCATGTGTGTTCCTTTCCCCAAAAATGCTTTTGTGCATCGCACTGATTGATATGGATTGATTTCCTATAGTAGAATGACTTGTATTCTCAGGGAAAGCTAAACTTTTCCAATTCCACTACCTTGTGGTAAGTTCTAGGGTTTTTGTGAATCATGAAAGCGTTCTTTGCGTGCTCCGATTGTCAGTAATATCTGAAGGTGTGCTTTTCAATGCAGTAGTATCTTCCATAATTATTCATCATTTCACAATTGCTCTCTGAAAATGGGTGCCAGGATTTTGTTTTTTCCTTACCAAAATATTTTTTCCTCTATCATGTGTGCGCACTGGTTCATTGTGGGATGGGCTACAGATGTTAAATTTTCTTTTTTTTTTTTTTTCAGGATGATGCTTGTAATTAGCCTTGGTTCATTCTTCACTTCAGGTGTTACTTGGACTTTGCAAAAATATCCATGTGGTCAGTGTGTGTGGAGGAAGAGGAGGGGGACTGAGTTTTACGTTTTTTTTTTGCTTTTTTTGTTGCTATAGCTTTCTGAAATTACTAAAATACTTCAAGACGGAAGAGAAGGGTGCTATCATTTAGAATAATAAACAATATTAGAGGAAAAATAATGGCTTCAAGTTGTCACATTTTAAAGTTGCCACATCAAAAGCTTCATCTGCTTAAAGTAACTTAGTTGTTGGGGCTTTTTAAGATACAGGTTTCAGCTTTAAGCAAAATGTTGGTTTTGATTGTCAGAGTACTGCTGTTCAAACATACTGTGCAACATTGTCTTTAGATATATTTTGTGTCTCAGGGAGCTAGAAGAGAACTTCACTGCATGGAGCATCTTTCTTCGATTGCAGTGATCGCAGATGGTGGTCTTATTAAACAGGATGATAAGATACTAGCAAAGTCTCCAACTATCTGTGGGAGAGACTTTACATCCTAAAGAAACAAGGAGAGACAGACCCATTTCTTCTACTTTGTAACGCATCTTGAAGAATGATTTCCTTTAATACCCTAAATTAATAGATAATTAGGAGATGTCCTCACTTTACAGAGCTGTAAAAAAAAACCACCCGCACGAGGGGAGTAACTACCAGCGCTGGGTGCGCTGTCTATACTGCCACTTTACAACACTGAAACTTGCAGCGCTTGGGGGGGGGTGTTGTTTCACACCCCTGAGCGAGAAAGTTGCAATGCTGTAAAGTGGTAGTGTAGACAAGGCCTTAGTAACCCCTTGTTCTCATTCTGGGCCAATATAAAAGGAGAGACAGGTCACTTTTTTACTATACCCTTGATAATCTCATATCTGTTAAATCTCCCCAAACACACTCATTTCTATGCAACATAATCTTAGTTTCTTTGCAGTCTCATTGTGTGCATGTCCTATTCCCTATTATCATCTACTCTCTGCATATCTCCTGGTTTTACCTGCTTAGTTTACTAACACAAACGAGCTGTTTTTACTGCTGTCAGTGCTGTTGAGTCCAAGCTGCGGCAGAGCTGTTTTGCATCAACAAAACTGCTAACAAGGTTCTGAAACGTCCAAAATCTTTATTGCTTGTGGGGGAGGGGAGGGGAGGCAGAAAAATAGTTTGTTTTACCTTGTAAAACTGGCTGTGTATAGGTCTCCTTTTTGGAGAGGTTTTTTTAAATGCTATAAACTTGATATGAAATTGTACCAATAGATTGGCCAACCTGTGTACATCTATCACTAGACCGAACAAATTGAAGGGCGAAATTTCTTAACTGCATCGTCTGTATCTCGTCAGCTTGTTAGTGCCATATTGAAGCACTTGGGAATGAACCATTGTCCCTGCAGATTAGTGCATCATGGCCAGGCTGTTTCTCAGGGTTAGTGTGGGACTGATAAGAAAAGGAGTACTTGTGGCACCTTAGAGACTAACAAATTTATTAGAGCATAAGCTTTCGTGAGCTACAGCTCACTTCATCGGATGCATCTCACGAAAGCTTATGCTCAAATAAATTTGTTAGTCTCTAAGGTGCCGTACTCCTTTTCTTTTTGCGAATACAGACTAACACGGCTGCTACTCTGAAACCTGTGGGACTGATAGTGCAGGTGGAAGCATGCTAGGTTGGGTCTCTGCATTAGATCCTTGATTGGGCCCGGTGACACTTTAGACCCTGAGAGTAGTTTGATGCCATTTCTTTCTAGCTTGAGTCTGCTCTGCTCCCTTTATGCTGACTCCTATTTTGATGGAGGGTTTGTGAGGTGGAAGGCATCTAGAGGGGGTAGTCTAGTATGGAGGTTACCAACTGGGAAACCCAAACTAGCCCTCTGTCCCAGTAGCCAGAAACTCCTCATCGCTGCTGTTAGTGCCCACTATATACATTTTAGTAACTTTAATTGGGGGGGAGGGGAAGCTGCTAATATATATATCCCTCCCCTCAGTGTCTCTGTTGATTATTTACTCCCTGGATGTAGAAATGAACATTAACATTGCTGCGACCCTTACTCTTCTAAATTTCTAGCAGTCCCTTCACATTGCAGTTCTATTGTCCTCTGTGTTTGCAACCTCCCCTTCCCACCCCCACCCCCCACCAGTTTTGGTGTCATCCTCTGATTTAAACCTGGTTGAATTTACACCCCCCAAAAAGTTAAGAAGCAGCAACACGGCGCAAAGAGGTGCTTGGCAGTTTTGTGTTTAGTTGATCAAAACAGCCTCAGCAGGTACCAGGAGAGTTTGGGAATAGGCTACTGCTGCCCTAGAGCTTTCTTTGAAGACTTGCCAGCTGCTTAAACACTGTGATCTGGAAGTGCTTTAAGTAGCCCTTTTGTTGCTAAACATCATTTCTCACCTTGAAACCTTCAGGACAATTAAAATCAGTGCTGCAGATGAGCAATCTTGGGAGCCAAGTACATAATCCTAGGGAAGTTCATAAAATAAGGAGTTTTTAATAGATTTCAGTGTGATCACAGTCCAAAGTGGCCTTTCATTGTGTTAATCCCTTGTGAGACCCTCCTTGCAAGGGAGAGACTGCTTTATACATGTTGTTTAATACATCACAAACATACACAGTGAAGGCCAATCAGCTACATCAGACTTTCAGTCTTGGCTACAACAAGCCAAAAATGGCACGTGTGGTTCTTTTAAAGACTGGTTTCAGAGTAGCAGCTGTGTCTGTATTAGTATTCACAAAGAGAAAAGTGAAGTGAGCTGTAGTTCACGAAAGCTTATGCTCAGATAAATTTGTTAGTCTCTAAGGTGCCACAAGTACTCCTTTTCTTTTAAAGACTGTGGGGGTTAGTGTCCTAAAAAATGGTTCTCCTCATTTGCTGGCATCCCTGCACTTGTATTCCTAGCCTGTAGGTCTGATGGCAGGACTTGGAAGGAAAGCAGTGAGGTGTGAAGCACCATTAAGTATCTTGCAGGATAAGCCTGATGTAGCATGTATGGCTGGCTGTGTAACCTAGGCACGTTGCTCCTGGGTAATGAGAAATGAATATGCGCTGATTAATAAAGTGGAAACAAAGCTGGTGTCGTGAGGGGGAGGGGAATGGCTTTGTGTCCAAAGAATGAATCCATGATGCCCATAGCAGTATAATTTTATAACAAGTGAGATCTTTTCTGATAAGAGGCATAAAAATGTCTGGCAGGATGACCACGATCTGTGACAGCAGTGAGCCTAAGGCTGATAGTTATATTATGCAGGTATTCTCAGTCAAGAACTTTTTTCAATACAGGAATTGCATCAGGAGACTTTTGCTTTTAGTGTAGTATTCATAGTAAAAAAGGCATTCTTCGTCATTACCTTTTGTGTATGTACGCTGTTGCACACTTTTAAATCCTCAGTGCTGAGTTTCATGTGCAATATAATACTACTACTACTACTTCTATAGTATCTTCTATCAGATTAGTGAGTATCTCAGTGCTGTACAAATTAAACCTCTCCTCAACCCACACGAGATAGTAAAGTATTATTTCCGTGTTTGTTTGTTTTTTTTTTTTTTAAATAATGAGAAATCTGAGGTATGGGGATTGCCACATACAGCGTCTTACAGGGACGGCCATGGTAGGGAGCTGGGAATAGGTGACTCTCAGTAGGTAACATTCTTGCCCAATCAGTACTGAACCAATGCTCCTGACGGTGCCATGGACGAAGAGCCCTTAGAGGCATGCGCTTTCAGATGAGAACAACAAAAGCCTTGACTTCCACAGTGTAAAGGGGGTTAGTCTGTGTCCCCTGGCCAAATTCCACTTAGGTCATTATTTTCTGCCATCTTCTGTTCCTCCTGCTGTTTCAGATGGATATGGCACTGTGTTCATCATGTCCTGTTTAACAATGCACAAAAACACTGCACAGCTCCCACGTTCCACCCCAGTGATGACTGCATGTCAGTGGCTATGGAATTGGTTTCTTTGCATATGTTGTTAGTAAAGCATGCTGGGATCTTTCTGGATAAAAGGGGGCATATAAATGCAGCATGATGTTGATTGGGCTGGCTTAGCCTGCTTAGTTGTTGCACTATATGATACCTAGGCCATATTTAAGAGCTTGAGAAAGCAGACATATACACTGGTAGGAGTTCATGGTGAAAATGTATTTCACACATACCTTAATAATGAGGGATGCACTCAGGAGTGATGCCCCATAAAACACAACTTGGGAATGACCAACATAGACCTTTCTAGAACACCGCTCAAGATTTGTATTGATATACCTAACTCATCCTGCACTTTTTTTTTTAACTGCTGCAACTAAGTTTATGCTGTGGCCCTTCAAATGACCTTGAAACACACTATCCAATAATGACTACTTTTCCCCATACGTTGTGACATCAGCAACTCTGTCAACCTCTCAAGTATTAGTAGGATGCTCATCACTGGAGCATTCAAATGCTGCCTTTAAACTACCTCTCATTCAATTCCACCCCATTGCACTTCAAGCAGAAGCTCCAGGGAGGAGGTAGCAGAGCACTTCAACTGTAAGGTAGAGAGGACTTTCTTCATCTTCTCTTGTAAGGTTAATATTTATAAGTGTGTGTTATGGCTCAGATGCTTCAGCTGGGTTGTGATGGTCTGTGATGGCCTTTATATGGCACCTGTATAACACATAATAAAGAAACTGGAATTAAAGTACTCACTTTCCTACTGTGTACGTGCATAGTAGCAATCTTCATAAAATTTACTTTAGAAAATATCAAGCTATTTATCTGTTCCAAGAAATATGCAACTTCCTCATCAGGGATAACTGACGCAGTTTATGAAGGTGAAATGCATTTTGCAGAACATGGTTATTGATTAGTTGTTCTCCAGGCTGCTTTTATTCTTCATAGTGTAGATGCAAAGACATCCAAATACACAAAGCATATAATTGGATGCATGCCACTGTAGGGGCATGGGATCAGGTGGCTTTGTAACTGATTAGTTGCATCATTTGTCTTTAGAAGCAGCTTTTATTTCTGGTTTAAAATATTCCTGGTCCCGTGAGGGTGTAGCGCAGTTGTAATGCAAGACTGAGTATTGCAGCAGTACTAGGAATCAAGTACACTTCTGTTCTGAAAAGGGACTGTAAAAATGGCCCCTTTTTTACTGAATAGATCTGCTTCCTATGTGTATTTTGTGTCGGAGCTGCTGACTTCACTGACAAACAGGCTCTGGCTGCTTTTTACTCAGGTTGCCTGCAGTGTGCATTTCTAAGGCATCAGCAACAGAATTGCTTACTAAGTTCCATGCAGTGGTGTTGTAGCTATGTTAGTCCCAGGATATTAGTGACCAGCTGGGTGAGGTAATACCTTCTGTCCAAGTTGGCATGGGCAGCGAGTCTTATGGGCCCATGGTGCCTGGGCACCAGCTCTAGCAATGTTTGGGGCCAGATCTCTCCCTCAGCCCCGCCTTCCGCCCTGGGGCCATTTAGAACAGCCTGGGACCCCCACTCACCATTGGCAGTGCAATGGAATTGAGTGGCTTCCTCCCTGCTCGCTCCATGTGGCTGCAGGTGTAGTGTATTAAACTGCTCCGTGTAGAAATGTGCTACTGGTAGCAGTTACTGATATGCTTTAGATTGTAAGAAACTGCCACTATAGTAAGCTGCTACCCGATGTAGCAAATGCCTAAAGGTAGCAGTTTCTTGCACTGTGGTGTATGTGAAATTGCTACATGTAGAAATGTGCTATCCGTAGCAGTTACTTATACGTGTAGATTGTAAGAAACAGCTTTTGTAAAAAGATGGTACTTCCCTCATAGGTCATGTTTTCTAGACCTTAAATTTTTTTTCTCTCTCGACTCTCTCCAGTTTGTCCACATCTTTCCTGAAATGTGGCATCCAGAACTGGACACAATAGTCCAGTTGAGGCCTAATCAGCGCAGAGTAGAGCGGACATCCCAGAGCGATGTTCTGTTTTTTTGCAGCAGTGTTACGCTGTTCACTCATATTCAGCTAGTGGTCCACTAGGATCACTAGATCCCTTTCCACAGTACTCCTTCCTAGAAAGTCATTTCCCATTTTGCATGCTTGCAACTTATCGTTCACAAACTTTATAATTGTACTTTCTCTGCCATTATCTCAATCACTGATGAAGATTTGAATAGAAACTTATCCAGAACTGATCCCTGGAGAATCCCACTCGTTAGGCCCTTCCAGCCTGACTCAGCCCTTTCAGCCTGTGAATCACTGATAACTACTGTTTGGAACTGTTTTCCAACTAGTTTTGCACCCATCTTATTTAGCTCCATTTAGGTTGCATTTCCATAGTTTGTTTATGAAAAGATCATGGGAGAGACAGTATCAAAAGCCTTACTAAAAGCAAATTAGACCATGTCAACCACTTCCCTCCCCCCCCCCATCCACAAGGCTTGTTACACTGTTAAAGAAAGCTATGTTTGGTTTTACTTGTGAGACTGCTTGAATTAGCTACATCAGATGTCCATTTTTAGTAAAGTAGGACCTGTTTGACCTGTTGCAGCTACAGGCAGCCCAGTCTGACAGATAGCATTTTCATACACGTGTAAGAAACTGCAGCCTGTAGGGATGTCGTACCTGTAAGACTGCAATCTGATGTAGTTAATTGCTACAGATACCTACAGATACAGAAAGAAAAGGAGTACTTGTGGCACCTTAGAGACTAACAAATTTATTAGAGCATAAGCTTTCGTGAGCTACAGCTCACTTCATCGGATGCATCCGATGAAGTGAGCTGTAGCTCACGAAAGCTTATGCTCTAATAAATTTGTTAGTCTCTAAGGTGCCACAAGTACTCCTTTTCTTTTTGCGAATACAGACTAACACGGCTGCTACTCTGAAACCTACAGATACAGCTATCTGTAGCAATTAACTATATCAGATGGCCTTTTTTTTTTTTTTTTTTTTTTTAGCAAAGTCGGTCCTGTCGCTGCTGCATGTTTCTGGATGATACAAGGCCTTGGAATCTAATCATAGCAATCCCCAACTAAATCATCCCTTTGTTAAGCCTGACCTTAAAAACCTCTAAGGAAGGAGATTCCACCACCTCCCTAGGTAACCCATTCCAGTGCTTCACCACCCTCCTAGTGAAAAAGTTTTTCCTAATATCCAATCTAAACCTCCCCCACTGCAACTTGAGACCATTACTCCTTGTGCTGTCATCTGCTAGCACCGAGAACAGTCTAGCTCCATCCTCAAATCCCCCCTCATTCTTCTCTTTTGCAGACTGAACAATCCCAGTTCCCTCAGCCTCTCCTCACAAGTCATGTGTTCTAGCCCCCTAATCATTTTTGTTGCCCTCCACTGGACTCTTTCCAATTTTTCCACATTCTTCTTGTAGTGTGGGGCCCAAAACTGGACACAGTACTCCAGATGAGGCCTCAATGTCGAATAGAGGGGAATGATCACGTCCCTCGATCTGCTGGCAGTGCCCCTACTTAAACAGCCCAAAATGCCGTTAGCCTTCTTGGCCACAAGGGCCCACTGTTGACTCATATCCAGCTTCTCGTCCACTGTAACTCCTCGGTCCTTTTCTGCAGAACTGCTGCCTAGCCTTTCGGTCCCTAGTCTGTAGCAGTGCATGGGATTCTTCCGTCCTAAGTGCAGGACTCTGCACTGGTCCTTGTTGAACGACATCAGATTTCTTTTGGCCCAATCCTCTAAGTTGTCTAGGTCCCTTTGTATCCTATCCCTACCCTCCAGTGTATCTACCTCTCCTCCCAGTTTAGTGTCATCTGCAAACTTGCTGAGGGTGCAGTTCACACCATCTTCCAGAGCATTAATGAAGATATTGAACAAAACCGGCCCCAGGACCGACCGTTGGGGCGCTCTGCTTGATACTGGCTGCCAACTAGACATGGAGCCATTGACCACTACTCGTTGAGCCCAACAATCTAGCCAGCTTTCTGTCCACCTTATAGTCGATTCATCCAGCCCATACTACTTTAACTTGCTGGCAAGAATACAGTGGGAGATGTATCAAAAGTCAAGGAATAACACATCCACTGCTTTTCCCTCATCCACAAAGCCAGTTATCTCGTCATAGAAGGCAATTAGGTTAGTCAGGTATGACTTGCCCTTGGCAAATCCATGATGACTGTTCCTGATTACTTTCCTCTCCTCTAAATGCTTCAGAATTGATTCCTTGAGGACCTGCTCTGTGATTTTTCCAGGGACTGAGGTGAGGCTGACTGGCCTGTAGTTCCCTAGATCCTCCTTTTTCCCTTTTTTAAAGATGGGCACTACATTAGTCTTTTTCCAGTCATCCAGGACCTCCCCAATCGCCATGAGTTTTCAAAGATAATGGCCAGTGGCTCTGCAATCACATCCACCAACTTCTTTAGCACCCTTGGATGCAGCGCATCTGGCCCCATGGACTTGTGCTCATCCAGCTTTTCTAACTAGTCCTGAACCACTTCTTTCTCCACATAGGGCTGGTCACCTCCTCCCCATGCTGCACTGGGCAGTGCAGCAGTCTGGGAGCTGACTTTGTTCGTGAAAATAGTCAAAAAAAAGTATTGAGTACATTAGCTTTTTCCACGTTCTGTCACTGGGTCGCATCCCTCATTCAGTAAGGGACCCATGCTTTCCTTGACTTTCTTCTTATTGCTAACATGCCAAGCTAGGCTTATTTGGGGAAGCAGCCACAGCTGTGGCCAGCTCTGTTGGGGCCCAGCTGGCCCTGATAAGAGGGCTCTGGGCCAGAAGCTAGGTACCTGAAATGGAGCAGTGCTGGGGAAGGGCAAGGGGAGCTGGGGAGCTCCAGCCTGGTAAACTCCCAGGCTGAAGGCCTTGATTAAGGCCTATGAAAAGGTACTGGGGCTGCAGAGGGGCAGCCCAGGGATAGGCAAAGGCAGCAGGTCCTAACCCCTTGCCAATGATGTGTGGCCATGACAGACTGCAGTCTGCCCCAGTGAGCAAGGGTTAGATGACTGGCAGAAGCCACTGAGGCAAGGGGGGTTTAGAGGGTTGGGGGTAGACATAGTAACCATAGTGACTCTCTGCTGACATAACTTGAGTTAACACGCACTTAAAGTGTAGATATGGCCTTAGGTATATTAAATGTTTGGGAGAGGTAACAGGAACAGGATGAAAGTAGACTAAGATTCATTCAGGTGTTTAGGCTCAAGGCATTGGAACTAGCCTTGTTGTATCCTACAGGCTCAGGAACAAAGAGGCACATAAAAAAGATATCATTTATTTATTAAAATTTCTTGACTTGAGGGTGTATAACTCATGATTTTAGAATTCTTGTGGTTGTAAAGGTATCTTGGGGTTGTAGATGTGTGCATTATATTTTGAAAGGCAAAACTATGAATGGGTTGAACAAAGAATTAGATCAGTCCCTCAGGATAAGTACATTGGCTATTAGCCAAGATAGTTGGGGATGCAGGCCCATGCTCTGCATGTCCCTAAACAGTCCTTTGACAGCCAGATACTGGGGGTGGACAGTGGGATGATTCACAGAGTCATTGCCTGGTTTGATCATTCCCTTAGAAGCACCTGGCATTGGCCACTGTCACAAGACAGGATAGTAGATTAGGCAGACTATTAGTCTGACCCATGATGACGGTTCTAGTTTTCTGCAAAAATTACAATAGATTTATTTTCCAGGGAGAAAGATGTTATAGGAGATAGTATACTGCCTTTATTGAATATTTTGAGAATCAAGTTGTACACAATGGCATGCGGAAAAACACTAAGGGTTAGATTGAGAGGCAAAATAACAGTTGCAAAAATGCAATCCCCATTGGTGGATTGACTCAAAACAAAGTTTTGACACTAGGCCAGATATTGTCAGCTCTAAAATGAGAAGAAAAAATTAAATTTAAAAATTCAGGGAATCCCAGCAGCAGATAAAACAACTTGGGAAACTGCTAGGAGACTCTATGCAATTTAGATACAGTGATAAGGGATTCTTTATTTCTGAGGGGATATATGTAAAAAGAATTAAGTCTCTGGGATTATCTACACTGGCAAGTTAAAGCGCCCTAACTTGCTGGCACGGGAGTGTGAAAAATCCCCCCCGAGTGCAGCAAGTTTGAGCACTTTAAAGCACTAGTGTGGACAGGCTTGGTTCCCAGTGCTCGGAGCTAATCACCTCGTCGAGGTGGATTGCCAGGAGCACTGGCACCCACAGCAGTGCTTTGAATTTTGTAGTGTAGACACAGCCTTGACAGTAGGTTAGATAACACAAAGAGAAGTTGCATTCACTAGGCATTGGGATGCCTTTAAGAACCCAGCCCTGGGAAGCCAATGCTGAGATGCTGTCCGTGAGAGAGGAAATAAAAAAAAAAAAAGCCCCTTTGCCCCCGCCACCATTTTTGCAAGCACTGGTGTCTCAGTCCCACTGGGTAACTGTTACCCCCTGTGCCCCTACCTGTGCCAGGTTTTGCCCTCTGTCAGCACCTCACCCCGAGCTTCTTCTCTCCTGCTCCACTCCCCACCCAGCCCTGATTTTATCCTTTAGCCCATCTCCTAATCCTGCTTCCAGCTGCTTGACCCTCCCGACCAGTCAATTTCCACCCCCAGCTCAGACCCTGGCCACCCCCTGCTCCGATTTGCCCCCTTTGCTCCTTTTTAACCCATGTCAATAGCAGTCAGCAGATTTTTACAGCTAATAAGGCCAGGGTGAAGGGCAGTGGCTTCAGCAGATGTTACTGAGCATGCTCAGTTCACGTGACCATACAAAAAAGCCATCTTGCTCAAATAAAGCCTCTTCCCCCCCCCCCCCCCCCAAAAAAAAACTATTTTGCAAACTCTTGTGTCTCAGTCCCCCTGGGGTAACTGCTACCCCCTGTGCCCCTCCCGGCTTGCCCTGCCTAGGAGCCCCAGGTAAGCGCAGAACCCCCGCTTCCCCTCCCAGAGCCTGCATCCCCTCCCATCCCGAGCCTGCACCCCCACCTCTAGCCTACACCCAAACTCTGTTCCAGAGCCTGCACCCCCTCCCATCCCCAAACTCCCTCCCAGAGCCTGCACTCCCAGCCCAGAGCCAGCACTCAAACTCCATCCCAGAGTCTGCATCCCAGACCCCCTCCCCCACCTGAAGTCCCTCCCAGAGCCCAACCTCTCACCCATCTTGCACCCCAGACCTCCTCCCCCCACGCAAACTCCCTCCCAGAGCCGTAGGCAGGTGGGGGGTGGAGTTTTGGGGGGTGGGTTCTGGGGACCACCAAAATTTCTACAAACCTGCCACCCCTGCAAGGTTGTCCAGTAAAAGAGATTACCTCAGCCACCTTGTCTGTTTTACTAAGTTCCAGTCAGTTACACCTGTGAAAATCTGTGAAGGAAATGAGGTGCATAAAAAGGAAAGAACCCAGCTTGACTCAGCTCTCAGGTTGCGTTTACAGGACTTGCAGTTAGGAAAAAAAATTGCAAGCTGAGCACATTTGATATGGAACAATTGAGAGGCAATAAATGTGGGACCCCGATGCTATTTTTAGTGTCTGCAGAGTAGAACTGTACTTGAACATAAGGGGTAACGTTTAACTTTTTCTTTCCATCTTATAATACAGTGAGCTCTGTTGCCGAAGGGGACAGCAGATGCAAATGTGATTAGCCTTCTAGTGTCTGTTACTCAAGATTTATAGACAAAGAATGCCTGTTCTAAGTGCTTAAAAAGTTCTTATGGGTGCCCTGCTGGCCCATCAGGCAGATCGTGTGAGTGAACATTGGGACTGTACTGTAGACATGTCCCCTGGTGCCTAAGTCATCTTTAGAAATCTGATTTAGGACTTTTGGAAAATGTTACCCATGAGCTGCAAGTGCAATGCTGCTAGTAGACTGCATTTCCATTAAAGAGAACAGGAGTACTTGTGGCACCTTAGAGACTAACAAATTTATTTGAGCATAAGCTTTTGTGGGCTACAGCCCACTTTATTGGATGCATAGAATGGAACATATAGTAAGCGAGCGTGCGCGCGCACTATGAAAAGGTGGAGTAAGAGGCTAATTAAGATGAGCTATTATCAGCAGGAGGAAAACTTTTTTTGTTGTGATAATCAAGATGGCCCATTTAGACAGTTGACAAGAAGGTGTGAAGATACTTAACATGGGGAAATAGATTCAATATGTGAAATGACCCAGTCTCTATTCAATATACTCCAGTCTCTATTCAAACCCAGGTTAATGGTATCTAGTTTGCATATTAATTAAAGCTCAGCAGTTTCTCGCTGGAGTCTGTTTTCGAAGTTTTTCTGTTGCAAAATTCCCACCTTTAAATCTGTTACTGAGTGGCCAGAGAGGTTAAAGTGTTCTCCTACCGGTTGGAGCTCCCAGAAAGGGATTGAGGCTTAGTGTCTCCAACAGCATTGCTTGCATGTGTATTTGGAATTCCCTACTTCCCATGTACTGTGCACAGAGAGGAAAAACAAGGTTGGCAGAAGTTAACTTGCATTGGATAGGTGTTTGTCATTAAACTCTGGGTATAGTGGGGGGGTTATTTAATATTTTAGCTTCAGTTGCCTTGAAATTGGAACTGCACGTACTTTGAATGGCTTCCAAGGATGTCTGAATTCACTGTTGCTTCTATGGTGCCTATGTCTCTTGGTAACTATTTACAGCAGTGTATGTCTTCACATTTTACTACTGAGGACTGTCTTTCTCTCTCTATTTTCTTCTGACAACTCTTAACCATCAGAAAGAGCTCCTTGAACCATAATTTTGAAAATCACTGTTCCATCTGGCACTCTGCTGAGTGACTTGGAGCGAGTACCTTTAGAATATCTGGGGAACGAGGATACTTTTCCTTTCTTTGTTGGAAGCACCACTCTATGAAAATAGAAAAGGAGTACTTGTGGCACCGTAGACTAACAGTTAGTCTCTAAGGTGCCACAAGTACTGCTTTTCTTTTTGCGAATACAGACTAACACGGCTGCTACTCTGAAACCTGTATGAAAATAGTATCTCTCATTGAAGTGTTAGTCTTTATGCAAATCTAAAAAGCTAGGGGTAAAATGGAAGAAAATGTGTAAGTCTAGAAGGCTCGTGTAAGGTGAGTTGAGGCTGTCACTTTAGCTTTCTAATGCAAAGCAGAAGCCTTTGGACTTTGGCTGTGAGAAGAAGGAACAGTCAAATTTACTGATTATTATTGAAAGGGGGAGACAGCATCTTCCTACACTTGGATGTCTCCATCAGAAAGAAGCAGTCCATCAGAAGCTATTCAGTTTCATGGCCCTGTTGTAGCCGTGAAACATTTGTGGCATAATTGGGAAAATGTAGGAGAGGTTCAGGAGTTAGTAAGGGATGTTATAGGTCAGGATGGAGGAGCACTGGCAGAGCTGTGATGGTTTAAGAATAAAACACGGAGGGGAGCTGCAGGTCAGGATTGTGGAGTATTGGTAGAGCTGCCTGTATGTGTACAGTACACACTGGTTGGGGGACTCGGAACCAGAATGGCAAAGGTGGTGCAGATTGAGACCCTTCCTGCACTGTTATCTTGAGTCATTGCAATCAGTACCTCTCTTCCATGAATATTAAAAATCACTGCCTAAAAGATTAAGAAACCTTGTGTGGCTATTTCTGTATTGTATCTTCGATGTTACCAGTTCCTGCATTACTTGACCCCCAGTTATTGCAGGGAACTTAATGCTGTTTTCATCCTTAACATAACAGAAAAAGCACAAATGGACTTCTGGGGGATGGAGACAATGAATGAAAGCTCTATTTGTGAAAAACGTTTTCATCTTTCCTTAGCCAGTTCCCAGGTGGCGAATACATCTGAATACAAAGCAATGTAGCACTGCAGGGGCTGCAGAACTTAAGTGCTGGATTTGGCAATTGAGCTTTTATAGCCCAGAAGTCCTGTCCATGGCTTAAATATTTTGTCCTCTTATGCATCTTTTCTTTTTCTTTCTTCTCTTTAACAGCCAGCACAGCATTTGTGTGGGAGAGAGAGGAGAGTTGAAACTCTTTCAGTGAACTGAAATTTCAGCTGAGGTTTTTCCAGGCAATGATGCAATTGTGCTGCATTGTCCCAGTAGCTTTCACACACGAGTCTGCAGTGTGAGCTAGGGGAGTGGCTTTGTTTTTTCCGGGAATTGGACACATCCATTGAGTATGCACATTGTCACTGGGCTTCATAGAGCTGCTACGTGTAGGATTCCAGAGCTTGCTTGACATTTTTGTCTTTTAAAACTCGTGAAAGGTTTGTTTTAACCTAATAGCTGCCTTTTGAATTCAGCCCCTGCTGTGCTACCTTTGCAGAAAGCCTCTAACAGAGCATCTCTTTGGAAATCACTGATGGAGGAAACTGTCTTGCTGCTGCTATTATTAATTGACATTGCAGTAGCATTCTAAGGCACCTCTTAGGATTGGGGTCCGTTTTTGCTAGGCATTGTACAAATAGGAGAGACCTGAGGGATGATCTTAGAGATCCTCAGTAGCTGCTATCTTTGGCTCCTACGCTGCCTGATGTGTAAAATACAGCAATGTCACACCTGCATTGTGAACTAGACTTCACCATGACCTGAAGCCAAACTCTTAGGTTGTAAAAGCTAATGACTGTCATACAAAAGGAAATTTCTGTTTTTAACTCGGAGAATCTACCTTGATGCATGTGCACTTCATTGAGTGGATTATTCCCCTAACTTGGGGTTTGTCAGCTTCACTGTCCTAGTATGTAATTGAACAGCAAGACTGCAATGTGTTTTTTGTGAGATGATATGCTTCAATGGTGTGAGATACTAACCCAGAATAATTCCCTAGATATTCACTTGCTGGAGTGGCCTCATTTCTGAACAGGACTTTAGAAAAGAAACTGTCAGCCCCAAAAAGAAAAGGACAGGTTTCAGAGTAGCAGCCGTGTTAGTCTGTATTCGCAAAAAGAAAAGGAGTATTTGTGGCACCTTGGAGACTAACAAATTTAGTCAGCCCCAAGTACTTGCTGCCCAATATTGACTTTGCAGAGTGTAGCATGACACCGCTTTTTTTTTTATAGTCTCAGGTAGAGCTATTTATATATTGCCTTTCAGTGTTACTGTTTCTCTCTTCCACCGGCTTCACAAAACAGTACTTCTAAAGAAATGAAAATGGTAACCCTAACTGGGTATGCTAGCAACTAGACTAGTGTCCGGGTCAGAATTTGGTCTTTTAAGCAACACCAAAAGCCTAGATCCAAACATTGCTGAATGTGGAGGTTTGCAAGCAAGCAGTATCCGTTCTTTTGGAATGTTAGGGGTGTTTGGATTCAGCCCATCTGAGGTTTGAGCTGCAAATAGGGTCTGAACCAGTAGGAATTTTGATTCAATTCTGTCTCTGAAGAACTTAAACCAGAATAAATTATTTAGATTAAATGCTGCTGTTTTTCTTTGTAGGCGTAAGGACTAAGGAGGTCAGGAAATGTAGAATGTGTGTGTTTGGGGAGGAGTTGATTGAGATATTCATGGGGCCCTAAGTGAAGGGGAGAGAACAGCAGGCTTTATTACGCTAGCCCAGGGTTCTCAAACTTAATTGCACCACGACTGTCTTCTGACAAATTACTACACAACCTCAGGAAGTGGTGGCCTGAGCGTCCCCAAGCCCCACTGCCCCAGGCAGGGGGGCCAAAACCAAAGGGCTTCAGCCCCAGACGGGGCCTATAACCTGAGCCCTGCCACCCAGGGCTGAAGCCCTCAGGCTTCGGCTTCAGCCCCGGGCAGTTGGGCTCGGGCTTCAGCTGTGCCCTACCAAGTCTAATGCCAGCCCTGGTGACCCCTTATAGGTGTGACATTGCTGCCATCCGGCCAAAGAGCTATGGATGTGTTCAGAATTTTAAACAGTTTCATAAATAAAATGCTGTTCAGGTCTGTATAAATGTACATCTTTCCTACCCTTCGAACATATACCACAGGAAATGGGCAGGGTGGAACCTAAACTAACTTGACATGCTGTCTCATTTCTAACTTCCACAGTGTCTGATCCTGATATGTTTGGTTTCAGAGTAGCAGCCGTGTTAGTCTGTATCTGATGAAGTGAGCTGTAGCTCACAAAAGCTTATGCTCAAATAAATTTGTTAGTCTCTAAGGTGCCACAATTACTCCTTTTATTTTTGATATATTTAGGAGGAGAACTGGGTAAATCTGTCTAAAAAACAAACAAACCCCAAACCATTCATTGCCTCTTTTCAATCTAGTTTTACAGATTTGCTTCTGAAGTGTGATATATGTTCAGTAAAGTATATAAATCTAAAATTATATGAGAATGCATATTGGAGGTAAGGAAATGCAATGTGGCTGATGCTTCCAAGCAATGAGACTGGTAAACATGAATGTTTATATCTCATTAAGGCATCCCAAGATCAGTCTGCCTCTCTGACTTCTTGTTCTCTTATAGGTTGTTTGCAGCATGTGCTGCCTTTGAATAATTGTTCACAATTAGAGGCTAATTTAAATGGGTCTTCTGTAGTCACAGCTGCAGCATGTGAGCCAACCAATTTGAAAATGGACATGGTGACTTTTCAGTTGACACATCTCCCTTTTGCTGTTCAGAAGCTGTTTGTAAGGTGGATTCTTGCTGCAAATTAGCAGTGAGTCTGCCCACACAACGTTCACCTAATTGGGGGCATATCTTTCAAAATAACAGAACAGCTTAGCTTTCAAGTGCATGTGTGTACTGGGGGAGAGGGATTAATCATGAACAAATTTGTTTTGGTTAAACAAAACTCTATTTTTTGTTGTTGTTTTGTTTGAAAAAGGGTTTGGATGGAAACAATCACAAACATGGTTTGGGTAAAACATGTGCGAAGCGGGCCAGTGTTTTAGCAATATTTATTTATATAGCACTCTTTCCTCCATCTCTCAAAGATGAGTAAATCTAATTAGCTGTACTGCACAGATGAGGTAAAATATTTAAATATCTGTCCATGTTGATCTGACAATCTAATTTTTGTGTTAACAGCTTTTCTTTGACTTGTCCTAGGAGAGAGATCAGTTCGTGTGCAGTTCAAATCACTTTCTTGCTGTGCTTTGCAATGGTGTCTCGCTTATCAGATGGGCAGGTGCTAGATGACTTTTTATGATTAGGTTTACTCACCAAAATGAGTGCTGGAATTGGAGCAATCCAGCACAAGGGCAGAAAGCCCTTGCATAATAACTGGCTGCTTCTCTCTCTGCTCTTAAGCCAGAGTGTGTGTACTTCAAAATTCTTTTTTGCTTCAGGTTGATGGATGTGCTACAAGAAAGATTTGTCCACACCCCAAGGCGGAATGATATTTAAACCATAAAATAATAGCAAAGATAATGAATCCAAATAGTCAAGACTTAAGAGGCTGAAAAATTTCCCCAACTCGCTCTCAAAGCTCATGGCCAGATTTTTTCTTTTATAATAAATCTTCTGTTTCAAAAATGTTTCCTAATACAATATCTGCAGATTATCTCCCTGCCCTTCCCCATCCAGATTTTAATTGACACTGCCAAATAAATATTACTTTCACTTCTAGATGTTGACTTGGGTATCTGAACCAGACTTGAGGCTTCCACAGCTGTGTTCTTCAGTCCCATTCAAATCAGGATACTATTACCAAATTGGCCTGGGTTTCTGGGCTAAGCAGGTGGGGTGCAGTACCATTTCCCTGTCTTTCAGTACCGTCCAATCAGTCATGGCTGGGACGTCTAGCCCTCTTTTCAGAATAGGTTCTTGGTAGGTTCTGCTGTTGCTGTGCCAATGTTGTGACAGCCTTACCATGGAAAAAAGTGCTGACTCATATACAAGTGAAATGGTGTTTCTGCCTCTATACTAACCATCTTCCTCCTTTCAGAGTGGCAGCTGTTAGTCTGTATTCGCAAAAAGAAAAGGAGTACTTGTGGCACCTTAGAGACTAACAAATTTATTTGAGCATAAGCTTTCGTGAGCTACAGCTCACTTCCTCCTGTGTCTATCTTTGTAAACAGAAATCTTGTATATATTTTTTTATTTTAGTTAAGTAACATAGTGCTGATCTTAAGAATTAAAGAGAACCATGATTAAAGAGAGCACGTAGGAGAAAGACGACTTCAGTTGCCCTGCTCTTTTAGGAGAACGCTTGTTTCTTGAACCTGTCCCCTCCTAGCCAGCCGGGCACTTGATAGGAAGAGATTCATTAGGTCTGTTTTGATGTGGCTGGGTGCCTAGGCAGTTGATCTCCCCTTCCTATTTTTTGAATAAAGAATAGCACTTTCATGCTCTCATGCTTTCATGTGTTCTCTTTAAAAAGAAAAGGAGTACTTGTGGCACCTTAGAGACTAACAAATTTATTAGAGCATAAGCTTTCGTGAGCTACAGCTCACTTCATCGGATGCTCACGAAAGCTTATGCTCTAATAAATTTGTTAGTCTCTAAGGTGCCACAAGTACTCCTTTTCTTTTTGCGAATACAGACTAACACGGCTGCTACTCTGAAACATGTGTTCTCTTTGTACATGCTTGGAAGGATGGATTAGATTGGTATTGGTAAATGTCAGTAAACTTCCGTTTCACTGTATATACCCACAAACCGGTGAAAAGACATTTTCATTGATTGAAATATACCGATAGGCAAACTAATAGGTTCTCATGCAGCATTTTTCTTAGTTTGATTTAAGGATATTTACTTTGTGTATTTTGACATGTGATGTAGACAACTTGTGTTTTTAATGGTTATAAAACTTTAACTTTTTGAATCCCAGTGTCTATCATTGAATACTTGTCTGACCCTCCCATAACTTCCTGCAACTGTAGAAATTTAAATTGCTAAAAATAAAAATGCTTACAAATATTGATCTGTCAAAATTATAACATGAAAATACATTGAATTCTGCCAAATCTGTATTATATCTCCCCCCCCACACACATAGAAATGTATGAATGTGTGTATGAATTAAAATATATAAACCCATATTTGGGGATCGGGATGCAAGACTATATATAAAAATAGCAGGTCTTCAAAGGATCCATGTTTTCCTGGAGAAGAATGAATGTTTTTATAATCCTTTTTCTCCAGGAAAGCTCGATTCCCTTGCTGCAAAGCTCGGCATGTACACAGTTTATAATTAAAACTGATGAATGAACTTTCTCTCTTCTGAGCTGCTGCCATACAGTAGTCTGGATCGGTTGAGAGCCCTAATGTAGAGTACTGATCAGTCTTGTTTGCCTTGCCTCTGAATAGTTGCAACTGAAAAGACCCAGAGAAAGACAGCAAAATGGTTGCTGTACTATGGGTAATATGTTGATAGGAAAGACTGAGCTTGTTTAGTCTGAAGAGAGGAGTAAGAAGGGACTTGAGCAACAGATAAAATGTAAACCAATCACATGCTCCGTGAATTTAAAACTTCCAGATATTTTCTTCATGAAATGTGGAGGTCGCCTGTCAAGCATGCCATCTAGGGAGATTAGAAAGGCTGATGGTATGGCTGAAGTTTAAAAAGATCAGTCGAAGTGACCATCCTAGAACACTGGCAGCTTTGCAAGCTAAAGACAGTATTACGGCGTTAGCTATTCAAATCTGTTTTTTCATAATATCTGGTGATCAGCAGTAAGTGTTGGGATTCCCTCATCTCAATTCCCTCCCCCTTTCCCTGCATGTTTCATAAATGACTCTTGGGAGGTAGGAAGTTATGGGGTGCATATGGAGGCAGAATACTAAACCAGGTGGGCCTATAATTTGATCTAACGCAACTTGTGAATGTTTCTTTGGGAGAGTCCTTTTGTAGACTGTTACATGTCTAAAATGTAAAACACAGTTCATACTACGTCGTCGTAATTGGCATGTCTTGTGGCTCTTACTGAAAAATGCCTACTTCGTGATGCTGTTTGTATGAAACTGATTGTCAGAAATTATAAATAGGTTCAGTCTGCTTCCCTAATGACCAGGGGAATTGTACTGTATTAAAATCCATTTTTAGTGGGGATTTCATAATACAAAAAGGAAGGGAGGCAGTTGGGGTACCTAACTCCCCTGTATGCATTTTGAAAATCTCCTCTGTGGATTATCCAGTCATTATGGAATTTTTTTTACATCTGTTAAAGAAGCTGCAAATGGAGGCATGTTCTCTGAGACTGGTCTCCCACAGTGCGTTTCAAGTGATAACACTTTTTGAGGTAGCTGTCCACTGTCTCTGGGTGGGTGGGTGTGTTTTAAAACAACTGATCTTTGGGCACTTCATAAATCTGTTTAATTTTAGCAGAGCTCCTTTGGAATGGGTCTGCTGGCCCTGAGCATCACCTGAAGTCTCTAGTGTGGCTCACGGCTCAGCCACAGAAGAGAACATGTTTAGATCTGTCTCAGCTCTTGCCCACCTGAGGTTACGTTTCAGTGTCACCTCCTGTAAAACAGTGTTTTGTGTTGTTCACTTTCTGGCCAGCTTCTGTAGGCTTTAAATTGATTTAAAAAAAAATTAAAATCCCCTTGTGCTTTAGGAGAGTTAAATGTTTGGCTGCTTTTCACTTAAACATGGATTAAGCACTGTCTAGTGAAAACCACTTTGGGACTTAAGTAGGGAGCTGAGCATTCACAGATGATGGACCCTGAGAAACGGTCAGTTGGAAGGTCTGGGATACCTTGTATTTGAGATCATTAATGCAGGATATCTCTGACAAAGATTTTTGTGTTTTAATAAAACAAACCCTTCCTACATCTTTAACAAGAGGATTTAAGTTACAGTACTTTGAGATACCTGGGTGAGGGGCACTTTGTACAAGTGTAAAGTGTTCTCTGTCCCCACTTTGCAGATTGGACAAATTACTGTGCCTCAGTTTCCTAAAATCACACTAACCCAGATTCAGAGCTGGGTACACAGCTCAGATCTCCTGTTCTGATCTCACACCTTGGGAATCAGGAAGCTGCCTCCTAGTGTCTTGTCAAACACTTAGGGCTTGCCTACACTTAAAATGCTGCAGCAGCGCAGTTGTAGGGCTTCAGTGAACTCACTACCTATGCTGACAGGAGTGGGTTCTCCTGTCAACATGGGCAATCCACCTCCCCAAGAGGCAGCAGGTAGGTGGTTGGGAGAATTCTTCTAGCACTGTCTACACTAGGGTTTTAACTGTGTCACTTAGGAGTGTGGATTTTTCATACTCCTGAGTGATGTAGTTATACTGACCTAATTTCCTAGTGTAGACCAGACCTTAATCAGAGAGAGATCTGGAGCCTTATTCCAGGAGGGTACAATATATTTCAAATAAACAGACTATGGTCCTTTCAACTTCCTGATACTAGAGCAGACTTTGAGTTTCTCACCTGGAATCGGTTGCAGGTGAGCCTCAGAATAGATATTTGTGCCCTTTAAGAATAATCTGGAGATGCCACTGCCTATAACTCATCAACCAATCAATGGGGAGCATCATTCACTCTCTTGTGTAGTTTAATAGCTCCCAGCTTATCTTCTAACTTCAGCCCCATCGGGTTATAAGATTCCAGTTTCAGGCAGTATTTGTTCTTTCCAATGGTCTGATTAGCTTCCCTCCATAAACCTCTTTCCCCAAATACACAACCATCCAGCCCCTCAGGACATGGTGTGTTAGGAGTGAAGCTAATCTGATCACTTCTAGGATTGTACAGAACGCTGACCCAAAAACTGTGGGGAGTTGGTGACAGGAGAATTTCCGGTTGATCCTCTTAATGTTCAAAATTATCCACAAAATTTTCAGCTCTCCCAGTTTCTCTCACATAGTCATAGAGTTGAAGGCCAGAAAGGGGACTTGACATCTAATCTGATCTCTTATGTATCATTGGCCTCTAAAGCCGCCCAGCACTCACTCACTAAACTCACCTTTCTCCCTTTTCCCTAATTTTTTGGCAAATGTTTCCAATATGATACAGGAGGGTCCATGCAACACAAGTGCCTCTCTAAAGCTTATTCTCAAATAAATTTGTTAGTCTCTAAGGTGCCACAAGTCCTCCTGTTTTTTTCCTAAAGGGAAGTAACTTAAGGTACAAAGGGGGAAAATAGAGCACATGCCATGAAATAGAACACATGCTGTATAAGTATCTCTGACATTATTATTAAATCCCATTGGAAACTTCTGTTTCAGTAGCTCTTGGTGCTTCAGACCAAACTTGGAATCTTCATTGTCTAACTTTATGCATTTAGACCTGTGTTTTGGGCAGCTAAATAGCTGTGTTAAGCACTGAAGTGCTAATTGAGGCACCTATATATGAATTTAAATAAACACTTGGAAATCTAAAACAGCTGTTTAGCAGGATCAGTGTGGATTTTGGTGACTAAAGTTAGATAACAAAGATTGAAAATTCAGTCCCAGTTGCCGTTCTATTTAGTGTCTTTACATTTGGATTTAGGAGTCTCATTTTAGTAGCCAAACTTTGAAAACGTGGCCCTTACCTCCCACCCATCTTCTTGTATGTCAAAGATGGGAAAATTATGGATCTAAATGAGCATGCCACCGTAAAGACTTGCAAGGAGACCCGCTCCTCCCATTATTAGCCCAAAGACACAACCAAGGTCACTTGTATTCAGGCATTGTTACCTGCCCAATTTAGGGCTCTCGCATGCTCACTCATGCGTGCGATCTCTCTCTCTCCCTCCCCCTTTGGGGTACAATGCCCCTCTATGGGTTAACGGGACCTTGTCCCAATAAAGGAGCCTTTATCACACAAACATTCTTTAATTGTTATAAATACATGTACAAGTTTATCAGCAGAATATACACACCAAGCATCTAATGCTCACCACTCCTAATAGAGCAGATGGATGTCTCCCAATGTCCAGTCAGGATCCGATCTCGTCCAGCGTTGTGGCTTCCACAGTCTTTGGTCTTGAGCTGTATCCCAGAGTTAAGTTCCTACAAGCTTGTTTCCTGTCCCTCATTATATAGTTAACATGAAATGTCCCTTATCTATGCCATAACCAATTATTTTACTCAAAGCATAGCAATGCAAAAACACTAGCCAGTCATTTTCAGTATATGAAAATTCACATGCCTAAGACTGCCTACTCATTAGCGTTTGTGGTTTTCAAAGTTAGCAAAAACTTCTCAAGGTCTACTTATCTTTGTTTCATTAGTGGAATACATTTGCACTGGCAAAACCTTATACTTTTTATTATCAGGAAGAAGCTGCAGAAACTCAATGATAGCTTGTTCATTCTCTCCCATTCTCATGACATTGTGAATATATATCTATCCCTGTTCGTAATGCTGCAGCTGATATTTTTCTGTCTGTCAAGGCTGAATTCTCCTGACTCTGTAGTTTTTGTTTTCAACTTATGGTGGCTAAACATAAAAGATGGCTGCAGGTTATACTAAGTCCATACACAAGAAGGCTGTGGGTCATGTCAAGGCCAGGCCTCTCGTTTTAGCATTTGGTGACATCCACACACTTTAGAATAGTGTTGTCTGAATTAAGACAGATGATAGGGGATAGCTTTTTTTTGGAGGGGAGGTTGGAAAAAGGGTTGGAATGCATGTGCTTCAGTGGATTCTGGAATCCCAGTAAGGGTTTTTTTGGAAGGGCAGTGGATTGAGGAAGGAGGGTATTTATTTGCTATCCCTGTAGCACTTGGCCAGCAGGGAGAAGAGTTAATTACATTGAATAGCTTCACCGCTGGCTATCGGGAGAAGCTGCCTACTTGGGAAGGAAGCACTGCTTCCAGCGCAACCCCCTTTGTAAAAAGCTTGGCTTTCATGAATTTTGAACTGCGGGAAGAGGCATCGTATTTGGGGGATGGAGTTAATTGAAAAGTGGGGCAAGAGAGTTGGAGGATGGGGGTAAGGGGACTGAAAGAATGAACAAGGCAGATTCAGGTCCTCGTTTCCTGGTGTTATCAGGGAGAAAGCTGCAATACTTCATTACCTGTTGCTGCAGTAGACTTTCCCAAATCTTTGTTGCTAACTTGATTTTTTTTTTTGTCTTCCCTAGCCTTGGAACTACAAGTTTCCATGGCAACTTCAGAGGTGCTGAGTATATGATACCCCTTAAAAATAAAAATGCAACATGGGGATGGTTGGCTATTTTCAACTGGGGCAGTGACCTGGAGAGACATCCAGAGGAAGCACATTAGTTTTTAATTTTTGATACAGGTACAACATGTTGATTTGTTAAGGTCTGCATTCCCTGCAGGAAAACCTGCTTGGAGGAGACTAAAACCATGGAAATTAGAGCTAGGAAAAGTCAACAGACAATCCAAGCTGTCTCTCCCCAGTCAGGGCAGGACTGAATAAATAAAGATGAGGACTGAAATGGATGGTGACACAAATAAGCTACTTTATCCTCACTTAGCCTCACGCTTTTCATGGAAAAGGATATTCTGGAACAATGGTAAATTCTCAGTGTAAATGATTCTTTCTCTCCTCTTCTTTCATTTCACTAAATGAAAGATTATCATCCCCCGCACAAAATGTACTTGTCTACCCTTTCTTTAGGTGTCTGAGCAAGATTTACATGTATTTAAAAAAAAATCAGTTTCAAGCACTCTTGCTAAAGGCCATGACACAAGATGATGGCATAGGTGTGGTGCAAAGCACCAGGTCAAGTGAGAGGAAGGAGAAATAGAGTGCCATCAGGCCAGTTCAGGTCAGAACTTGGCTTACTAGCATTCTGGTTGATGATATCATTTTCTCAGTTTCACTTCGGATGGGAAGAACCGATTCACTCCTCTAGCCCATCACCATGCCAGACAGTACGCAACTGTTCTTTACAGTATATTTTCTAGAGTTTCTGCTAAAAGCTGGCAGTCTCTGCTTTGTTTTTCAGGTGTGGGAGGAAAATGCCTTGCATTTTCTTTTTATGAAAGGCTACCATCTGCCCTTAGGTTCTAAAAAATGATCTTTCTTATTCTCTTCTGACTGCTGCTCCTCCATGTTAACATTTATATTGCCAGAGTTCATTCTCATTGCATATAATAAAATATGCATACTCAGACACTAACTAGTGGGTATAATCAAGACTGGTTATTTTCTCCCCACCTTTTTATTGCATACACTCCTGTTCTTGTCATACCTGCTAACTACATATTACGTTTGTGTTACCTGAATTTTTTTGCTGGTGAAGGGTGATGGACAGCCTTGGAGCCTGAGAGTCTCAGCTTGGGTAGCGTACAGGGCAAGTTGCCTTCTTACTGTCATCCCTGCTAGTTTCCAAACTCCTAAACTGGAGAGCATCTCTGTAAGGGTAGTTCAATCTCCAGGACCCATTTGGTCAGTGGCTCCTCTCCTCTGAGCCTACAAGAGGGGTAGCTGTGGTGCCTTTTTGTGATGTGGGTGCCTGTCCATTAGTAGCTGAAAAGAAACAATTCACTTCCCATAGAATACATTTGTTCTTAATACTGTTGCTTGTTTCTCCAGGTTAAGCTTGTTCTCTAGCTTGAAAATCTCACTTCATCCTGAGCAGAGAACAGACAATTCAGTATTATCATATGTGACAGTGTTGCCTGCTTATCATGAATGCTTGCTTTGCAGCTGCCACTCTTCATGGTTGTCCCCCCCCCCCCCCATGCAGAAATACTTCTCACTTTATCCCTGTGGAAACTGTGAAGTTAAAATATCCCATCACTGCCCCAAACGGTGAAAAGGCAAATGTCATGTATTGGTGTATATATGTGGGCATGTATTTTCCCCTGTATTTTGATTGGATAGCAAGTGACCACTTAGAGTCTCTTTCCCCCCAACCCCACGCAAATATGTCCGTGGAGAAAGTGTCTCATTCTGGTGGTGAAATTCCAAGCATAACCAACGTACTAGCTTGAAAATTTAGTTATATTCATAATGTAGGCACTTGTTGATTTTAAGCATATGAGAGTGTGTCCTATTTCAGAGAATTCTCTGAAGACTTGTATCGCATTTGTGTGTAAAATAAACACACAGGTTATATTGTTTGAGTACCAACAGAGCTAGTTGTTCAAAGAACAATCTCAGTAGCATTTCTGTTAAGGAAAGATTTTTTCCATTTATGGCTTCAAAATAGATTGCTACTTTACCTGACAATTCTTGGCACTTGTGACTATTCTGAATCATCCAAACAAACTGCTCTGCTTTGATCTGTAAGATAGAGGGTGGCTGTCTGAGAGGAAATCTCATTAGCTTTAATGAGTTAAGTGGTTAAATCCCCATGTATCACTATGAGAATTTAACCCTAGCATATCCGGAATAGTCTACAAAGACCAGTAGTTACTTTTTTAGAAATTGTGCGTATAGTAACAAACAACTCCAGTTTTTAAACTGGAATAAATTGTTTCATAAATATCAGCTGTTAACTTGCTGCTAAAAGTAAGTGATTAAATGATTTGTATTCCTCCCACCCTATCGTCAAAAAGAAGGGCAAAGTCTTTATCAGACCTGGAAAAAGATGTTGCAAACTAACATTTCTCTGCTAAAATTAGGATGGTGCCTTTTTGGCTGTGGATTTGCTGCTAAGCTCAAAGTCAGGTATATTACATGATGCTGAGAGTGCTGTCAATCTGGGACAAAGCATCTGATTAGTGGAAAGACATGGCTGAATGCCACGGCTACTCAGGAATAGCAAAGCCAGGTGCCTATTCAAGGAACTGCGATTTCAGATTCCTACCGGCATTATCAAGGCATGTGACTTGAAAGCAGAAGCCTCATCATGGTATTGATTTTCAAAGAGAAATACAGCGAATGAGATGTAGGTTTAAAAGTACTCTAAATATTTAGTTACATAATTTTGACTGCGGGGCCTTTACTTCAGTTGAAGACACAATTGTTCTGCTCGGCACAAACAGAGGAGGAGAAAGAGAGGAAACTTGAGTGAGTTGAATATCGGGTATTCACGAAAAGGCACTCTATTTTTAATCTTTTTTTTTCTTTGATTTGTTTTTTTTTTTTTTTTCTGAGATTTGGTAGCCTTCCGTGTAATGGCAGTTTTTCTAAATATTATGATAGGATATCGGGAATCTTGCATGCAGATGTAGCACTGTTTTGCTCACTCATCCTGGCAACCAAACCAGGTGCATCTTATTGGCTGCACTAGAGACGTATAAAATAGTTGAGTTTCGCTTAGGGCAGAGAGTTTTAGAATCCGGGACAGAGACGAGCTGCAGACAGCAGCTCTAGTGCATTGCATTATAGGAAGGCTCTGAAGATGAGGCTGTTTTTGTTTAAGTTAACAGTGAAGAAAAATCCCAGGAAAGGGTGTATATTCAGGCCACTTTGTTCATGAGTTTGTGTGTGCAAACTGTTAAGAGCAGGCTGGGAACTATAGTTGTTTCAGAAACTTATTACAATAAAAAGTTGCAAACGTTTAAGTTCGGTCACTCTTGCTTGACATAACATCCTGTCACCATTAGGGATCTACCAGACACTATATTTATAACAAAGAAATGTGATTTAGTAAGTAATGTTTAATTTATGTTGTGGTGTTTCTCAACACCAGTGTCCTTGCAATTAAATTATTCTAATGCATGTTAAAATATAAGCGTAAATGGTACACTTTTTGAATAACAGAATAAGTTAAGTCTTTAGAATATCAGCATGCAGTTTATGGTTGAGTATTTATTGGAATGTGAACACTGTAGTTACCTGTGGTTTGTTAAAATAACTATGTACTTATAATACCTTTACACTGAAGAATTTTTAACCGCTTTACAAAATTTAACCCTCAATACTCCTGAGAGTTTGGGGGAGGAGATGGAGGAAATATCACCAACAGGCGTAAGAAATTAACATGCTCAAAGATATACAGTGGTAGAGTGTTCTGACTTCCAGTCCCGTTTTAACCATTCAACTCAGTATAGTTAATTGTGTGTGTTACTTTATGGGTTTTCAGTAAAATATGACCGTACATAATAGGATGTTTGGTTCTAGCACTTGCCCTTAGATTACAAGTTTCTGACTAAATCGCTAATCCAAGCCTCAGGCTACAGCTTGGATTTCCACCAAATGCCAATGAAACAGTATTGAATTTTGGGATAGAGATTGATGGGGAAAAGCAGTTCATAGCTTCCAAGGTCAGAAGGGACCATTCGTCTGACCGCCTGTATAATTTAAACCATAGAACATCCTAAAATTCCTCAAGCGCATATTTTTAGAAAAACATCCGGTCTTGATTTTAAAGTTGTCCGTGAAAGGGAATCCACAATAACCCTTGGCAAAAACAACGAGGTGGCACCTTTAAAGACTAACAGATTTATTTGGGCATAAGCTTTCGTGGGTAAAAAACCCACTTCTCCACGAAAGGTTATGCCCAAATAAATCTGTTAGTCTTTAAGGACTCCTCGTTGTTTTTGTGGATACAGACTAACACGGCTACCCCTCTAATACTTGGAACCCTTGGCAAGTTTTTTCCAATGTTTTGATAGATGATGCAGTGTTTAAAAGTTTGTCTTGAGAGTAAGATGCTAATCAGTAGGTCTATCCTCAATTCTTGTAGATCCCAGAACACTTGTCCAAAATGGCTGTAATGGTATTTAATACATTTTCAGGGATGAAAATGCTGTACAGACAATAGTTAACATGCCTTTGCAACACCTCTGGAAACTGTTGGTATTCCTGTGTTTAACTGAGATTGTGATCTGTCTAAGGCTGCATTAGATCATTGGCAGAACTGGGGTTAGAATTCAGAAGTACCTGTCTCTTACTACTACATTTAGTCCACCAAATTACGTTGCCTCATCCCCTCCCTGCCTCAGTTCAGTGAGTTCTGATGCCCAAGGCTGTATGTGAGCTATTGCTGAGCATGTAATGGTTGTTCAGCTACTCCATTTGCTGCCACAGTCGCTTTGGAAGTAATTTCTAACTCATTACTGTAAAGTGCTTTGAGAAGCCTGGAGTTTGAAAGGTGATATACATGAACAAATCTTAGCCCCTGCTTTTAATGGTGTGTTCTGATACAAGAATTTTGTCTTGCCTGGACGATGGGACTGCTGAGTGAAACAGAAGGCATAAACAATGTCTCGTATATTGTAGATAACTTCTTAAAAAATTTTTGCTGCAGGGCTAGAGAATCTCTGCACTTGACTGGTTTTAAGGGGAATGTGTGCTGTGATGGGAAAGCACAATAACACAAATCATATCCCTAGCTAGTTAAGATTTGGCTTTCCAAGAGCTGCACAAGATGCTCTTGGCTAAATGGGATTACCACAGAGTGTTGGGGTATTGTGTGTGGTGATTAACTGGTTAGATGAATAGTGCAGGACAAAGGGGAACTGGCCTTTGTGATCCACTTTCACCTGTATCAACACAACCCCCTCTCTACTACAGGATACTGAAATGTGGATTGGGAGAGCCAGGAACTTAGTCAAGATTTCTGTGTCCTATTCCTGGTGTTGCAGCATAATTGATTTGCAGCAAAACTATGGACAGATCACTTAATTGCCATGTTTCAGAGATACAAAATGGGTATAATGCCTGCCTTGAAAGGTGCTGAGAGGGTTAATCCAGTGTCTATATAAAAGCACTTTGCGAGCCTCTGCTGAAACACCCTATATTCCAGAAGCATGAAGTATTAACAGCTAAATAGACCATTTCACTCTCTTTGTCCTAGTTTTTCATCAGATGTCATCTGAGGTCACTAAACCTGGTCTTTTTCCTCTTTTCTCCTAGCTGAAGCTTGAGGATCGCTCGGTGGTCCCTCGGGATGTGGTCAGACACATGAGCTCAAATGTAAGTGCTTCTTTTTTAAAAGATCATGATACTGCTGCATGGATATCTAAGACTGGCCAAAACACCTAAATTGAAGTCAGACACACCCAGAAAGCATCCAACAGCTTCATTTTTTTTAGTGTATTAACAGATGGCAAACTATGGTTAGATATGCGGTATCAGTCGTAGTGCATAACTAGTAGAGACGGAGGTCTCTTGAGTAGGTGAGGCTGATGATCTCACATAATTGAACAAAAAGCTTGCTGAACTTTAAATTTAAAGGACGAGTCTCCCTGCGCCCATAATGGTGAAGCATCCCACATAGATCATAACAATGGCCATACTGGGGTAAGACCAAAGATCCAGCAAGCCCAGTTTTCTGTCTCTGGCAGTGGCTTCAGAAGGAATGAACAGAACAGGGCAATTTATCGAGTGATCCATCCTCTGTTGTCCAATCCCAGCTTCTGGCAGTTGGAGATTTAAGGACAGCTAGGGCATGGGGTTGCGTCCCATCTTGGCTAATAGGCTTTGATTGACCTATTCTTCATGAACTTATCTAATTCTTTTTTGAACCCAGTTATACTCTTGGTCTTCACAACTTCTCCTGGCAACAAGTTCTACAGGGTGACTGTGCATTGTGTGAAGAAATACTTCCTTTTCTTTGTTTTAAACCTGCTGTCTGTTAATCTCATTGGGTGACCCCTTAGTTCTGTGTTATGTAAAGGGGGTAAATAATACTTCCTTATGCACTTTCTCTACACCGTTTGTGATTTGATAGACCTCTATCAGATCCCTCCTTAGTCATCTCTTTTCTAAAATGAACAGTTCCAGGCAAGGTCTACACTACACACTTACTTCCATATAGCTACATCACTCGGGTGTGAAAAACCTGAACCCCTGAACGACGTAGTTATACCGACCTTAACCCCCGCATAGACAGCACCGTGTTGGCGAGAGATCTCCTGTCAACATAGCTACCGCCTCTCACAGAGGTGGAGTTATTAAGCCGATGGGAGAGCTCTCTTCCATCAGCTTAGAGCGTCTTCATTAGAAGCACTACAGTGGTGCAGCTGCATTGGTGCAGCTGCGATGATGCCAGTTTGTAGTGTACACCTGCCCCCAGACTTTTTAATCTCTCCTCATATGTAAGCTGTTCCGTATACCTAATAGTTTTTGTTGCCCTTCTCTGAACCTTTTCCATTTCTGATGTTTCTTTTTTGTGATGAGGTGACCAAAACTGCGCACACTATTCAAGGTGTGGGCATGCCAGGGATTTCTATAGTGGCACTATATTTCTGTCTTATCTATCTCTTTCGTAATGGTTCCTAATATTCTGTTGGCTTTTTTTGACTGCTGCTGCACACGGAGTGAACCTTTTCAGGGAATTATCCACAGTGACTCCAAGATCTTTTCTTGAGCGATAACAGCTAATGTACACCCCCCCATCATTTTGTATGTATAGTTGGGGGATTATGTTTTCCAAAGTGCATTACTTTGCACTTACCAGCATTGAATTTAACCTGCCATTTTGTTGCCCAGTCACCCAGTTTTGTGAGAGCCCTTTGTGACTCTTCTCAGTGAGCTCTGGACTTGTACCTTTTTACAAGACTAGCAGAGTCAGCATTGGAGACATATTACCATAAAACTCTTTCATGACCCCAGCATTTAGCATGCCCATATACCTATAAAATAGTCTCTTTATCCATTGGAAGTAAAATTTCCAAGGTCTGGTGTAGCCGTTGCAATGGAAACGGAGTTTTGTGGTGCAGTTAGCATAACTTCCCATATTCCTGAATGGGAAGAAGTGTCTCTTGAGAGATCTTTCAAAATAGATCTCCAGTGAGTGCTCTCTGTACATCTGACCTCAGAAAACCGGTATGAAAACTCCATGGGCTCTTGAGGCAAGACGTAGCTAAAAGTGTCCAGTATAGCCAATTCTGCAGAATGGAGCTGGTGCTTAAACAGCAGACCACAAGCTTTCCTCTTTCCTAATGTTGTTTTAAGTCCTAGTTGCCATGTTGTAGAATGTTACAGCATTAGCACTCAATCGGAGATGTGTGGATTTGATTGCATGAGGGGAATATCACGGATGTTCAATATCTGTCCTCAAATGAGTCATATGATCTCTTTAGGAATTTAGCCAGCCTGTCAGTATTTTGCAGTTGCAAACTCCGTCCCTACTTGTTCTGATGTGTATTTTCTCCCAACTTCCCCTCCAGTGTCAGACCCACTGGTGGTGCGGTGAGAGAGACACCTGGCCACTAACTTTCACGAGTGGTATGATATGTATGTGTAATAAAGGGGCAATTAAGGACACATTCCAGCACCTGGCAGTAAATGGGCACTGTTGCATTTCATTTTTACTCTGAGGGATACTCACTGACAAGTTTTCCTTTTGTTTACCCTCCATTGCCTGTGTTTTACTGGTTTCAGAGTAGCAGCCATGTTAGTCTGTATCCGCAAAAAGAAGAGGAGGACTTGTGGCACCTTAGAGACTAACAAATTTATTTGAGCATAAGCTTTCGTGAGCTACAGCTCACTTCATCGGATGCATTTTTGTTTTACTGTCTTCCTAGAAGGTTGAAGTGATTTGTTTCTACTGGTATTTCTTCTCTTCCCCTCGCTCCTCCCCCCCCAGCAAATGTTTTCTGTCCTTTCACACTTTCCTTTCCAAATGAGCTGAGGATAATATGCTGTCTCACTTATTTCAAGTGTGCGCTAATGTGTGATGTCTTACTGTGCCAGAACTGCTATCTTGCACACTTGGGTGTAGATCTGAGCATTTAACTACCTGCCATCACTTGACCCTTTCCAATATGTGGCTGGTCTTAATTTTTCATTGATGTCATGGTGTGCTTTTTAAAAAAAAAAAAAAAAAAAAAAATGCAACCAACACAAGTCATTTTCTTCTCTTCCTAGCCTTTCATACAGCTGTGTTTTGGATGGGACAGTGAACTGGACAAATGAAAGCTTCCCCATCCCAAACTTGGGCATTTCTCCGGCATGATATGTGCTTTGGGGACAACGATGGACACACAGGAATGTGTTCATTGCAACAAAGGGTGCTTGACTCATCTAGCGCTCAGGACTCAATTAAGCTGTGATTGTGTGCGAACGGGCACAGTGCTGGATTTCCAGTTCCATCCATTCATCACTGGTTCATGAGAAATTGATTTTAGAATGGAACAGTGAAATCTTGACTCCATTTTCCTGTGACCTTCCCCTTTATCTTTAATAGAATAGAATAGAACAGGGCACACAGTTCCACCTGATTGAGGCTGACCGTGTGGAGGCTTGGGGGAAATCTATAGTTAAAACCCTGTATTGTAGCACAAGACACATGCTGGCTTGGTCTCACTTTGAAAATGAATCAGTCAGCCCCGTTCTAACTTGGTGGAATGAATCAGTAGAAAAAGTTGCAGTCAGCAGGTTCTGCTCCTCAAGGATTAGTGTCTCTGTAACCGTACCTTAGTGGGTCACAACTGAGGATGCCAAATTCAGGACAAACTGTGGAGAAATAGGACAAACACAACCCAAAACTGGTGTATATTCTTTTATAAAATATGCCAAAGCAACCATAAAAGTAAAGTCCTGTTTCACCACACTGGCTAACAAGAAAACATAAAGGCAGTTTCTTCAGGCATTCCAGTTCTTGTATCACCACCAAGAAAACTGGATTCAGAGATGAGTGGTTCCTTACAACCAGTCTCACCAGACTCTTCTGATCCCAAAGGACCAGCCACACACCCAGGTCAATATATAACTTAGTTCTTACCCAAAAATAATGCTGGTGCCAATCTTAGTATCTAAAATCTAAAGGTTTATTCATAAAAAGAAAGAAAAGCTAGAGTTGAAATTGGTTTAAAGGAATCAATTACATACAGTAATGGCAAAGTTCTTGGTTCAGGCTTGTAGCAGTGATGGAATAAACTGCTGGCTTAAGTCAAGTCTCTGGAATACATCCACAGCTTGGATGGGTCATTCAGTCCTTTGTTCAGAGCTTCAGTTTGTAGCAAAATTCCTCCAGAGGTAAGAAGCAGGATTGAAGACAAAATAGAGGGGTTTCCAGGGCCTTTTATAGCTTTTGCCATGTGGAGGGCATCCCATTGTTCTCACTGTGGAAAATTACAGCAACAAGATGGAGTTTGGGTCACATGGGCAAGTCCTATGTCCATCATTTTGCCTGGTCACAGCAGGAAATTCCATCAAGTGTAGATGGGCGTCTCCCATGGTCCATTATCAGTTAAATGTTCTTTTGATGGGCCACTCCATTTGAATAGTCCCTCCAAGATGTACTGGCTACCTCTACCTTGTGGGCGTTACTCCAAGAGCAAACTGTTGAAATCCAAGTATAGAGCCAATACTTATAACTTCAAATACAAAAATGATACATGCGTACAGATAGCATAATCATGACCAGCAAATCATAACTTTATCATAGACACCTCACTTGACAACCTTTGTACAATATTTGCTGCAAATATAGAACAGTGGTTACAACAATGATCTATATGGTCATATTTTAATCAGATAACGACAGTGTCTCATAGTAAAATAAGTTAAGAACATCCAAGTAAATGGAGGGGAGGAACTGAGGAAGGGTGGCACAGATGGGGGTGTCCTGGGGTGTAACCCCTGGATGTTCTCCTAAAGTCACACTCTCTCCCATACAATCACTTACAGCCCTGCTTCTGAGCACCTGTCCAAGGGGAGGGACAAGCTGAACTAAGCCACACAGTGATTTAAAATGAGATCTGTAGATGACAGAATATGAAGGTTCCAAAGGGGCCACCTTAAAGTCTCTTATCTGCTAAAGCAAGGGGGCTTGCCCAGTTGGAGACTTGGTCTCTCATAACCCTAGGCCAGTGTGGACTGGAAGCGCTATGGGGGATGCATATTCACTTTAGGTTAGCAGGAGCTTCCTGCTGACTGACCCAAGAACCATCACTGACTCCTAAAGGAGTCTCCACCAGAGAGGGGCTTGGGAAGAGGGGAATGGAAAACTGGAGCAGAAAGGTGTAATAGAGTGGGAAACTGGGGGAACCTCCTGGCTTGTCCTTGGCTGGAATTGTGTATGGAGAAATCTGAAGCTGAAAATTCAAATTAAAAATTGAACAACTTGTTTTGAAAACACTTGTTTCTATAATCTCTCTGCATCCAATGCAGCAGCAGCTTTTTGCCTCATCTCAGCAGAGCCGAGCAATAAGGTTGAGCCTACCTCTGTAACAAGCTCAGCACAAGACTGCTGCTAAGCAAACTCCACGCTTCATCGCTGATCCTCTGGTGTCTCAATAGCAGGGTTAGTCATGAGACCCCTAGAAATAGGCAGGAAGCAGAGGCAGGGGACCAGGGCACATAGCCAGACACTGACAGGCTTGCTGTATAATGCAGAGTCCCTGCTCTATACCAGAGAGGCTCTTTCCTGTTCAGTATTTTAATGTGTTGTGCCTTGGAAAGCTTTGGTCAGTGAGTGGGAAATGGACATGATATGAGACAGACTAAACCAGCAGAGAATTCTCTGAACTACTTATGACTTGATTATTTTTTGGTGCTTGGTGGATAAATGCAAGTGCAGTGAAGGCAATTCTATGTCACCTATTGATAAGATGTTGAGTGTACTATTGTGCCTTTTCCATTAGAAATGAAGGATGGGGAGAAATTGCAGCCTCTAGAACATAATGCTTTGTTGGCTCCTAGAACTCTCCTAGCGCTCGCTGTCTGATGCACAAAAATCATACCTTCTGAGATGAGTGAAATTCTGAAATGTTCATCATAAATCAACATTTTCAGGTTCTTTTACCTGGAATTACTAAGTAAAAACTAGAAATAAAAGTATTAAATGATAAGGAACAATATCAAGGGGTTTATCAAATCTAAGATCATTCTGAGGCAGAGCAGTAGTAGTGGCAAGTAGTGGCATGCAAAGTAACAAGCCACTGCAGTTGTGTTCCTAAAGGTGAGACTTGCTGTCCAGGTTTTGTTTGTCCTGTGGCTTGAAGTAAGCTAGCAGCAGCTGCCTTGGAAAATAGTTGAGCACGGCTCTGGTAAAGCTATGCTTAAGTCTTTGAATGCAATTGTTGACAGCAGGGTTTCCCTGTCTATGGTAGTCAGGGTTTTTTGTTTGAGAGCTATGCGATTCCAATCAAACTACAGAGCCCTACATTACTAAGTAATGCTGGCACCATTATGCTAGGGAGAAGAGCAGAGGTGTGCTGTTGCCCATATACGTTATAGGGGTGGGGGTAAATGAGCTTCCCTCCCTTGATCCCCCTCTTCTTGGCTCCCTTTAGGAGAACAGATGAATTATTTCTCTCCCTGCATCTCACTGCCTCAAGCCCTGTATTCTGCCTAGGAAGGATGAAGGGAATCCAGATAACTCTGGTTCATTTGCTGAGCAATCTCTTCAAATATTAGCCTGGGCAGTCCCTGTCTGTATTTATGAAGGTCCTTCCCATGACTGGCTGTCCCTGAGACCAGGCAGAGTGAATTGAGCACCAAAAAATGGGTGGATTTTTAGAAAGCTGCATGTGGCTTTAGATACAGGGCTTGAGTAAATAAATCTGTTAAAAAGGACAGAATGTTTGTGGAATGAGCTAGCTCATTCAGTACTTGCATGGTGTCAGCTCTTCAAAGTGTGCGTTTTCTTGCTTCCATTAATAGTAGACCTTGATGTTTGAGATCAGGACAGCTACTGAAGCCAACGAGAGCAACGCATTCTCCACGCCATCCCTTAGTCCGGTTTTGTAATGGACTATGGTCATGAATATATAAAACTATTGATTGTGTCAGGAGGGCAGAGTAGCTGCTAGCGTCTGCTGCCAGAATGTTTGGGTTAGCTTCTCTTCCTTGGAGGGCTGAAATGTGTGTGTTTGTGAAATATCTACGTGTTACTGTAGAACCCTTTCTAAAGGCTCACATCTAGAGCTCAGCTTTTTTTAACTGAAGATTTGATCATTGGTCACCACTAAAAAGTGAGCGAGGGTAGATGTTTTATTTGGACCAACAAGTAAGTTATTTGGCTTGAAATCTTGTGACTTAATACATTTGGTCCAGTGAAAGATGCCAGCTTATCTATTGCACTGGCTGCCAGTTGTAGGTGAAGAAAAATAAAGTGTGTTGAATAGGAAACTCTCAGAGTAAAAAGGCAACAAACTGTTTTATAGCCTCTTGGCATCGGGCACTCATGCTTTGTCCTCTTTGGAGCTTTACCTGTAGGAGAAAATCCTGTTGAGTCGCAGTGAATTGTTATGTTGAGCGTGACAATAACAGAACACCATTAACCTGGGAGCCAAGGTACAGGGGACTCAAGTGCTAAATTGATGAACAAGCAGCAACTGTTTTACTTTGCCAGCTGAACTAGCTGTCACCTTTATACAAGCAGCAACAGCCAGTTAAAATTATCACTGGGAAGAAGGGTTTTTTTAACCTAACGTGCCCCTCCCCGCCCCCGCACCCAATCTTTGACTTCAGACTGCTTTACATTTCTGTGTGCAGTGATCCCTCCAGAACAGGGTTATTGGGGGAAGTTTGCATGGCTTCTGTCAGTGCTGTCTGCTCTGAGGATAAATAGAGGGTTTCACCCATCCATGGCTGTCAGTTCTGCACCTTTCACCTGCATGCAGTTGACATTTAACTTGAGAATTTTCCCTGGTTACCGACCCTTTTCCCCCCACCCCCCTCTCTCTTTGCATTTTCAGGACAGCCAGTGCGGGACTGTAATCGATGTAAACATAGAGTGTGCTGTGAAGCTGGTAGGAACCAACTGTATCCTCTATCCTGTCAACAGCAAAGACCTACAGCATATCTGGGTGAGAACACAGCCACAATCCTTCTCCTCTCCTCCCAGGGGAGCTAGGGGTTTGGTACCTCACAGGGATGGTGGTGTACCCCAGGCAAGCAGTGCCCCTTGCAAGATGGACACTTCAGTGTTTTGTTGTACACCTGTGACTTGGCTTTATTCTAAATCTACCAGAAATGTCCTTACTGCTGGAGGAGAGTGTAGCATCCAGCCCCTTCCCTCCTGCGTTTCTGATCGTACTGCTAGATCCCATTAGACTGAGAAGACTGTCGGTATTGAATGGTCTGAGACGCTTCTGCGTTGTGATTAGCTGATGGGATCACCTGACCCGGGCAGTCCCATGACAATGGCACAGTCCTAAGCTGCAACACATAATTACTATATCAACAGGTTACAGAAATGTTTAAAAGGGCAAATCTTTTTGATCCAGCTGAAGCAGGCTGAGTTGTACCTGGTTTTGAGTGGGTGGGTGATTGCAAAACGATAAATTGAAGGCGAAGATTTTCCCTGTTTGTTTCCCTCAATGGGTTGAGAAAATAGACTGGAAACAAGCGTCTTTTCCTCCTTTCCCTCTCCCCTCCATAAATGGCTGTAATGTGAAGCCTTTCTAAAGCGATGAGGAATGTTGCAACCATTCTGCAGCGATATGTATTTGTGGGTGGCAGCTACAGGGAGGTTTTCCTCCAAAAGGACATGAGCGTCTCTTCTAGGGTTGGAATAACTGCCCATGAAGGTGAAACTGATCATACTCTGCACTGCTTTACCCAATGTATGCAGGTGCTGCACAAGATTTCCTTTGCACAGCTTTGGCCAGTCCACCTTATAAATAATGTGCAAAGCAATTTACAGATAGATTAAGACAGTTTTCTCTGTTTACGGTCTAAGAAAAAGTCAAGAAAGAGACCAAGCTGTTTTCATTACCTAGAGAATGCAGGTATCAATCAGGCCACTTTTTGCATGCAAAGCATGCACTTCTACAGTATATCTCAATTCCAACTTTCAGCAGCCCTGCTGTTTCAGTCCTGGGCCGTTTTGAGCAGAAGAGATGGCTGGGCAGTCTGCATGGTGTGTTTACGTGATATTTCAAGGAATTAGGTTGCATTTTACAGTTTATTTGTTTTTTCCTTAGCCATTTATGTACGGTGACTACATAGCCTTTGACTGTTGGCTAGGGAAGGTCTATGACTTAAAGAACCAAGTCATCCTGAAGCTCTCCAATGGAGCCAGGTACGTTTCTGAAACAGAACATCCCCTTTACCTTTGGGTGTGGTAACTGTAGTCCTTTTTCTTTAAAAATACTCTAAGCATGCATGGCATCTCACTCGTGCAGCCATTACTCTGGTGACAGCAGGTCTTGTGCTCACATTATTTTCAGCCACAGGTGATAACACACTTTGGGCAAGAAGGGGTGTAAAAGTATATATTGGATAGTTGGCAGCTCTGTTACCCCTTAGACAAAGCAAAGCTAATCCCTGGCAGTATGATTATGATCCAGAAATCACATAGTCCAGAAGAGGTTTGCTGGGTTGGTAGTTAGAAAAAACTGAGCACATTTTGACATTTGAGTGTTTGAGACAATAAACAGGGAACCCTGCAGCCCCAATTTTGAGCCTCTTTTTCAGAGGAAAAGCAAATCATTCTGGAGATATTACAGATCAGGTAATCTGTAAAAAGCGCCATCTTTTGTATAGTGTCTTCCTGTCAGTGAATTATTGGAAATCCCACCTTGGGTCTCATTTCAGAAAAGAGGTATGCCAAACCGTTTGTTAGCTTTCTGGAGCCTTGGTTCCAGCACTGTTCTAAAACTGCTCTAAAACAACTTTAAAACAACAAATGAGTGTTCAGGTTACTAGTAGGCAAAAGACCTCCACGCAACAGCCCACTTCCCTCATAGATTTCATGTGCTCAGTTATGCTTTTTAAAGTGGAGTAGTGTTTACCTAGTTCTTATTTAAAACCAGGAGACTCGCTTTACCCTGGAAAGGACCAGCAGTGTGCTGCAAACACACACACAGGTGTTTCATAGAGTTTAAATCCAGAAAGGGACCTTTAGATAATCTAGTCCAGGGGTTGGCAACCTTTCAGAAGTGGTGTGCTGAGTCTTCATTTATTCACTCTAATTTAAGATTTCACGTGTCAGTAATACATTTTAACATTTTTAGAAGGTCTCTTTCTATCAGTCTATAATATACAACTAAACTATTGTTGTATGTAAAGTAAATAAGGTTTTTAATGTTTACGAAGCTTCATTTTAAAATTAAATTAAAATGCAGAGCCCCCCCCGGACCGGTGGCCAGGACCCGGGCAGTGTGAGTGGCACTGAAAATCAGCTTGCGTGCCGCCTTTGGCATGCATGCCATAGGTTGCCTACCCCTGATCTAGTCTGAACTTCTGTATAACACAAGTCATTAATTTTCACCCAGATAGCCTTATGTTTAACTCAGACTTGAGTTAAACGTTCTAAACTGTGAGCCACAGCCAGAGGACTGGAGAAACCAAGATGCCACCAATTCCTGAGGTCTTTGCAGTGCCAGATGATAGATATATGTGGTGCTGTTGAGGTGGCTGACCTCACCATTGCATGGTCTGTCTCCCAACTCTTGTCTTTGTTTTTGCAGGTGTTCTATGAGCACGGAAGATGGAGCAAAGCTCTATGATGTCTGCCCTCATGTCAGTGACTCAGTAAGTTTCTGGTCCTCTGCAGAATTTCTTTTAGAATCAGCCCAGAACTGGTCTTTTTTCGATATAGGTTTCTGCAGGAAGAAAATGTGACTTTGCCCAATAACTTGTATTTGCCCTACAACTTAAATACCATGTTGCTGAAAATGTTTTGCTAGATTATTTTTTTTCACATGGAGGGAGCACTTGAGGAGGACACCAATTTAAAAGCACATTACTGTCTGTTAGTAGTCATACTTGTCATATGCTACTTGTAACACTAACAAGTATCAGGGGGTAGCTCTGTTAGTCTGTATCCACAAAAACAACAAGGAGTCCAGTGGCACCTTAAAGACTAACAGATTTATTTGGGCGTAAGCCTTTGTGGGTAAAAAACCCACTTCAGATTCATGGGGGGGGGGGGAAGCATGTGAGATCACTAACTGAAAGAAGCTAGTGGACAAAGTATCTTTTCAAGTGTCTTACACAAAGTACAGTTGGTTTCACTGATCCTCTTTATAGTCACTCTGCTTGAAAAGACCCTAATAAACATCAACGGAGGATGGAAGAACCCTTCTAAAAATGTTTGATGGAATAACAAAAAAGCACGCCATTTTAAGGGTGCTCTGTCAGAAACCAGAATGTTTCAAAATTAATTTTTAATAATGAAATTCATAGATTCATAGATACTAAGGTCAGAAGGGACCATTCTGATCATCTAGTCCGACCTCCTGCACAGCGCAGGCCACAGAATCTCACCCACCCACTCCTACAAAAAACCTCACCTATGTCTGAGGTATTGAAGTCCTTAAATCATGGTTCAAAGACTTCAAGGAGCAGAGAAGCCTCCCTCAAGTCACCCATGCCCCATGCTACAGAGGAAGGCGAAAAACCTCCAGGGCCTTTTCCAATCTGCCCTGGAGGAAAATTCCTTCCCGACCCCAAATATGGCGATCAGCTAAACCCTGAGCATATGGGCAAGATTCACCAGCCAGATACTACAGAAAATTCTTTCCTGGGTAACTCAGATCCCATCCATCTAATATCCCATCTCAGGGGATTAGTCCTATTTACCCTGAATATTAAAGATCAATTACTTACCAAAATCCCATTATACCATCTCCTCCATAAACTTATCGAGTAGAATCTTAAAACCAGATAGATCTTTTGCCCCCACTGCTTCCCTTGGAAGGCTATTCCAAAACTTCACTCCTCTGATGGTTAGAAACCTTCGTCTGATTTCAAGTCTAAACTTCCTGGTGGCCAGTTTATACCCATTTGTTCTTGTGTCCACATTGGTGCTGAGCTTAAATAATTGATCGTATGCCCCTCTGATCCTGACCTGCATCAGCTTTTGCTATTTTAGTGGACACTGCTATTCTTGCTGAATTGTCCCAGATTGTGCACTCTGGAGAGTTGTCTACTAGTAACCAGGCTGAGACCACAAAATCCACTGTGTGATAGATTTAAACCTTCAGAAGCTGTGCAGTAATTGGCTTTTCCTCTTAGACCCTGTCATTGGATACTATTCTAAAGTTTCTTTATTGATGGGTATGGCTGTAGGAATTGCCTACAGTGTAAAGGCTCTTTTTTTTGTCGATACAGTTGGCCTCATCCTATGGAAATTCTGCCAGCATCCTAGAGTTAGGCAAAATCCTAGTGATCTGCCATCAGATTCCTTAAAGAATGCGATCTCTCTGCTGACAATCAAGTGATATCAGTTTAATGTGGTGTCTTTTTCTGCAGGATTTCATTGTCCATGGATTGAGGAGTCTCAATCTAATTGCTGTCCAGTATCTCTAACATCTGATCCCAAAGTATAAATTGCTTCTCAATGCAGAACAAGTTCAGCCTCTTTACTGTATCGTGGCCTACATTTTTCAGAGGTGACTGGTGATTTTGGGTGCCCAACTTGAGATGCCCTTTAAAGGGGCAGGATTTCCAGAGCGTGGCTTTTTGTACTTTCTTAGAATTAGGCCTCTGAAGTTCAAGGTGCGTCCAGCTGAGGCACTCAATCACAAGTCGCTTTTGAAAGTCTCTCCTTTTGTTCTTTCTCATTACCATTAAGTTAGTGCTCAATACTACTGTATGTATTCTTGGCACTTATGATTTATATCCTAGAGCACTAATCTTATGTACCCTTGACAAATTGCAAGATTTTAAATGATGATCAGTACAAAAATTTGAACACATGAATCAGATTGCTCTCTAAAACCCCTGAGACATGCCTCATCCCCAGCTCGGCATCACCCCAATTGTCATGAACAAAGGTTGCCCAGAAGGTAAATTGTTAGTTCCTAGAGCTTTATTTACAAAAAAATTGAGTATTAAGTAAATCTGCCTAACAAGGCCTTCAGGTACATGTGCAATATTACTCCCATTTTGCAACTGGGGAAGCAGAGGAAGAGAAGTTCAGTGACTTGCCAGAAGCCATTAATGTCCTTGTGAGAGCAGGTATAAGAAATCAGGGGTTCCTGTTGTCTACCCCAGTGCTTAAACCACACTGTTAGTTACTAAGAACATTTGCATGAAATCAAGATAATTGTTTTTTGTGATTACCTCTGCCTCTTCCCCACTAAATTGAAATCCCTTGTTTGTGAATGTGTGATATTCAGTGTGTTGCTATAGAAACTGATGTGATGACTTCAGCAAAAGAATGATGCATAGAAGCAAGGAAACTTGCAAACATCCTTAGGATCAAGAACGAGGGAAGAGAAATGCAGAAATCCCATGTCATCACAACAGAATGTTTTCAGGCGTTAGCTGCTCTCTGACACACAGTACCCTTATGCTGCCGTTTTCTTTCAGGGCCTTTTCTTTGATGACTCGTACGGCTTTTATCCTGGACAAGTCCTCATTGGTCCCTCAAAAGTCTTCTCCAGTGTGCAGTGGCTTTCAGGTGTGAAGCCTGTCTTGAGCACAAAGAGCAAGTTCAGAGTGGTGGTGGAAGAGGTTAGTGAGCAGACACATGGCTACTTACTATGGGAACGGGGACAATCTTCCTGGAAGAACTGGAACCCCCTGAGACAGTTGTTGTATTTGAGCACTACAGAAGCATGATGAATGCAATTAACTCTTAACAAGTGCGGAAGTGCAATTAGAAGCTGCCCGCGGCTGTTTTTCTCAAAAATCTAGGGGCTAGGTCCAGCCATCTAGAAATGAAAACCATTTTCCATGTTGAGAATCCATAAGCTTTGGAATCTGATTCAGTAAAGTTCCCAGAAAAAGTGATGTTCTCCTTCCCCTTCGTCTCCTTCATTTTTCAGGTACAAGTGGTGGAACTAAAGGTTACTTGGATCACTAAAAGTTTCTGTCCTGGAGGTACTGACAGTGTAAGTCCCCCACCTTCGGTAATCACGCAGGAGAACTTGTCCAGGTGAGATCTGCTTAAAGTACCCATGTTCCCCACCATCCTAAGAGGAGCTAGGGAGCTTTAAAGCATCCTAGGGAGCTTTACTCCAGCCATTTCCTGTCTCCCAGCTGCAGGGAGCATCATCTGACTGGCTAATGGAGGTTTTTAGTTTAATGGTAGAAGGGCTGGCGTCACAAGCTCTCCTCCAATAGAAGTGCTCCCCAGCTGAACAGCAGCATCCAAATTCCTCTTCCCCTTCTGTCCCTCATTTAGCTGCAGTGGACTAAACCTTCGAATCCTACACTCCAAGCTCTATTTCAGAAGTGGGAGGGGAAGGCAGCTAATATTGCTTGGCCAGCCAAGGAGCAGTGCCAGAGTTGCAGAGCAACTCATGCCCCTTGCAGGCCACAGGGTATGCGTGTTAGCCATAAGGTACTTGGTTGAAGTGAGGAAAGAGAGTAGGTTAGTTTTGGAACTCTGTAGGAGAACAGAGGAGTGCAATCCCATCTGAAGGTAGCTTCAGGAGCAGGAGTTCTCAGCCTATGGAAAGAAAAAGCAAAATTTTCAATTCTCTCTGGGAGGTTGACAAGAGTAACTAGCCCTTGTATGTAGAGGAGGTGGCTACTCTCTTCTCCTCCTCCCAGGTGGCCTGGAAATACTCTATATAGCTCTTCCCTTACATTTCTGTGTGCGTATGAGAGAGACTAACCTAAAGAATTCTAGTCTCCTGGGAAATGTTAGTTATAATGCAAAATTGGTCCCATTTTAATTAGTGCCACCCACATGGATCTCGCATACATCAGTGTATGTACAGGACTGGTGTGCACCAGCATATGCACCCGCTACCTATGTGGAGGTGCTACTCATCGCTAGGATGTTCATTATCTCTTGCTCTGAGGCTGACTGGGGAGGTGACGGTTTTCATCTTCTCACTCTTAACAGAGTAAAGCGTCTGGGGTGCTTCGACCATGCACAGAGGCAGCTCGGGGAAAGATGCCTCTACGTATTTCCTGCCAAAGTGGAACCTGCAAAAATCACTTGTGAATGCCCAGAGAGAAACTGTGTTCTGGGGGAAGGATCAGTCGCCAAGAAGGTGTGTTCTCAGGAAAGTGATGGGCTAGCTTAGCTGGCAGTGTGAGAGATGAGCACTTGGACGACTTGTATTTCAAACACATCTGCTTGAGTAGTTGGGATTCATGTAGACTGAATTTTAAATGCTCCTTTTCAAACATAAATCTTCCCATAAAAGTCATATGGTATATGAAACGTGACCCAGTAAAGTGTAACTGCTTGTTAATGCTTAGTCATGTTACCTTGTGCAATGATCCTGTCGCATAGAGCTGAGCAGGTTTGGGCTGGATCAGTTACTTGGATGAGGCTCTCTGGGAACATCTACATGGTGCAGGAAGTGGGGTTAGCCGTACAGTTGGTGGCATTCTTTTCTCTGCATCACTACAGAGCCACTGCCATAGCAAAGTGCCAGCGGACAACTGTGGTGTTTATTATGCTGAAAAGATGGAACCTCTAATGAAGTCCTGACCACTTGAGCCATAAAGAACCCATATTATTGCATACTGTAGGGATGTTAAACTTGATTTCCTAGCAGAGTCTTATTCTGTTCACTTAAATTTCCAGTACAGTAACACATTGGGGAAAGCATTCATTTCCTGTGCTGAACTGTCTTGTGTTGGCAAACAAGTGCCATGTACCACCCAAGCGCAGCTGCATTTCAGTGGCAAGGAGATGAGCCACCTGTGTAGCTTTGTACATTCCATTTAGTTAATTTTGTAAAGTGTCTGAGGATCCTTCGTAATAAAAGGCACTATATAAACTGAATATAGTTTTATTAAAGAGCCATCAGACCTGGATTTTTCCACTGGACTCTTGCAGTGTCATGTCAAAAGTTAATTACACAGTGCCCTAGCCAACATCCCCTGCTCTTTGTAAAACCATTTATATTCTCCCTGGCTGCTGCCTGTGTTCGCACGGTAACTCCATTAGCAATAGCTCATGGCTTTCTAAAATGCTCCGAGATAGGTGGAGTGTGAAAAGGGCCAAAGAGGGTCACATTCTAGTCTGTACATAGTCCCTCCTATTGGCCATGTAATATGTTTGCTGTGTGTCCAGGCACCCAGACTCCAGTTTTATTTACTGGCCAGCATTGCTCTCTCTAGGTGAGGAGATTGCTGAAAAAGCAGATCGTGAAGATCATGTCATGCACCCCAGATTCTCAGGGTACCAATGAACCGCCCGATGGAGAGTCTACTGCAGCTGCTGACCAAAAATCGGAAGAACTTAAAACCAGATCCAAATGTGAACTAGTGGACTCTGCCAATGGCACACTAAACCTGGGGGAGTTAAAGGAGGAGCAGCCTGAAGAAATGGGAAAGGAGACTTCTTGTGCAGCATCTGGACGACAGCAGCTGCCACCTTTCCTGCTGAAAGGTGATGGGTCACCTGACTACAGGCTCCAGTCAATGGAACAAGATGCTGATGATGAGGCAGCCGATGACACAGATGACACCAGCTCTGTGACCTCTTCAGCGAGCTCCACTGCCTCTTCCCAGAGTGGCAGCGGCATAGGGCGCAAGAAGAGTATTCCCCTCTCTATCAAAAACTTGAAGCGGAAGCATAAGAAGAAGAAGACTAAGATCTCCAGGGAGTTTAAACCAGGAGACAGGTAGGTTCAGATTTCTGTCCCCAGTCAATCACCTTGCTAAACCTTCCCTTCTCTGAATTCTCAAATGCAAACCCAAGTTCGGGTAAGAACGGAGCTCCAGCTGAGTGTCCTTTTGCATGTCGCCTGAGAGCATGGCTCTGGAATAACGAACAGCTGTTACCTTCTAATGGCTGTCCCAGGGCCCTTTGTGAAATGTTTGGTTTCAATCCCCCTGCTGATGGGAAGGTGTCCACATCACATTAAATTGATAGTCAGATTCCAGTAGTACCTAGAGGCCCCAACTAAGCGCAGGCCCTCATGGTACCTGCTGCTGTGCGTGCAGAGGTGATACTGTTCCAAAGAGCTTTGTCTAAGTACAACATTAAATGATGCCCTTATTGGCAGTTCAGCAAGGAGGGATGGAGATGGAGACTGAACTCTGTCCAGTCACTCTTAAATGATCCCTCTAGAACAGCACTGAGGTACATTGTCACGTACTATACCCGTGCTGCAGTCTCAGGACTGTTGAATTAGCATTTTTCACTAGTACCAAATTCATATAAAAAAATTAAAAAACCACAGCACGAGAGCTCTGGGGAAATAAGTCTGTCAGCATCCAGGGAGTTAGCATAACCCATGCTTCAAATGCCCCTTTGTGGCAGTAAATGTAGATACTTAGATGAGAATCTTTTCAGAGAGGAAAGGAGTACTTGTGGCACCTTAGAGACTAACAAATTTATTAGAGCATAAGCTTTCGTGAGCTACAGCTCACTTCATCGGATGCAGAGCTGTAGCTCACGAAAGCTTATGCTCTAATAAATTTGTTAGTCTCTAAGGTGCCACAAGTACTCCTTTTCTTTTTGCGAATACAGACTAACACGGCTGCTACTCTTAAACCTTTTCGGAGAGGAGTAAGTGAGCTGTGAGGATGAGGGAGATCCAGTAGCATAGAAGTAATGTGGGAAACAGTATACTTCAGTCACTGTTCATTCGATTATCTCCATTTGCTTCAGTATAAGTGGAGCATTGTCGCTCTGGAATACTTTCCCAAAGCTTGGGAGAAACGTCCAAAAGCATTGGAGCTCAGGGGAGCAGTATTAAAGTGGGCAAGATGAAAGGCACCAGAAAGGAGTAGGATTTTCTGGAAACAGCATCAATAAGTATGTAGCCTCTATTTCCCTCATGCACACAACTTCTGTCTTTCTGATGCAATTGAAGGGGGTCCCAGATGGGCAGCTTTGATAGCTGATTGCAGCTGACATGAAGAAGGCAGTGGACAGGGACCTGTTTTTACCTAAGCTGAGGACAGATGGGTCTATTGCAAGGCAAAGATAGAGAACATAGTCCTTAAGGCTCTTTGAAGACATGACATCAAGAGTGTAAAAAGTTACTTTTTGTAGCACATGAAACTCCAGATAGCACTTACAAGGGTTATATGGCAGCTGGTCATTAACCACCAAGAAATGCCCTTGGTGCCTATTGCTTGAATAACCAGACAGAAAACTGAGACTTTGTAGGCACAACAGCTGAAATACTGTTGGAAAGGGTGAAGTGAATGGAATGTACATATTGAATTGGCTCGATGCAGCTGGAAGTACCAGATCTGATGGGTCAGCCACATGGATGCCTCTAACTGCATGAAAGCAATACAGCCTGTAACATTAGCTTAGTTTGTTAAATGGGAATGGCTTTATTGTGGCGGCACCTGAAGCTCTGGTACATTTTTTTGGGGTTGCCACTAAGGGATTCCATTGCCATCTCCTTTCATTTCAAATAGTGATTGACTCATTTAAAGAGGTTAAAACTGTTTTCACATTATAAACCTTCCTCTCAACTCTGACCCTCCAACTTCCCCATAAAGATACAAGTCCCCCTGAAGTGTCACATGCCAACATATCTCCTCCCATGGTAGAATTTTTCTGAGAAGTTCTGCTGTTGAATCTCTTAAAAAAAAAAGGAAATCTTATTGTATGTATTTGCCCATTACAGCTTCTAGTATCTCCATACTTTTAATGGCTTTAATAAGGAGAGATGTTCAAAAGCCATAAAGATGCATCTGAAAAATAGCATGTGATTGAGTGTACCATGCACTGTGGGAGGCATGGATGGGGCTAACTAAGGGTTTGTTATAATAGTGCTATAAAGAGGTGCTGTACCGCTTCCCCTGAGGGGAAAAAAGAGGTGCTTGCCCAGCCACAGGGTCCGGAAGCAAGGAGAAACTGGGAAACTGCCCATCTTTCTATACTACTTGCAAGAGATTTTGTATGTTAAGAATGAATAAACCTAATCTCCTCAACAGTATAGATTCAGTAGCGTATTGCCGTTACTGAACAAAATGGGGGAAGAGTTAAGGCTTGATGGGATGATTGAGTGATTCTAGGGCAATGGGAACTTGGCTGGATCCCTTAACTGTTCATTTTCAGGCTCTCACTAGTGTTTGCCGGGAGAGGATTAACTTGTAGAATTTTTGTGAAGTGTAACTTCTGGGGATGTTCACTGGATCCTATTGGAACTTGCTTTCATTCTTAATTCTTCTTCAACAAAGGTTTCAGTTAGGGCATATTAAATGTAAATATCCAGTAGCTTGGTCACTAATTTAATTTTTTATGAAAGGTCTGAGTATAGCCCCTAGCAAAAATAGCTTGGCACCTTTGCTCCATAGATTCTGCTAACCTGATCCAAATCAGGAATGCTGTTCAGTGTGGTTCTTTGTATGGCAGTATGTGCACCCATGAGTGTATTTAGGGTGGAAGAATCCCATGCACTGCTACAGACTAGGGACCAAATGGCTAGGCAGCAATTCTGCAAAAAAAATTAGGAGTTACAGTGGACGAGAAGCTGGATACGAGTCAACAGTGGGCCCTTGTGGCCAAGAAGGCTACAGCATTTTGGGTTGTATAAGTAGGGGCATTGCCAGCAGATCGAGGGACGTGATCGTTCCCCTCTATTTGACATTAGTGAGGCCTCATCTGGAGTACTGTGTCCAGTTTTGGGCCCCACACTACAAGAAGGATGTGGGAAAAATTGGAAAACGTCCAGCGGAGAGCAACAAAAATGATTAGGGGACTGAAATACATGATTTACGAGGAGAGGCTGAGGGAACTGGAATTGTTTAGTCTGCAGAAGAGAAGAATGAAGGGGGATTTGATAGCTGCTTTCAACTATCTGAAAGGAGGTTTCAAAGAGGATGGATTTAAACTGTTCTCAATGGTAGCAGATGACTGAACAAGGAGTAATGGTCTCAAGTTGCAGTGTAGGAAGTTAGGTTGGATATTAAGAAAAACTTTTTCGCTAGGAGGGTGGTGAAGCACTGGAATGTGTTACCTAGGGCGGTGGTGGAATCTCCTTCCTTTGAGGATTTTAAGGTCAGGCCTGACAAAGCCCTGGCTGGGATGATTTAGTTGGGGATTGGTTCTGCTTTGAGCAGGGGATTGGACTAGATGACCTCCTGAGGTCCCTTCCAACCCTGATATTCTATTATTCGAGCTTAGGAAAACTGTGGACTGTAGCAAATGCTTCTGGATTGGCGGTGGGAACGGTACATGTGATTAGGAGGCTTAAAAATGAGAGGGGGCAGGAAGATGAGACCCTTGTGCCAAAACCAGGATTGTTCTATGCTAGGGTTTGTCTTTGTTTAGTAGAGGTGATCATATGTGAGAGTGGCCAGGAAGTAAAGTTTTTGTTGTCTTTAAACTGAACACCATTCTGCTCTTCAAAGGAAGAGGTAGTGTCAAACCTGTCTCCAAAGGGCTGAGATATAATATGCAGCTTTAGTCTTCCTTTTCATCCCCATGGCCCCAGCTTCAAAGATTTCTCAGAACTTTCAGCAGAGCTCCAGACAGGAGGCACTTCAAGCCTTTGGAACCTAAGATTTTTTTTTCTGCTGAAGTCCCCCATCTCGCCCCTCTTCCAGCCAGGTGCAGCTTCATGTGCTCTGGTATCCCTGTAAATTTGCTCCTGTGAGTGTGAAATGTGTGGCATTTACTTCCTGACATGTAAAAGTTCCTGAAATATAGACTTACAAAGGAAAAAAAGTAACAATTCAGATCTGTAGTGACTGAAAATCTGCCCCATAGATGGGCCTACAGCAGAGGTGGGTGAACTACAGTCTGCAGGCCACATCTGGCCCACAGGACCCTCCTGCCAGGCCCTTGAGCTCCTGGCCTAGGAGGCTAGTCCCTGTCCTCTCCCCCATTGTCCCCTCTCCCCCGCAGCCTCACCTCGCTGCCAGCGCAATGCTGTGGGTGGCTGTGAGCTCCTGGGGCAACTCAGCTGCAGAGCCCGGCCTGACCCTGTGCTGCGTGGTAGCATGGCTGGCCCCAGACGGGCTCCAGCCAGTGGTGCTCCAGGCAGCGCGTAAGGGGGCAGGGAGCTGGGGGAGTTGGATTAGAGGGCAGGGGAGTTCAGGGAGGGGCATGGACAAGGGTCGGGGCAGCCAGAGGGTGGGGAACAGGGGGCTTGAATAGGGGTAGGAGTCCTAGGGGGGCAGTCAGGAAGGAAGGGGGGGTTGGGTGGGGTGGCAGTCAGGACAAGGAGAAGGGGTGGTTGGACGTGGCAGGGGTCCCAGGGAGGGCAGTCAGGAGCGGGGGGGGGGTTGGGTCAGGTGGTGGGGGCAGTCAGGGACAGGGGTTCCAGGGGCAGTCAAGGAGAAGGGGTGGTTGGATGGGGCAGGGGTCCTGGGGGGGGGGGCAAATCAGGAATGAGAGGAGGGGTTGAATGGGGTGGCGGGGGGCAGTCAAGAGACAGGGAAGGGGGGGTGAATGGGGCAGGAGTCTGGGGGGGTGGGATTTGGATGGGGCAAGGGTCACGGGGGGACAATCAGGAATGAGAGGAGGGGTTGAATGGGGTGGCAGGGGGCAGTTGGGGGGGTGGGGTGGAGTGGATGGAGCAGGAGTCCGTGGTGCAGGGGGGCATCAAGCCAGGGTGGGTGGGAATCCGGGGCGGGGGCCGGGCCTCGCCTGGCTGTTTGGGGAGGCCCTCCATACAATTTCCAAAACGATGCAGCCCTCAGGGCAAAACATTTGCCCGCTCTGGCCTACAGGCATATCTGAACCCATTCAGCCTGAGTATTGGTTCTTGACCTTAAAATCCCATCTCTTGACTTAATGCTGCCAGGTGTGAAACATGGGTACCCTTTTGAACTTAGAGTGCTTGGCAGCCCAGATTTTCCTACCGTTGCTCTGTGCACTTAGCTTTGGCTTCTTGTGTTGGGGCAAGCCCCCAAAATGGGTAAAGTCTGCTGGCAGAGGGGTCTGCTTATTTTCTTCTGCTCTCCACAGGTGGCATCTTCATTAAAGCTCTCTCTTTTACGTTCAGAGTTGCTGTAGAAGTGGTGACCACGATGACTTCGGCTGATGTGATGTGGCAGGATGGCACTGTGGAGACCAATATTCGCTCCAACGAGTTGTTTCCAGTCCATCATCTGGACAACAATGAGTTTTGCCCTGGGGACTTTGTGGTGGACAAAAGAGGTACTGGGTGAAAAATATGCTCTGGGGGGGAAAAAGCAAATCATCATTTTTGTTACAAGGAATAAGAGCTTTGCATTTGCCTATTTTGGTTTGTCTATTTGGTTTGGTGCATATGATGATGCAGGCGTCTGAGCAGTTAAAATCAATAACACTTACCCCAAAAGATCCAATGACTTTCGGATCTGAAAAGCACTTTCAGAGTAGATTGATGAGTCTAGTCTCACAAGCCCTTTGGGAGGTGGGCAGAGTAGTGTCCATGTTCTACAGTCTGGGATGCTGAGGCACAGAGCTTAAGTGACCTGTCCAAGGTCACACACTGAGTCAGTGATAGAGGTGGGAATAGAACCCAAATCTCCAGACTCCCTAGCCTGTAATTTTGCCATGAGACCATCCTTTGCACTCCAGTGCTATCCTTTTGCTTTTTGTTTTCTAATATAAAATCAGTTATTGCACCCCTTCTATTTAAGTGCAAACGTGTAGTAAGAAACAAGCACTTAAATATGGCTCAGGTAACTCTACATATACATAGTTTGTAGGCTTTAAAGGACTTTTATTATATCGGGCTGAACCTGTGTGAAATAGTTGAGGATTAGTTGGATTTGCCAGCCTTCTGTTAGCACACAACCAACCTCCCTGTTCCCTGGGAACCTTAAAGGATCTCTCTTGATCTGAGGACACCCTTTTTACTTGCCTGCCCTGGCACCAGAGCAATGGAAGGAATGAATCGCACACAGTTTAGCTTCACCTGGATGCCATTCCCAACAAGATTCTCACGCTACTATATTTACCTAAAGAGTTTTCTGTGATTAAAAGTGGCCTTTTTCTTCCCCTTTCCTCACAAGAAGCAAATCATACCAAAAGTATGTGAGCGTCTTACTTCTGACTTTCCAAAGGCTTAGGAGCTAAGTAACGATTCTAAGAGACACAACTATCTGCAAGAGTTTAGTGCTCATAAATGTGAAGGACAAATGGCACTTGGCCTAGCTTTAAACTACTGCATGTATCTCCCTCTTCCCTAGCAGCAGTTCAAGGCCTCATCTAATCTATTTCTTCAGACAGTGATGTGCACAGTATGGCAGAGCCTCAGAGTTCTTCTTAAAAAACAAAAACAAAAAAACAAAACAAAAACAACCTTTTAATCATCTTCACCCTCTTCCCCCCATAGGTAGGAGTAAATTGTTCTAATTGTAGGGCTTTTGTTTGGGGGCAAGGGATTGTTTCTGATTGTTGTATTATATTATATATAGTTGGACAGCTAAGTCAGAGATGAGTGTTGTGCTCACTTTTACCAGTCGTCATTGTTAGAGCCCTGCGCGGATACTAACTTTGAATCGGCAGCCGATCTGTGATCTGCAAAAATGATCCGTGGATATAAAGCTGATTTCCGCAGATTTGTAGCCTCTAGCCATTGTTACCTCATCAGGGAGCCCGTTCCTTGGGCTGAAAGATCCTGTGGCCTTATTGGTTAGGCATTGCTTGTGGAAGCAAGAGATTGAGGCTTAGACTTTCAAAGTTGCATAGGAGAAACAAGCATCTAGAGCTCACTAATGTCTAGTAAATTGTCAGGCCCAGGTTCTAGTTTTGTCTGACAAATTTCTAGGAATTCCTGCTTCCTCCTTCACCTCCCTTCCCTGCCAAACGCCATCCAGAAAACCCTACAACCTGCTGCAGGCAAAGCTCTTTATAACCTGGAAAGAGAGAGGAATCAACTGCTTAAAGCCCACTGGGGAGGTTTATGCCAGTCAGTTTTACATGGAAGGCACTGATGGCAGATGCAGTCCAAGTCCAGCTTCTGTGAAAGGGTGTTCCCTGCACACAGGTCTCCCTTTATTGACTGACGGTTCATTGTTCCAGTGGAACATAGCCGTTGTGGGAAATCACAATCATGGAGGAAGAGACGCCTTGTAGCTACGGCCATCCCAGGCAGCCCTCTTGGCCATCAGTACCCACACTTGAAGTGGACTCTTGGCTCTTCATTGAATAGTGTAGAGAGCAGAGCATCAAGGTGAAGTGGCCACTGATCTGGCACTTGCAAGTCCCCAAAGACAAGTGTGCCCATCCGGGATCTCTCTTCCCACACTCTAGCTAGATGGCCCTTTAAATTATACGATTCTTTCCTTACTTGTTCAAAACACCCCAGCTCCATTGTTGCTTTCATCCTGGCATTGCACACAGGTGAAGGATGGGTTCACAATTTGACAGTTGGCAACCCTAGCTGCAATGTAACAAGATCCATTCTCCTGATTTCCCTGTCTCGGGCAGAGCTGCTGGGCTGTAATGCCTCACAGTGAAGCCAGAGGTGACTTCCCCTGGTGCTGCTGCCAGAAAGATCAAACAAAGCTTATTGATCAGACTAAAGAGATGAGAACAGTCACTGTTGGTCCAGCTTTTCACTTGAATATTTTCCTCCCTTCCACCCTGACCAAAAGCTCAGACCTCCCAGGACCCTGCTGTGTACGGAGTGGTGCAGTCAGGCGACCACATTGGCCGCACCTGTGTGGTAAAGTGGTTCAAGCTGAAGGCCAGCGGAGACGATGTTGAGGTAGGTGAAGCAGCCTGCCCCTCCTGGTTGGGGCTTTCCGAGAGGAGTGAAGTACACACAGCGCTACTCTGTATGCTTCCGCCCTGAAATAAGTCACCTTTGGGATTAGCAAAGTAGGGCATGTTACTGCTCTGGTGTCAAATTGGTTATGGTGACATTTTTTTTCTGTGGCTATGTCTACCCTGCACACCTCTTGAGGCAGCGCAAAGTGTATGTGTAGCTACACGCAGCCGTGAAAAGCAGGCCACGTCCACGCTGGAGGTGTCACTACACGTGTCAGTGAAAGGCTCTGCAGAGGGGAAAGGCTTCACAGTTCCCCCCGCAGGGAGCTGGCAGAGCCCTGACCCTGCAGTGGGGGAGGCGCCAGCAGTGGGATGCTACATGGACTGAAAATAGCAGCATAGGCGGAAGGTAGTGCTTGGGTGAGTAGAGCGCCATGTAGGGTATGTGCTCAGTACATACCCATCCCTTCAGGTGTTCTGTGTTCTGCTTCGCCTGAGCTGTGACTCACTGTCCACGCTGCTAGTGTATACTCTACACGTCACCACCAAAAGGAAGCCACGCAGTGTAGACGTAGCCTGTGTTTCTCCGGATGGTGACCTGGCACAGAGCAGACTGTTCAAAGATTTGCACACCCCATCATCCTGGAGCAGCTGTGGTTTTGTTTTGTTTTTTTTTTTCCTTTTGGTTATCTATGAATTTCTGCCTTTGGCCAGGAGAGGGGGCTGGTGCTGAAACAAGCAACCACAGCTGATTTCTCAAAGCTTTGGTGCTGGGCCTCTGACTTTTTCCACCTCTACTAGTTGGCAGAGAAGCCCATCGCTCAGTGGTCGTCTGAAACCCCATGAGTGCTCTTGACCCTTCACTCCCATTTACAGACCACCATCCTCCTCCCCCACCAAGTCCAGGAGCTCGGAGCATTTCATCTTGCCGGCTCCTGTTAGGCTGTGGGCAAGTTGGAAGAGTGAGCCAGGTTTAGAGGGGCCATGGCGCACTCTTCCTTTGTTGTTGTCCCGTTCTCCCCCCACCCCCGGCAGGGTGGTGCATGTGGTATAAGTGACCAGGGCTAGTTCATGCTTAGAATAAAATCTCAGGCTATGTCTATGCAACATCACTTACAGCGGCGCAGCTGCACCGCTGTAGTGCTTCTGGTGAAAGTGCTCTAAGCTGACGGGAGAGAACTCTAGGGGCAGCTTAATATCTCCTGCCTCCATGAGTGGCAGTAGCTGGATTGGCGGGAGAAGCTCTGGGAGAAGCACTCTCCACACCTTCGCTTACGTCGGTATAACTAACTTTGCTCAGGTTTAGCTTATGTGACTTAGTCACACCCCGAATGACAGAAGTTATACCAAAGTCATTTGTAGTGTAGACATAACCTAGGCTGCCCCAGAGACACATTCCTGTGTCTAATACTAATTCCTAATTCCAGTAAATAGTGGCACTTTTCTCTGAGCGAAAGCAAAGGTGATCCGCTTTGGCCAGGGGGATGCTATTTCCTATTAAGTCATGAGCCTTTATCCAACCCTCCTACCAGCTGTGATGGTTTGGATATCATGGAACCTTTATCCAAAATAAATCCTCTCTGGTTCTGCTCAGCTCACCTTTTAGCTGTTTTTGAGAGAGCTGGATGTTCACAGGGGGTGTACAGTGGTTCCCATTGGCTCATGATTCATGTAGTGTAAAACCTAAGAGAAAAGGTGAGGATGAACTGGATGAAAAGACAGGATGCTAATTTACCCCTTACACCTTTTCTGAGGTGACACATGTAATATCAAATAGCAGAGCAGAGCACAGCAGCAAGCACCAGCTGTTTTAGCAGCGCATGGTCACAAGATGTCAAGTGGCCACGGGAGCTGGGAACCAAACTGCAGATGCAGGAAGCATTTTAAGTGTCCAAAGCCGAATCGAGATATCAGTTCAGTAGTTTGGAGCTAACCCGTGCACGTGTGTGTTCTCTCCAATGCCAGCTGATGGGAGAGGAGGAGGATGTGAGTGTGTATGATATTGCCGATCACCCTGACTTCCGCTTCCGAACCACCGACATTGTGATTCGCATTGGCAATGCGAGGAAGAGTGTTGGCCAAGGAAGATGAGGTGAGTTTCAGCCATGCTCATGTGTCCCAAAGCAGCCTGCAGTCATCTTAGCTGGGATGTCCTAAGGGTCCTAAGAGAGTTGGATTCCCCAGTCCCATTTGGGTACCTAGTGCCCACAATCTTCTTTGAAAATCCCAGCCTCTCGTGTTGCCTGATACTGCTGTATTTTCTGCCCGCAGCTTAGCCTGAAAGGTCCCATGTGTACAAGACACTTGTCCACCTTGGACAGAGTCAAAGGGCACTGGGATGAAGATGCAAACCTGGAGGCCTAAGTAGGCACAATCTCAGATTTTAACCGAGGTCACACTGAAATCTTCTTTGCCAGGGTGAAAAGGGATTAAACCTGCCCTGAAAGTTGAGGCAACTGGAACCAAAAATGGAGAATGCAATTTGTTTGCCTTCATTTAAATCCAACAAGTATCTGGTTAGGGATCCCAAGTCGGGTTTTTAGTATAACTTCTAAGATGGAAAGTCCAGGGCGGCCCCAAACAGGAGATTGAAGTTCAGTTTGTCTACAGCTAGTGACATTTGTTTGCTTTGAGAATAGGTCGTTATTGTTATAAACTGGATTTACATGTTTAAATTGGATTGAGTCAGAGAGGTCTGAGGGGGACCGTCCCTATTTGCAAAGAATGTGAGCTGTTCACCAGTAGTGGATCTCCTTAAGGCTGTAGGTCTTGCAGACCCTAGAAGTGACTCTCTTACGCTAACAGAGGTCTGCAGGGTAGACGTGTAGGAAGACGTCTCAGCTCTCTGATAGGCCAAGTAGCAGTAGCATGTCTAAGCTCCAGAAGCATGATATACACGCCTAAAGCTGCTCACATGGCCTGTGTAAACTTTATTCCTGCTTAAGAAGCTATTTATTCTGAATGCACTAAACGTGGGGTTTAAAAAGTCAAAGGCGGCATGTTTGGCGTTTCAACCTCAGAGCTTGAGGGCCAGCCTGAGCTGCAACTTCAAAGCACTGTCTACGCAGCTGTTTTTAGAGCACTAGTGCGAGCCTCTCTACCCCGATTGCGTCAGCCTAGGCATGCCCTTCATATCCATGCCCTAGCTCTCACAGAAGTGCTGGGCTCCAGGAACAAACTGCAAAGTCGGTGTCTTCCTTCAACTGAGCTGGCTCAAAATCAAAATTCTTAGAACTATCACTAGATGGCACCCTAAGTCAAACAAATGGTGGTAGGATCCCATTATAAGCCATCTAAGCAATCAAAACTGCTTCCATACTCACAGGTTGGAGCTTTAGAATGTTGATGTTGGTCAGAAGTAATCATATAATATGGTTCACCGTTTCCTAGGTGGTGACTTCTGTAGTGTCCAAGGTAGTCTTTCATGGAAACATTTCCCACTAAATAGAATCTCCGCAGCCTGTTGCTCCTGCTGCAAGCCCATGGTCTCACTGCGTGAGACATGCCAAAGCTTGTCTTTGGACTCGATCCATGTTTACATGACTCAGTTACCTGGAGAAAAGCTATTTCTCAAAGTCTTCATTCTCTGTACTTGAGAGAGTACCTCCTTTCTTTTTGCGAATACAGACTAACACGGCTGCTACTCTGAAACCTGATATTTTGTTGCTGCTCTTGTGCCCATAGCCCTCGGTAGGACAGGTGGCTCGTGTTGATGTCAGCAGTAAAGTGGAAGTAGTCTGGGCTGATAACTCCAAGACCATTATTCTGCCTCAGGTAAGGTGCTCCTGTCTGTCAGTGGGGCCACAGTACTTTCTGTAACTCAGTTTAATGACATGTAATGTTCTTGATCAAGGATGCAAGATACTGCTGGAGCTTGTGTAACTGAATCTCATAGTATTTCCTCCTCCTCCTTTTACTTCACTCCTGTCTGATGGGGGATTTCCCACTCCTGTAATCCTAGACATACAAGTGCTTGGTCTTGTTTGGTCTCCTCCCTTTTCTTGAAAACTAACTCTGAATTTGATAACGTCTTTTCACAGCTCCTGAGTGTTGAGAAGATGTTGTCTAGATTGTTACTATAGAGACAAATTCCCACCCCCCCACTATATGCACACAGTTCTACCAATGACCCTCCTTCCTGACCTGCAGCACCCCAGTAATCCAGTCATGGGGCTTCCATGCAATTATTGCGTGAGAAAATTCTGTCTGCAGAGATCTGCGAGTGACCCTCACTCCTGACCTACAGCCTCCCCTGCTACTCTAGCTCAGTCACCACTCTGTTTTGGCTAATGCATCACAGTCTGACCTGAAACCCCTGCTATTTAGCTCTAACCATGCCGAGCTAGTGCACTAAATTAGATGGTAGTACTTGATGTGTGGAAAGTTCCGGACTAGTACCGCTAATGGTGACATAAGCTAGGACTCGAACCCAAATCTCTCCCCAGATGAACAGTTAGAGATGAGCACAGTGCAAAAAACCAAGAACATCAACGCATTAATCCACTGCCTAATGAACCACTTTACTTTGTTTTCCACATCTTTGTTTCCAGGTTCTTTGAACTGTCTTTGAAATGCCTGTCTTTGCCTATCTTTTAGTCCTGTTTCTCCACTCCTCGTCTTTTTTAGTGAAGAAAGACCTTCTAAAGAAATAGAATACCATCCCCTTCAGTCAGCAGCAAAACTCACCCATACACCATCCCCTATCAAGCAGCACAGAACACATCACTCCTCTTGCTACAAAAGCTCATTCATGTGCAGAAAGCATTGATGATCAAGACTTAAAATAAACCCCCCCAAAAAAAAAAAACCTCAAGCAGCTCTGCATTAATTACAGTAGAATGGTCAATGCCTGCACTATGGAAATGGAAGAGGATGTTACAAAGCAGTCTGCTGTCTCCCTTCCCCCCATTGTCACATGTGACCGGATCATAGGCAGAATCAAAGGTCTGGTGTATGCTCCACAAAGAGCTGCTCTCACGCCACGCCTCTGCAGCAAGCTGTGTCACTCCGTTCCCTTGGATTCTGTCTGAACATGTAATTACAGGACTTTGGTGAATGTCGAGATCCTAAGTTATCTGTTGAGAACTGTAATTTTCGTTTCTGTGCGTGTGCCAGAGACTAGCTGGTTGGGCACTTTCAGTGGATCTAAAAATAACGGTGAAGATGGCATAACGGGCTGACAAAGTAGCCTTTCAACTCAGATTTGGGATAGGCCACAAGGGCAGGAAGTCTGGTGGCCTTGGTCTAGCTCCCCAGGATCTAATCGCAGCTGGCAATCAGTTATTGAGTGGCCTGCGACTGGCATAACTATGCTAGTGCAGGTGAGGATTTTGAGGCTCCTTGGCAGAGCTCTGTGTGTGGAGAGCTTGTACATCTGCATGCCTGGCTTTTAGCTACTGTGATCAGTGTCTCTCTCTTTTTATGAGTTGTATAGGTTTTATGCAACATCACTTGAACTTTCAGAAGTTCAGGATTAAACTTCTCATCGTACAAACCTCTTTAATACATCTTACAAACTAATTCTTGTCCTGGAGCTATCCATTAGGTTTTGTTTCCCCCTGCCCACATGGCAGATGGGGGGAGGGAGGGCTAGATGAGTCGAATTTGTATCCAAGTTGGTAAATTTTCATGTCTGCTTTGCAAGGCTGTCTTTGAAAAATGTAACACACACAAAAGTCCCCTGAAATTTAGAACTGCAAGAATGGGGATGGAAGGGAGAGATTGTGATGGAGTCTGAGGAAGCTGGACTCTCAGGGCATGTAGTGAAGAGGGGTAGGGAGAAAGCAAATTTATAAGAGAGTCCCGTCAGCAATCCTAGTAAGGCTTCCTTGTCCCAATTAAACCTTAAAAAGTGGCAGTGAAGTACAGTGGTTGGAGACTATTCATAGCAGAGTGCCGATAGCAGTTACAATGTGCCACACAAGAAGATAGTGAAACATGCGCATTCTAGCTAGTTCAGGCATTGTTTGTAGCTGCATGGAATGCAGACACAGCCAAGCTGGCATTTGTATTCACACAGCAGCTGGCTCTGTTGCAAAAACAAATACAAATTTGACATGTTAACAACTGCAAAATTTGTGTGGGGTTCAGAAAGCTGGGACTTCAGTCTTGCAGTTCTAGCATGCATGCTCTCCTCTGGGTCTGCATGGAAGCCCCAGCTTTGGAACAGCTGTGGTTCTTTTAAAACTGACCCGGCTATTCCCAAACACCTTATGTTTGGGGGGCGGGGGGAATGCTGATTCAGAACCAAGCTCACGGAGCTTCATAAGTGCAGGACTTAGCTCAGATGAATCACCTTACATAGATAAGAAAAAATTGCCTTTTGGGGAGATTTTGGTGTTGCTAGGATCACTGTCTCTAACTGTCCGTTCCTTTTAACAGTAGAGACTGATTTATCTCCATCCAAAATGACCGTAAATAAAGCATCTGAATTTCGGCCTTATACCACCTCACTTCTTTGTTTTGATTCCTTTAGCACTTGTACAACATAGAATCGGAGATTGAAGAATCGGACTATGATTCCGTAGATGGCAGCACCAGTGGGGCATCCTCCGATGAATGGGAGGATGAGAGCGATAGCTGGGAGACGGACAATGGCCTTATGGAAGACGCCACCCGAAAACTGAAGAGCCGGAGCCTGAGGAGCCTGTAGCGGAAGAGGTGAAAAAGGTAGAGGAACAAGTGCAGGTTGCCGTGGCAATGGCGGTTGCTGATCTAACTGCAGAGAAAGCTGGGAAAGAGGGAGCACCAAAGAGTTTCCGAGAGCTGAAGGAGGCCATCAAGATCTTAGAGAGCCTTAGAACATGACTGTGGAGCAGCTGCTGACGGGATCTCCCACTTCGCCGACAGTAGAGCCCGAAAAGCCCACCCGGAGAAGAAGTTCTTGTACGACATCAAAAAGCTGCAGGAGAATCTGAAGAAGACCCTGGATAACGTTGCCATTGTGGAGGAGAGAAGATGGAAGCTATTGGTGGAGATGGAGAAGACAGAAGAAAAAGCTGAGGCACAGACGCCAGTGAGGTCGGAGTGGCCTAGTGAGACCCCAGTGCTCTGCCAGCAGAGCGGAGGGCAAGCCTGGAGTCACCTTCACAAGTGCCAAGGGGGAGGTCTTCTCTGTGCTGGAAATATGCCCCAGGTGAGTGTGGCACCTTGGGGCTGGACTAAACTCTTCCACTGCCTTCCCCATTGAGACTTCTGTACCCAGCAGGAGTCCCCTGCAATCACTCCCCCCTCTCAACGGCCCTGCTTCTAGGAGAAGGGGAGAGGCGTTACCCACTGGAACTCCTAAGTCACTTGGGAAGGGGCATTAAAGAGGGCTCCTATCCATAGAGGGTCTGGTCTGGGAATGAACCTGATGTCTTGCATGGCTCAGAGCACTGTCACATGTGATGTGGCTGTGGTACAGGTTCCCTTTCTTTCCCCTTTTGGCTGTTCTGACTTGGACGTGCTGCAGCAGTGTGCGTTGTAGGAATCCCTTGCATCAAGATTGGCACTCCAGCTTTGCTAAGGGCTATTGCAATCACAACCTACCAGCATGAAACACCTTGTTGCAACTGAGTTTGAAACGAGCTTTTCTTGACTGGGGGAAAGTGGAGGGCTGGAGGGTGAGAGGCAGAATGCAAATGATGTTCTTGTATCGATTGTGCCTCCTCTGAGCGCAGTGGCCTTGTTGACACAAACCAACTTTCACCTGCCAGAAATAAACAAGAGTGCCTGGTTCTGTGGTGCCTCGGTGACAGCACAGCTTTAGATATCTGGCAAACCTGGACAGGTCAGCTGGGAAAACGTACCAACCTCTGCTTTGAGCCTGTAGCTGTGGAGAAAGAGCTATTAACATAGCGCTTCGGCTGAGGTGTAAATTCTACCCAGATGTGGTCCCAGCGTAGTTGCGTTTAGAGCCTTGCTGCTAACTCGTGGCTTGAGATCTCAAATAACATACAGCCATGTTTCTCCAGCTTCACTGACCAGTGTCTCTCTCTCTCTCTCTCTCTCCTCCCCACAATACTGGGCGCAATTGTTGAGAAGGGAAAAAACTTCCCTTTGAAGGTGTTTGATTTTGGAGGAGGGTTTTCTGTAATCTGTTGGGTTATACGCCCCTCGCTCCTTAGATACCATGCCTTTAAGAAATGGAGTTCCAGCCACCAGAAGCCAAGAAGTTCTTCAGCACAGTGAGGAAAGAAATGGCATTGCTGGCGACCTCTCTGCCTGATGGCATCATGGTCAAGACGTTTGAAGACAGAATGGCAAGTCGTGTGCTCCAGTCTGTTTGTGTGTTAGCATGGTGACTGGGCTTAACCTGAGAGTTAAGGCTCAGGAGGGTTCCAGTCTTAATCCCCTATTCTGAGCTGTCAAGGCATCTACCCTTGTCCTGAAATTTTATAATTACAGTAAATTGGCTCCCTTTACATTTCCAAGAACCCTGGTAATAAACAATGAGTATGTGGGAATCTGATACTAGAATTACTTCACCAAATAAACCTGGGTTGTGTAATTAGGCTAAGCAGGGAGCGTGAGTGGGGGTGGAGAGCCAACAAGGCAGTGGGCATAGCCAGTCCCTGCACCAGCCCCCTCTGAAATCCTGTTTACTCATCTGGGCCTGCAGGGTAGAAGTGTGGTGGGTGAAGTTCAGTCTCTCTCGAGTGAAAGAGCACAGACCAAAGCTAGCAGCCGCAGGAGATCTGCAAGGCTTGAGCTAGTTCTTCCAAGTTCCCAGTTAGTGTTAAGCTAATTAAAGCCTCTATCTCTTCCTCCCCCACCCCCCCAAATTCAGATCTGCCTTGTTACCAGGGCTTGCCTCTCTTTTCCTTGGACAGAGGGCAGCCCTGGCTTTCACTCTAGCCCTTGCCTATTTGTGCTCACATCTCCTCTCTTCACAGGATCTCTTCTCAGCACTTATTAAAGGACCCACACGCACTCCTTACGAAGATGGCCTCTTCTTGTTCGATATCCAGTTACCCAACATCTACCCAGCTGTCCCCCCCTCTCTTCCGCTACCTCTCCCAGTGCAGCGGAAGACTGAACCCCAACCTGTATGACAATGGCAAGGTTTGCGTCAGCCTTCTGGGAACCTGGATAGGAAAGGTAATGCTGTCTTCAATCCCTTTGCACAGCACATGGCTTTTAAACGGAGCCAGACTTCCACAACTAGGCAGTGGTGTTTGCTGCTTCCCGCTGGCCCCAGAGGCCTGACAGTTTTCCAGTTCAGAGAGCAAACTGGGGAATGAGAGTCCAAGCTTTGTGCTGGCCCTGTCTGCGTTGGGCTTGAACCAGGCCTGATAGTTTGGGTTTGAATTCTGGATAGATGGATGGAGTAGACAGAGCCAAAGGGTAGTGTTTGAGAGAGGTTTTGAAAGTGTCTCAAAACTCACGTTTGTCCCTGGAAGATGAGCTGTGGACTGGCTAGTATTAGCGACAAGCCCCTGTCAGGGCTGATCAGAGCTGAGGGTGTGCACAGGGATCACAGTGTGAAGAGGGATCATTCTCCTACCCTTTGGGACTTGGTCTTTCTGGCTTTTTTTTTTGCCTTCTCTGTGGTGAGCAGCCAAGGTATGCTGGAAACAGGCTTAGCAAAGACGTAGGGGCACAGTGAGTTGAGAGAACCCTCACTCTTTGCTTCTGGACAGCTAGGTTCAAGGGAGGTTGTGGGTAGTGATGAATGACTTTGTGGGGTGGGAGGGTCTCTCATTCCTGTTTGGGCACCACAATAAATATCCACCTATTGACACAATCAGCAGGGCTGGAGCGGGCCCCACCTGAGACCCCAGTTCTGGAGCAGTGAGGCAGGTGCCACATACCTGGATTAAGGTGTACAAGCTTCCACAGTATCTGCCCAGGCCATGCCCAGCCTGAAACCAGTGCAGTAAGCCCATAATTGTACCCAAGCCTGAATTGTACCCACAGACCTTTAAAATAGATGCGCACAAACGCAGCTGGAGTCGGGCCCAGGCAGCAAATGTTGGCGTGCGCCTTGGTCACTATTAGCTGCAGTCTGAAGGCTGTCGCCTCCCTTGTTTTCTGTGTTTAAATGCTGACCAGGACAGATGCTGCGTTCGCTGTTGCTCATGACAAGCTGTCTGTGATAACTTCTGTGTGTGTTCTAGGGCACAGAAAGGTGGACCAGCAAATCCAGCCTTCTCCAGGTGCTCATCTCCATCCAAGGTAAATGCAGCTGCAGAGCCGGTGGAGCGTGGAGGGACACTGGGGGGCCCCCCCACTTGCCTTGCTGGGCTGTGTGAAGGAGCACACTTTCCCATCTCAAAGCAGCAGGGGCAAGCACTTACCCATCCCTCTGTTCTTGGCTGCCTTTCCTCCCTGTAACTTTCCCTCACCCCTTTCCCCTCTCTGCAAGAGCAGGCCTCACTAGCCTTTTGCTTGTTGCTCTGTGCCTGGGAAGGTGAACCACAGCCATCTCCAGCCAGCTGCTAATGCCTAAAAAAGCTCCTAAGAGAAAGGTCCTGAGGTTGCTGCTGAGACTGGGTCCTTCTCTTTATAGGCAGTGAGACACCAGCCTCGTTAGCATCTGGTTTATTTTTGCACACATCAGTTGTGTTTACACTGGTTCCTAAACTGCTCTGTGGGCTTTTGAAAGGAAGCACAGGTGTGCCCAAGCCCTGCAGCACTGACTTGCCTGACCAAGACAGCCGGTAATGCTAAACCCTGCTTGGAAACTCTGTAGCGAGCAGTCTGCTGTCCAGAAAGGCCAGGCTTGAACTTGGTAGTATTTGGTCTATGGTATTTGATCTCTCAGCCCTCGGGGTGTCTCTTCCCAGAACAGAGAGGCTGTTTCTTGTCTACAGAACCGATAATCCCCATTTAGAGGATAAAATATCAACTTCTTCTTGCAAACTTCTCTGGATTACCAGAGAGATTTGTTAATGCTGAGAGCTCAGCCTCAGACCTCTCCCTTCTGTTGCCTGGTCATGGGAGAAATGTCATGACCCCACCGTCAGGAGCATTAAAGCAGTCGGGGGCATTGCCAGCAGGGTGGCATTGACCATGTCAACATCATACCCAGGCAGAACAACCAGCCTAAAATGTCAACCGGAGAGAACTCTGTGTGGGTGGCTTGCCCGCGGCTGTGCCAGAGACAGTGGCTGGAAAGGAAAAGGACAAAAGTAAATGTGGTCCAGTCGGCTCTAAAAGCAGCTTTGGGTGTCACTTTAAGGAATGGCTTGATTCTGTTACAACACTTTTTTCATAGTGTTTGGCCCTGAAAAGTGGGCCGCTAACCACAGCGCAGGCAAGGCCTGTGAAATATTTCCCCCTTCACTCACTCTTCCAGTGCCCCTCTGTCCTGGCAGTGCACCTTGTCCCTCACCCCGTGCTGAGCTAGCAACTGTACCTGTTACTAGTCCAGTCATAGGCCTCTACAGTGAGTGGCCTCCACCTGGGAGGTGTTCCTGTAGTCTGAAAAATGACCACCGGCCCCTGCCAGGAGGCCACCAGACCTGTTCTCACAAGTGTCCCAAGCAGAGTCAGAGGCTGGATGAAATGCTGGTGCAGCCGCTAGACATGCACCTGCCCAGATTACCTCATGTTACCAGTCCAGCATGGCAACCTTGCTCTGTTGCTCCCTCTGCCTGCACCCCTGCTTGCCATCTTTGTGCTGCAGGGATCAATATGGCAGCAGCCCAAGTTGGAGGGAGCTCCCTGGTGGGGAAGGTGAGGCCTCAGCACCTGTCAGCAAAGGCAGAGCCCAGCAGATCCCCCTGTAGATCGCAGGTCAGCGTGAGGTTTCCATTTAACTCTTTGCTCTCCCTCTCTCTGCCAGGACTGATCCTAGTGAATGAGCCCTATTACAACGAGGCAGGGTTTGATAGCGACCGGGGCCTTCAGGAGGGCTACGAGAACAGCCGCTGCTACAACGAGATGGCTGTGATCCGTGTGGTCCAGTCGATGATGCAGATGCTGCGCAAACCGGTGGAGGTCTTCGAGCACGAGATCCACGAGCACTTCCGCTGCAACGGCTGGCGCCTGGTTTACCGGATAGAGTCTTGGCTAGAGACCAACGAGCTGGTGGAAAGGAGCCACGAGCACCCCAGTGAGGCTGATTCCTCCTCCCTCCTTTCTGTGTGTGACACCCTGGCCGAGAGCCCGGTTGACAGCAGGGGATTTCAGGGCGAGTACAGTAGCCCCTTGGAGCAGGAGCTGGGGGCCACAGCGGCGGCGGAATTTTCCGACCTGGCACTAGAAGGAAAGGAGGAGCTGGAAGACTCTGGATGTGGAGCCTCGACGCTCGCGGCCAGCGACGGCCATCAGTATTCAGACTCCGAGAGCACGGGCCACGCCAGAGGGCTCACCCTGGCGAGAGACCTAACGGACGAGTGTAAAGCCGCGCAGGACTCTGCCTCGCAGCCTAGTGTGAAACCAAAGAAAAGGAGAAAGAGCTACAGGAGTTTCCTCCCCGAGAAGAGTGGTTACCCTGACATCGGCTTTCCCCTCTTCCCCCTGTCCAAGGGGTTCATTAAAAGCATTCGTGGTGTCTTGCAGCAGTACCGGGCTGCCTTAGTAGAGGCCAATATCCCTGAGTGGAGAGAGGACAAGTGAAACATCGGGTTAGGGGCAGACAGATGCAGGAGAGAAAGGGAAAGCGGCAAGGAAATCAGCAAACGCTGTTCCCAATAAACTGGCATTGCTCGTTCCCGGCTCTCTTCCCCAGTTTGGTGTGTTTTATAAAGAAGGCAGTAGCCCAAATAGCTCATTCCTCGCTCTTTGCTTTCCCCCAACCCCTCCCCCGTTCCTCATGCTCGTTTGATCCTGAAGTGTAAGGAGTTGAGCCTTCCAAAGCAGTCTTGCAGCTGGGACCCTCTGTGCTCTTCCGTCCCCGGGCACCTCTCTGTGCAAAGTGGGCTCCACCCCCTGGCTGCCATGTCTGACCCCAACGTTCCATTTGGGATTCAGCCCTAAAGGTACGGTTACTGTGGTATCCGATGCTGAGAGGCCGTGTCCTTCCATTTCCCTTCACTACCACGTCTTATGGCTTTCTTGAAGTCTGTTCCAGCTTGAGAATACTTAGACATTAGATTCTGGTTGCATCTAAGTCTCCTGCTCCCTACGGGGGTGCCTTCCCATAGCTGGTCACAGACAGATTCTCAGCTCACCCACTCCTTTGTTTGGTACTTACGGTACAGAGATGAAATGCTAGACAGGTTCCTGTTCAGCCCTGGGCAATACCCTGGGGTTTCCCTGTGGTCCTAGCCCTCTGATCTCTCTTCTGGAAGTAATGTCTCCAAAATAGTAAACACATTTCCACTCCCCATCCTCGCCAGACCTGCTTGCACTTTGCAAACTTAGACAAGTCAGCTTCCGGCTGGCACTATTACATCCAGCAGGAGCCTGGGAGCCCCATGTGCACTGCTTCAGCTCAAGTCCAATTGATCAGCAGCAAAGGTAGATCTAGGGTAGATGATATAGCTTCTGTGTGGATGTTAAACCTAGTGCTGCTGATGCTTCTGCACCACTTCAGCTCTTGATAAATTTCTCAGGCTGCAGCTGTTCCTGAGGCTAGCTCAGCAAGTATAGACCTGCACCTGTCGGGGTGTGACTTCACTCCTGCCGCAGTAGCACGGACTCTGCTTCTTTAACAAACACAGCTTTCACTGTGTGAGCCACTGCTCATCCCCAGCCCTGCACAGTCCAGAAGCCAGCAGCATCGGAGACCTTGCATATACATCCTTAATCCCATCGACGGTGCTGCCGGGTAGCTATAGGAAACGGCTAGTGAGACGTGTGCGTTAGTGGAGAGGGGTTTACACTGCGTACTTTGAAGGGGGTATGATGAAAGCAGTGATTATCTGGGGGCATCCTATTCAGGATGTCTGCAGCTTGCTTTCAGGGCTTTCTGTGCACTGCTGGAGACCCCCCGATCAAGCCCTGCTAGATTTGTCAGGAGTCGAGCGTGATAACAAGCTCCCATCCACGCTGATGCCCATTTTCTGCCACAGAGGCAGCCCAGCTGTGTCCTTCCCAGCTGATGAAATGAGCTAGTGAAGCCAGGTTTCCACATGGAAGGAATAACTAGGCTTGTCATTCAGCGGGCTAGTGAACGAGGCTAATTCCTCACAGGAAACCAAACCAATTCTTCCTCGCCAGCTCTCCCACCACCGCTACCCCTGCCAGAGCCGGCGGCTGTTGGGGTTCTAAATTCAAAGCTGAGGGCGGAAGTGTCAGCAGGCTGTCTCACCTGTTTGCAAAGTGCTCCCAGCTGCCTGGATGGGTTTGGTGCTCAACTGCCCATTATCCACTGGAAGAAATTTGATAAGGGCTGTCTCCTGGTCCCATTGACTGTACCCAACCTGCGGTTGGACTTGCCCCCTGGAAAAGGGTGCCACTGGGGCTGGGTCTCTCACACACTGACTCTGGTCTCCACGTTAGCACTGCAGAATCCTTCTCACGAGGTGCCACGATTGCTCCAGAGAGCCGCAGGTCTGGAATTGAGAGCTGTGGGGGAGGCCACATGTTGGTCTTGAGCGGCAGTAGCATTGTGGGGCTGGGGCTGAGGCTGGTGCAGTAGTTCCTGCTATCCTCTATGTTAGCCAGCATTTCATGAGCAAGAAAACCGACTCCAGTGTAAAAGGGCAGGGGTGGGATGCTAACTGACATTGTCCTTTGGGGGTGAGTGAGGCATCTGGTGCAGGGGGTTGTTCCACACATTGCTAGACACCTTACTCACTGTACTGAAGGCCAGACTATGACTTAGACTCATTTCCTTTGGTGTGTCACTTCATTCCTCTCTCTGCAAAGGGATGGGGGAGGAGGAGTTGACAAGCTGCTTATTAGAAAGACACAAGTAGAGAACAGAATCTGCTCACGTTCCTGGGGGTCTCTAGCATTGCCCACCCACACAACACCCTCTCACTCACACTCTCTCTCTCTAGTTGTTTCTTTTTATCTTCTCCTGGAAGGGTGGAGGGGACTAGAGTAGCCACAGCAAAAGCCAGCTGTAGGAGCTGATCTGCTTTGAGGAAGGTGCTGGGAGAAGAGGTGCCATTGTGAGAGCCAGCCTGACTGTATGCCAGATGATTCCTTCCCCCTCCCAAGAAGTCTGCCTCTCTGATCATAACCAAGAGCTTTGTACGGGATCCTGGAGTTTTCAACCGAGAAAGCTCTTGCTTATTGGCCTTGGGGAGGCTCTCCTGTCCCTTAATAGCATTGCAGGAGCTTTCCTAGCTCTTCAGAGCTGTCTGTCCCTAACTGAGATGCGCACAGAGGTTACAAGTTTCTAAGCTTTTGATCATGTGAAGCTCCGGGTCTGAGATTGCTGTTGAGCACACTGCAGCTATGTAATTTTTTTTGGTGTACGTATGTAATATTTAAAGGTTAAAAACAAAATTTAAAAAGGCAAAACCTTTAAAAAAAAAATAAATTAAAAAAACACAAAGCCAAAGCATGATGCATATTGTTAGCCTTAAAACTGGCTACTTGACGCTGCAATGTACAAATAAGAACAGCCTGTAACTGTTTTAAGTGCTGGGGTGGGGCAGGGAAGAAATATTACAAAATCAGTTTGTAGCCTTGATTCTGTACAGTATTTAAAAACAAACAATGGAACTATTACTGAGGCCATGCTTAGAGGTGTGTTGTTCACGTGCAGATGTGAATGCTGGGTTGCTTACCATATATGTATAAAGTGCTGTGTGACTTTTTTTTTTACCTGCAAATTTTTTTTTTGTTTGGCTAATTAAGATGTAATAAAGGAGAAAAAGGTGATTTGCCATTAAATTTTGCCGCTGTGAATAACTATGGTGGTGCTTTTTTTTTCTTTCCTGTGTGGTGAGTATATCACATGCAACAGAACTAAAGATCCTGACACTTTTATTCAGACTGAGGAGGTTCTTGCTCTGCTCTCAATCAATACCACTGCCAATGGGCAGCATGTGAACTCAGACTCGGGAGACCCGAGTTCTGCTGGCTCGCTCACTAGTCTGCTTGGGTGACTTTGGGCAAGTCACTTCCCCTCTCTGTACCTCAGTTTCTCCATCTGTGAAGTGCTTTGAAATCTACTGATAAGTGCTACATAAGAGCTAGGTTTTACTATCCTCAGTGAGGAAAGGTGGCAGAATCTAGCCCTGAGGAAGCTTAGTTAACTGCTCTGTAGCTGACTGGTGCACCTGGGAGCCGATTGAAAGCCCTCTGAGGACAATGGGCATCTTTCGATGGGCTTTGGATAAGCCTCTTCATTTATACAAGGTTCAGGAAGAGCAGCTTTTCTGTCCAGTAGTTAAGGTAACACCAGGATCCAGCTACCTCACACAAGTTCAGCTAGTCTGGTAATGGGGTCTGAGATGCCAGCTTGTTGTCACCCCTAGCTGGCTTGTTCAGATCTAACTTAAACTTGCAGTAACCTGAAAGCTACCACATCAGCTGTTTATGGACTGATGGGAAATGAGGTTTGCCCAGCGGCCGGGGACATGTGCCCACATCCTAAACTGCCACTGTGGATAGAATCTCAGGGGGCATCCTTATCAAAGAGGCCAAGGACAGAACGGCCATAGAGCGCAAGGAAGCCATTCAGAGCAGTGAGATCAGGCAGCAGAGTCGGGGGAAGCTTGCACGTCTTTGGAAAGAAGGTTTCAGCCATCAGTGCTGCTGTTCCAACCCTTTCATGATGCCAACAATCAACTTGCCTCTTGCCAAGCTGACCTTTCAGTCCCTAGGACAACGTAGGAGCTGTGTTTAGAGACCTTGGTACTGCTTGGGCACAGTGCGGTGAACTGAGGCTGAACGACTCAAACCTTCTGACCTAATGGAATGGGGTGATATCTTGGCTCCCACCACCAAAAAAGGGAAGCTGAGAGGGGCTGATGGATGGTGCTCGGGCCTGGAATTTAGAAACTCCTGGGTTCTAGTCCTGGCTGTTCTGTTGATTCTGTGACTTCGGGAGCAAATCACTGAATCTCACGAGGCTTCAGTTTTCCCCATGTTGCAGAATTGGAATAAGGCATTCTGCTCCAGGACGGTGGTGGACTTATGTGCTCTGTGTAAGTACCATTTTTAAGGGGTGATGATGGAACAGGTGTGGTTAGAAAAGATTTAAAGGGACAGCAGCAGGGACAAGGGTCAAGGATGTGAGGAGAAACTAAAGCAGAAATGAACTACATATGAACCTTAATGACTGCCATGAGAGTTCAGAGCACTCTTTAACAGCTCTGCACTCATTGCTCAGATCATATTAAGTATAGGATGCTATGGCAGGAGTTGGAGTGCTGCAGGTTAATGGCACTTGCTGTAGGCTGTAACTGCAGAAGCAAGACGAGTTTAGTTAGCCATCCTCAGAGAGGAGGGAGGCCTGTTCCCAAGCGGCTATTGCCAGGGGCCTACCTTAATAAATGAACCAGGGCGGGTGTACACAAGCACTCCACGTGGAGTGGGAGGCTCCAATGGCTCTCTTCTTGTAAAGATAACAGCAGGAGTATTACGGGGAGGGGAGAGGGGGAGCTACTCAAGGGAGGCCAGGAATCCTTCAGGGAGTTGGTGGGTAACTTTTTGATATGCAATAGGATCTCGGTCTCCCTTTTTTGGTACTGCACAGCCTGACAGATTGGCTCTGAGACAATGAGCTGCTGCCAGGGCTGGCTTGACCTTTTTTGGGCCTGGTCCCAAACGTATAGGTGGGCCCCCATGGAGGTTATGAAGCATGGTGGGGGGGATGTCACTTCCTAGAGTGAGGGGCTATCCCGAGGCAATGGAGCATGGCATGGCAGGGGCATCCCTGCTCCACCCAGCCCAGTGCGAGGACACTGTTTACAAACCGGCAGTTGCCAGATGCACAGTGGCCCGCCCAGCCCTGTGCTGCCAGCATGTCCCTTCCCCTCAGGGGTGGGTCTATGCTGTGCCACACAGCCCCCCGATTCCCTATAGCCAGAGTCCCCCAGACCTGCTATGCCCAGCACCCCCGGACCCCTCACCCACAAATGCACAACACCCTGCACAACATCACCCTGCCTAGCACCCCCCGCAGCCCCACCACAAATGCCCAGGACTCCACAGAACCCCTGCTCCCTAGTGTCCCAACACCCACAGATCTTCCCTGCCCCCTCACAGCCTGCACCTGCCAGGGCCCCACCCCCTGCCTCCCAGCTGCTGGGAGGTGACTGTGTCTGCTGGCCTGAGCTGGTCCTGGGCCTGGGAATCACTCCGGCCCCTCAGGAGTGGCAGGATCAGCTAGGCAGGGCCTGCCCTGGGCCGGCTGTCTCAAAACGCGCTTGCCAGGAGGGCCCAGGCAAGCTCCTCCACCCCAACTGGCTGAGATGGGCCAGGCTTCTGCACCTGTCCCAGGCAGGTCAGCTCAAGGGAGACAGGCGGGGCCCCACAGGTGGTGGGGTCCAGCCAGGGGCTGGAGAGGAGCCCTCGGCCTGAGGAGCAAGTGATGGGCGGCCGGGGGCTGGCGGGGTCTTGGATCGCAGCGTAAGCAGAGCAGGCCAGGCTCCCTGGAGCCACTGGCACCATTATAAACCCAGCACTGGCTGCTGCTCCTGAAGCAGAGAACTCAGAGTGGATGCAAACAGCTGGTGGTTCTTAATAGGCACTCTCAAATGGGGAATACAATGCTCATGGCCTTAAGCCTCATGGCTTTGCCTGCAGCATGCACTACCATTTAAGAGGAGTTTGCACAGTCTCAGTTGCCAGCTGTGTTGGTTACCAAATTCCAGACAATTGACACTGGGCTAAAAGACAAGGATGCTAGATTAGCAGGCCTAGGGGACAGGATGGCTGCTGTAAAACCAGACTCAAACCACCTGGGCCCAACTTTGGAGACCGTAGGAGCTGGAATGCAATCTGCAGAGAAGCTGCAGCTGTAGAATTCTAGGCCAGGCAAGTGCCCATGAAGGGCTCCCTTGAAAATCAAATCCTCCTGCAGAAAGATCAAGGGTTTAGGAATCTAGGAACTTCCTGAAAAACTTGTGGATTTACAAAATAAAATTCCAGAGCTGCTGGAGCTGGTCATGCAGGAAAAGCCTGTATGTGCCTATGTGGTGGAATTCTCCAGAGAATCTTTCAAACACTGAACCAGAACTAAGACTGCAACACTGGTATAGGGGAGACATTTCTACAGGCAGACTTCCTGATCATCTTCTGAAGGGCACATGCTATTGATTATTTCTGACAACCTAATCGCCCAACAATGGACGAAGGAATTAGATGCAGTTAAAATGTTTAGACCAGAGCATCACTGCATCCATTTGTACACCTGGCCCAATGCCATATGGAAAGGTACCTTCCCCCCCTACCCCTTATTTTGGGATAGGGATCCTGCTTGTTACCTTGCCTTGCTGGAGTGAAAATAAATCTGAGCTCTGTATGATCATGATTGGCTGGCAAACAATTAGACTTTTCTTTCCCTGCTTTGGGATCCTAATTGCATAATTTTCAGCTGAATAAATGTGAACAGCAGCTGCTGTCTATGGTTCCTCTGTTGTGGCTGAACATTCTAAATCTGGGTTCGTTACTCTCGCTTTAGAGCCAAAATTAGCGGCAACCAAAAAAATGGTGTCCCTGTATGAAATGGGTAGAATCAGCACTTGGTGGCTGCTCAGTCTGCCTGTACAGCCAGCCCTTTCCCACAAGCTTTTGTCTGTTTAGATCGCATGCCTGCACTGATGCTGGAAGTCTCGGTGTGCTTCAGCTGGCCTGTGGATGTGACAAGTGTGTTCTTTACAGCTATTGCTAGCTACCACAATGCATGCAATGTGGGCCATGGACATGAATGCTGTCTAGGCTTTCATAAGGCTGCCCATCACTCTGGTATCTGACCACCAAAGAATGCTATGCAGTTTGATTTTATAAAGATTATTGTAACATTTCTGATTTTTTTTTTTTAGCCTTCTTTTCCAAAATGTTTCTAAAGAAATTGCTATTGGACTAGATTGGTGGTTTTCCCCTCTACAGTTAAAACATAAGAACTCAATGGACCCAGCAAAATTAAATTTTTAATACCTTGGATTGGGGTGACACCACCTCTCCCAGCGCTTAGCCCACCATGAGTCGTCATAGCCAGTCCCTAGTCTGGAGAATAAAGGGATTTTCTAGCAGGCTGACTGGGACTCTATGCAAATGCCAAGAGGCATTGCATTTTGGAGCAATCAACCCACAACCCCTTGCTGGCGAAATCGGAAAGCAATAACCCCTGAGATGCTGCTGCTCCAAGAAACTTTATTGCTTATTACACCACAGCAATCCCAGGGAGGACACAGTCCAAGCTGAGACTGCCGGGTGCTTAGGTTTGCAATGAAATCAGAGTGCCCACCATATAACAGCCAAGGCCTCCTGATTTGGAAAAGCTAGATCTTTATCGTCTCATCTTAAGGATAAACTCTGTCTCCATGGAGCTTTTGGTAGATATATTTTTCTTTAAAAAAGAAAAATTGGTTCATTATAACAAATGTTGGCCCTAGAGTTTATGGTGGAGCCAGTTCTCATTTCCCCACCGGCCCCAGGGGCTTGGTGTCCACTGTATCTGCTGATGCTGAAGCAGTGCTCGGTCTCTGTGGCACTCTGCTCATGGGGGAAAGGGTAGCGCTCTTGTGCCTTTAGTGTATTGTTGAGCTGTGGGAAGGGAGCAGAATGGCTTTGTCCTTGTGGGGAACCAAACAGCAGAAAAGCAGGAGGCCTGTACTGCAGACAGCCTGGGTTTGGCGAATCACCTGGCTTCAGCTGCGGAGTCCCTTACAAAGATGGGCCAATCTGGAAGCAGAGAAGAGAAGCAGCCCAGCACTTGGGGGTGGTGGAAGAAATATCCATGCAGCTGCTAAGCTGACCTGGAAAAAGCTGTGCCTGTATTCGGGTACCATCACCTGCCACCCACGGCTCAGGAGTCCCTTCCCCTTAGGGATCGCTGTGTCCCATAGGAACTTCCTGACTTGGGGGGGTGAGAAGGGGGCAGGCCAGGCTGTCAGTGTCCCTTCCCCCCTCTCAAACTTACTAACCAAACCTCTTAGTGGTTGACCCATAGCGCCTGTGATCAGGCAGGAAAAGAATTGTGCTGGGAGTGGGACTCGGGAGGTTGGGTAGAGCAAGGGGAACAAGAGACCCCTGTGAACTATTCCAGAAGAGGAGAGGCGCACGGGCTGGAGAAGTGGCAGGAGGTGTAAGCATTCCCTGCAGTGGTCCTTGCCTGTCCTCCCTCAATGCACCCCAGGAATGTGCATGGTCAAAACCCTTTTTGAAGTGGTTTATTTGTCAGGCTGGGGGGTGGCTCAGGAGCTACTGATGATCCTGCAGAGTTGGTTGTGCACCTGGCCCTGCACTGGCTCGCACGCCAGCAGCTCGCCATCCACCGTCATGAGCCCGGTGGAAGCGAAGGGCTCAAGCCGGAAGGCCCTCACGGGGATATAGTGAAGGTGGGGACAGTTCAGGTCCAGGTGAGTCCCCTTCTCCATGGCTAGGAAGATTCTGAGCAGCCCCAGCCGGGAGACCCCGGCTTTCAGGTAGAAGAGGTGCATGGAGCCGTCATGAAGCTTGGCCTTGGGGGCCATGGGGAAGTCAGCGCCCACGTGCGACTGGTAGATGGCGAAAATGGAGATAAACTCCTCCTCAGGCACAATGGTCCAGTGCTTTGGGACTGGCTGGTCGAAGGGGACCAGGAGAGGGTCCTCTGGCCAGGACCCCTCGTGAGGAGGCTCTGGCGCCCCTGGCGCAGGCTGAGGGAGGATATGGAGGGGGTGACCGTTGCTGCATGGCACGTGGTGGCTATTCTGCTCTGAAGGGCTGCCGGGGGCTGAGGAGACCGAGGATGATGTCTCCACGGGCAGGTAGGAGAGGCGGCCCTTGTAGACCTTCAGCCCAGCCAGCTGCTGGATGGTGCCCACGGTGAAGCGGGCTTTGCCCAGTTGGCGGTACTTCTCGCTGGCGATGTCCACGTCAGAGATGAAGCCCCAGCCGAAGCTGAGGAAGGAGAAGAGACGCTTGCCGGAGGCCGTGTTCAGGGAGACCAGGTCCATGGGGGCATACAGGCCTTTGCAGAGGAAATAGGTGCAATTGGTCAGTAGCTCCTTCCTGAAGGCCTGCGTGTTGCTGTAACAGAGACAAAAGCAGGCAGATCTGTTGAGCTGGGAGCCTCACCTTTTCTGAGGCACGCTCCAGTGGTCTGAGTGGGGGAGGGACTCTCGGGACCCCCCCAGGGGCCTGCTGGGAGACTCCAGACAAGTCCCTGCAACTCCAAGGTGCCCCCTTTGGCTGAGGAAGACACTGCCATTGCATAATATCTCTAAGTATTATTGGAACGTGACTAGAGCCACTGGGGGTTTCAAAGATCCCCACCTGCTTGGAATCAACATGATGCTGTCTACCACCAGAAGAAAAGTCTCCTAGAAACTCCACAGGATGGGTTTAAAACCCAACTCCCTGGGCTTGTGCCCCTTTTCTCAGACTCAGCTAGTGCGTCCACCTGTCCTTTTCCTGTCCAACCAGCCGGGAATCACCCCTCTTGGGCTGACCAGCTCACAATGCTCCACAAACAGAAGCATCACTGACCCCCATTTGCTCCCCTGCTATGCTCTCCTTGGAGAAGCCTTTCTCCGTAGGCTGCACCCCGCTTTGTTCGAAGCTCCGGCAGTGGGAGGGGAAGGCAGAATAACCCAGAGGGGCAGTTGGCCAGGCACAGGGTTTGCTTGGTGCCTTTGTTTGCAAGGCCCCGCAGCCCAGCCTGGCAGAAGCATGGCCCTAGATAACCAGATGCAAGAGGAGCAGGCAGCGGTGCACTGATGTTGTCAGACTGTCAGGAGCGATCTGCCTGCATAACAGTGAGGCAGCCAGGCTCAGGGACATGGCAGACAAGAAGCCCCATGGGGCACCGGCATGTGTAAGGTCGGTTGCCATTGACTCTGTCCAGGCCACTGGTTTCGTCTGGCTCGGGGAACCGAAGGGCCTGTCCCCCAATGACACAGCGACTGGGAGCGCATCATTGGTATGGACAGATTTGTAGTGGCAGCTGCCCTGCCAAGAACAGCAGAGCTCTGCCTAACGGCTCTTGTTCCAGCTCTGCCTGAGCCAGACTGCCCTCGCACCACGTCCAGGACACGCTCTGGCCACTGGAGAACAAGGTTGCCTGTCTCAGGAGGCTCGGCTATTTACACACGCACCACGGTAGCAGCTGGGCAATGGGGGCTCAGCAAGGTCTCATCATTTTAGGTATCCTTTGCTCCCCTCCACCATGGCCCAAATCCATGTAGTTAGGGGCCCAATTGCCACTCTCTGAGAGCCCGGGGTGGCTCAGCCAGGAGCTAGCTGACTGCCAGGGGCAGAGGGTTTGCAGCTCCTGGGAGATGGAATCAGCTCAGAGCTAGTAGATGGAGCAAGTCACATCCGCCCTCATTTCTGCTGGGAACCCCCTTCCACTAATTCCTGCTATGGGCCAAGCCAGGCCAGGGACCAGCTGGGGGGAGGCCAGGCATAGCTGGGCCGTGGGCCTGAAGCTCAGAGCAGCTTTGCACAGGAAGCCAGCCCAGGTGGCAGCAGAAAAAAGGCAGATGGGGAGTGTCCCACCTTCCCTTGCTGGTGGAGGAGGGGGCATGGCTAGGGAGAGGGGCAGGGTCTCACTCTGGGAATGCAAGTGACTCCCTGTGGGTCTTTTGGTCGTCAGCTCTTGGCTCCTGTTACCCTGCTGCTGGCTGTTCCGCCTCCAGGCAGCAGCTGAGGGGGCATGGCGGACGCTTTGGTATCGGCACTGCTGTAGAAGCCAGGCAGGGCTCTGGGGGACCGGGAGAGGGGGGTTGTATGCGCCCCTGGTGAACACCAGGCAGGAGGGGCTGAGCTCTTTGGAAGCTCAGGTTCCAAGTGTTACAATGGCGGGTGCTGGGCACCTCGGCAAATCTGGCCTTTATGCAGGTGTCTAGCGTGGAGCTGGGCCATGAATGGAGCCCCAGGGGCGCGGGTTGCTGCAGGAAACGGCTGGCTAGGAAGTGGTTTATGTTGAAGTGAGAGCAAAATTTCCATTTTTTAAAATGTATTTGAATGGGTTTTGACCATTTTAAAAAGCACCATTGAAATGGTAACGGCCACACTTGCTTTGGGCTTTTTGTTCAAAGGGGGCTAGTGATTGGCCCAACCCAACCTGTTACAAAACTTCTGCCCGGTCTGATCTTGGCACCGGAACGGACCATGATTGCGGCACGCTCCCCTCAGCTGTTGCCGCCACACACACAGCTTAGCGTTGTTCTTGAAGGAAGGCAGAACTTGCCCCTAGGCTAGTGAGCAGAACTTGGCCCAAACCCCTATGTACTCTCTGGGCTGCTTCTGCTGCATACCCAGCTCAGCCTGCTCTGGGCAGCAGCTCCCCGGGGCATCTCACTCAGTGACGCCAAAGCACTTGGCAGGGCACAGGCAAATATCACCTCCAGTCTACTAGAGGAAACTGAGGCAGAGAGTTGTTAAAGTAACTTGCCCAGGATTCTGCACTGGGAATGCAACTCTTCTGCCTCCCCAAGCAGGGGCTGGAAGGAAAGTCCAGATGGGGAAACAGAGAGAGCCAGGCCCAGGACTAAGGAGGGTGCAGGGAAGGGGGTTGGATCTGTCGCCATACTAGGGCGAGTCTTCTCTGCGCAGTCAGCTAAACCCCGTACCAGTCTGGGAATTGCTCTGTGCTGGGGGGAGAGCCATTCTCAGGGGACTTTCGGAGGCAGCATGAGGCTCGTCTGGCTTTGTTTGTCTTCCTGAGCCCATGCACCCCCCCGACTGGAGGGAGCAGAGGGGGGCAGGGGCAGAAGGGTCTCTAACCACTAGATCACACTGCTCTCCAGAGCCTGTAATTGAACCCAGGATTCCTGAGCCCAAGCACCCCCACTGACTGGAGGAAGGGGGGCCCATCTCTTCTCAGGAGCACCTATCTGCTTTGCTCAAGGCTTCAGAGACGGGTGAGCTGGGGCCGGGCATTGTCTGGGAGCAGTCAGGTGGCTGAGCAGCGTGGCGGTGAAAGCAAAGCCGCCCGTTTGTGCCCCCACCCGCTGAGCACTGGGCAGCGGGAACTGGGATTAGCCTCGCAGCGGGAGGGCCAAGCCAACTGCACGGGGCAAAGGCCAGAGCTGAGACTGGCAATTTCATCACGAGATGAGAAACATGAGCCAAGGGCTTCCAGTTAAACTGCCTCTGCGTGTCCCTGCCCCTGCCCCTCTCTGTGCCCCAGCCATGCCAGGAGCCGGAGCTACTCCACCGCATCTGGCCCCAGTTTGCTGTGCTGCCTAAGTAGAGTGCAGACCCGCGGGGGCTTGTTGGACTCTCCGTGCGCGCGTGGGTAGCACCGAGCCCAGCAGTAACAATAATCCCAAGCTTTCTTACCCCACTTTTCATCCGTAGCTCTCCGCACACTTTTCAAAGGAGGGCAGAATCATTAGCCCCATTTTACAGATGGGGAAACTGAGGCACAGGGCAGTGAAGTGACTTGCCCAAGGTCACCCAGCAGGCCGGTGGCAGAGCCAGGCATAGGACCCAGGTCTGTTGAGTCCTGTGCTCCATCCATGTGGCCACATTGCTTCAAAGGCCCCCTGCTCTGAATAGGGACCTCCCTCTAGCTGCTACTGAAATGCAAATAATTAGGAGTAGCAGGGAGGCTGAAGCATGCAGCCATTCAGTGATGCTGTTAGCAGAGCAGGAAGGGCTGGGTGACTTTGTGCGGGGGGGAGACGGGGGTTTGGATGGTAACATCTCTGCGTCCAGAGCAAGCCCTGTCCGTAATCTCCTTGCATGTGGGGACAAAAATAGTGATCACACCCTACGAGGGAGCCTTCATCTATTGCGTAGCTCTCGGACATGGCTCTAACCTGGCTTTTCTGTCCACGCATGCCCCAGGAATGCCTAGCTGGGCCACCTGCCTGCGAAGATGGCAACTGCTGCAGGGGGCCTTAGCTTTGCACTTTGCTTTTCGCAGGGGCGGGGCTAAACTCTGCCCTCTTGCCCACCTACACAACCTCACTTGGCAGAATCCAGCCCTCACTCGCTGCCTTAGCCAGGCTCCAGCAGCCCGGGTCTGCTAGGAATGATGCCAGCCATGTGGCAGATAGCACCGGAGACTGGGACCTGGGGCTAGCTCTTGCCAATGGACAGTCCCTGTGGTTAGACAGGCTGCCCTTGGTGTGGGGGAGTCCTTTGCAGTCATTCATTTGAACTAGTTTCCTGTCTGCTGAAGTCAGCGTCAATGGTGTAAGGAGGTTTACAAGGTCTCGGGCGAAACTGACTGCTCCTGGCAAGACAGTCAGTGCCCCTCTGTCAGGGGGCTTCCCTGCCAGGGGCCTGCTCTACCTCTCCACTGTGTGCCCCTTCCCCGAGGAGCCAGCGGTGACAGCTCAGCGAGCAGGGCCTGGGCCGGCGGCTGGCTGAGCCCTCTGTGCTCTTTGTGGCTGAGAAGTCCTTACCCGGCATAGTGGTTGATGGAAGCGGCCAGGGCGTTCCCAGAGCCCCCAGGCAGGGTGCAGAGAGGCTTCTTGATGGCGGCCTGCCAGTCATGACGCTCCATCAGGCCGTTCACCACCTGCAGGGACAGAGCCACACAGCTGGCAGCTTCCAGAGAGCGCAGTCCCATCCTGTCCCTGGCTGCTCTGGGGGAAGGGGAAGGGAATGGACCAGAGGGAGCCAGTACGGTCCTAGGGTCTCTGCTCTGGGAGGGGCAATGCAGCCCCCTGCTCCGGCTGCTCGTGCCCCCCCCACACACACACACAGGCCATGGAAGCCTGAGGAGGTTTTGGGTGCCACCTCCTCTCCTTTGGTGCCTCTGGAAGCTGCCCAGCTTGGCTCCAGAGCACAAGCAGCAGACCCAGGAGCTATTTGTCCCTGGTGTCTTTTCTCCTTCTTAGCCTTTGACAGTGTTGGGGAGGGCAGCGTGAGAGCGTGATCCCAGCCAGGCACAGTCACCATCCAGCCCACGTCTGCTGCTGCTCCTCCGTCCTGCCCTGCAGCGCCGCCTGCTGTTCCAGCCATGTGCCCCACATGCGTGCACACCCTGCCCCATGACCTGCAGCTCCCTCTTCTTCCAGGCCTATCCTTCCCTCCCGCCCCCCAGCTCTGCTGCTGCCCTTCAGTCCTGACCTACTTCCCCTCCCCATTCCAGGCCTGGGGCTCCCAGGGGAGACAGGGCCACCTGTGCTGTTTGGGACGGAGGCTGCTGCCCAGAGACTCACCCCCCTTGGGATCTGAGCCGCCATCCGTGCCCGGCTCTCTGTTCTCCACCTACGCTCCCACTTCAAACTCTAGGGAGGCACAGTGCCAAGCTCTGCACCCCCAGCCACTGCCGGGGGGCAGTGGCTGGAGACACCCACACTCCCTTTGCTCAACTGCCACAGGGTAAAGGAAGGCCAGGCCTGAGGGACTGGCTCGTCTCCTAGTTGCCAGCATAACAGCTGCCTGGTTTCCTGGCTGTCTCCTCACCTCATACAGCAGGCCATCCCCAGCCAGGACAGCCACGGCGTCCCACTGGGATAAGTCTCCAGCCCGCACCAGCTCACGGGCATGATTCGGCCTCTCTGGGGAGAGAAATACAGAGCTGCTGGCAGTGGGGGTGGCATGGCCTCAAGTAAGCATGGGCTGCCGGGAATTGCCATGGTTGCCTCTCCCTGCACAATCCTTGCAGACAGGAGGGCCCAGCCTTCCTGGGCGCGAGAGGAATCAGCCACAGGATGTCACTTGGGCTTCCCAACCCAGGCTCCCAGAATCAGATCCAATTGGCAAGAGCCCAGCCTGGCCCAGGAGCGGGGAAGAGACCCACCAAGCCAAGAGAAGGAATTCTCATGGCCGAGGGCACACGAACCATTGCTCCTAAGCGGTGGCTCCCTGGAGGCCCCCAGGAAGGCTTCATGGGTGCATGGGAGAATGACACTCCCAGCAGCTCCCCCGCCCAGCTCTCCTTCCGCTGCCACCCTTCGGTTCTCCTTGCCGCAAGGTGGGATTGCAAAGCCAGAGGGGAAGGTGCCCCCTTCTCCTGCTTCTTGCCCCCTTCTGTTCACTTGAATACTATGCATCCCTTGGTCAAATTTAAATGAGTTGCACTTTATTTGCATATTACAAGACAGGACTGGTTGAGAGGCTCCCAGCTGAAGAGTTCTCAATGTTACCTGGCAGCCGTGGTGGGCAGAGAGGTAGAAATGAAGGGCTATCAGCTATTATCCCAGGCTGCACAGCCAGCCATGCAGGGAGAGCTCAGCCAGACAGCAGTCCCCTACCCAGTGAAATGCCTTCCCCTAAGCCTGGCAGTGAGGGGCCCCTAGGAGGCAGCCTGGGCGAGGCAGAACCCACTGGGCCCTGCAGCAGGAGCAGACTTACCTGTCACAAAGAGGGTGAAGGCTACGCCGGCCTCGGCCAGCATTGGCTGCACTAGGGAGTGGAACAGCTGCAGAGCTTGCCCCGTTCCGCTCTGGGGGTTCAGCAGCACCAGGATGTGGCAGGGCCACGGCAAGAGTCCCCATGTCACCCCTGAACAGAGAGGAGAGATTTAGCGCCGGCGGTGCCTCTCCTGAGCTTGCTGCATTGGCCAAACCCGGCACAGCTCCCCTGGCCAGGCTGGGAATGGGCCGGATGGGACCTGAGGAAGCTTCCTCACCCCGAGTTTTCAGGGACCTGACACAGCTGTCCCCAGCCTGCGGGGGGAGCCCCGTGCCCTAGCGGCTCAGCCTGACTAACAAGCAGGTTGCTTGGTACTGGCAGCTGAAAGACTGCTCTGACCTGACGCCCAGTTCCACTGACCCCCAGCAAAACGTTTTCTCCACCCTCACGGCTGTGTTGGCAGCGCTGGAGACTGACGTCCTTCTCCATAGCACGGCTGGCCCCAGTCCCCCCTCAGCCGGCGTAGGGGGGGTAGTTAGCCCCCATGCAGTCCTGAGCCAGCCAGTCAGTGCCAGGTGGTTCAAATCTAGTCAAACTAAATGAGGAGGGAGGAGCTTGTGTTACTGCTGGGAGAGGTGGCTGGCTGGGCTCTGCTTTGGGGGGGTTATTTGTTTTCTGCTGGCTGGTTTCCTTCTCTTATCTCCCTGTAGGACGCTGAGGCAGATGGAGTCTAGGCTCATTCCCGAGGGCAGAGATCCCTCCACAGAGCCCAGCTGGCTCCCCATCCCTAGGCTTATGCAGTGGAGCACGTACAGCTCATCTCCCGGGGTAAGAACCTCTGGGCCATGGGCAGGTAAGTCATGAACAGGGATTTGTCATTGTGGTAGATTGAGGGTAATGGTTGTGGGGCAGGTGGGGGGAGAGCTGGGACTAATTGAGGTGTGTATGTTACTGTGAATGTCCCATACCTCACAGGAGCTTGGGAAAGGTAGCCACCTCCCTGCAGCACTAGCCCCAGCCAGTGGCATGGTCAGAACATTGATGGCTTGCGTGGAGTGTTTAGGTGCCATGTGATGGGCGCCCTCGTTAACCTTTCTGTGCTGCGTGGGGTCTGCCGGAGGGGAGAAGCCACGCGTCGGACACTGTGAAACTGCTGGTAAAAGTTTTTTTATTGTGTAAAGAAAACAAGTCTGAATGTAACTTGATTTGGGATCGAGTTCTTGTGCCTTTGTAAGCAGGGGGAGGGGTGCAGGGCATGGCTGAGTATCACTGGAGCTGCTCTCGGGCCTGCGAGGAAGTGGTTTGCTAGATGGTGCTCTGAGCAGTCAGTGACCGGTGGGCAGCACGGCTGGGGGATGGTGCTAGGAGCACTGGTTGAACTGGTGCAGCCACAATGCCGGCATTGCTCCTCTAAGCTAGTGCTGCAGGGGTGCAGGCTGGCAGGGTTAGGAGACCAGCTGGGGACTAGTGTGCTCGTACTAGCAGGTGGAGTGTCTGAACTATTAAAAGCTCTTGTGGGTGAGAGCATTTTACAAGTATGGCAGAGGCCCAAAGCAGTGGACCAGATCGCACCTGCTCTAGTGTAGACAAGGCTCAGCAGCAGAGTTTCCATGGTCACTGAGGGCCAGGGAGAATAGGGTCCCTTGCTGCGTTTTTGATTTATTTAAATACAGTAATTTCATATGGATGCAAAAGGGAGGCCTGGAAGACAGCCTTCCCACACAGATCCCTGGGTGACCTCCCTTGACAGTGAAAAGCCTGCCCTTACACCAGTAACTCTGCCTTCCTCATTTCAAAACCCCAGCTCATTCCCTTTGGTTGGAGTTACAGAGTGAGGGTGTTCATGGCTATTTTATCAGTGGTAGGGCTGAGAGCAGTACCATCCTCTCCCCCAACCTGGGGTGATGCTAGGCAGGGGGAAGTAATGTGCAATACTAGCTGAGCCTCTCCATGGTGCTGCAGGCGTTTTAAGGTTGTCTTGATCCCTGTAGTTCCCCTCTTCCAGGTGAGCAGCATGCGTTGCCATGGCCAGAGAATAACACACTCCTAAAACCCTGGAGCTGCTGAACGCAGCCTTCCTGCTATGCACACGCTCGCACTCGCTTGCTCTCACACACACATTTTTCTGCACATCCTGCAAGAGACACAATTGGACACTAGACCAATGTTCACAACCCCTTGTGTTCCCTGCGGCTCAGGGGACAGGTTGCAAATCAAAAGCTGCAGCCAGGCCAGCACTGGACACCCAAGTTCTTCTTCCCTCCCCTCAGCCTGTGGCTGGGAACAGCTCCCACCTGCTGCACACTTGGCAAGCAGAAGAGGAAGGAAGGCAGGAGAGTGAGAAGGCTTTTGTTTGCGTAAAGCTTGCTGGGTGCCGCTCTGGGCCTAGTGAGCTCAGTAGCCATAAGGAAGAGAGTGGCGATGAAAACTACCAATTGTATGCATCCCCAGCAATTTCCCGGTCTTGTTCCGAATGAAATAGGTCTGGAGAGAGAGGGACCCATGGCAGATGCTTATCGTTCACCTTGTAGTTATCAGTTATTAGTCTCTCATGCTTCAGTTCCATGAGCTAAAGCCCCACCTACACTGTAATTACACCTGAATGAGGAGATGCAATTGTATCGGACCATTGTCATCTGTCCTGCTCACCACACTGTTTCAGCATGAAGTTGGACCTTAAAGGTGGCCACTAACTAAGCTCAGCGAGTAGGACTGGCGTCACTTTACCTGGGGTCTCTCAGTGCATTACGGTCTCATAAGGCCGACACTTCAGGTGCTATCCTCATTACAGATTGCAACAGTGTCGTAAGCAGGTCAGGAGACAGCCACCTTGTCACTGTGGTCTGGAGGGCTCATAAAGCCCTCGCTAAACATAAATGACACTTGAAACGTGGCATTGAAATCTGGGCAAGAAAAAGGTGTTAGAACATGACAGGGTGGACACAGGATGGACAGGAAAAGAGACTCAGGTGGAGGAGCCACATTGCGGCCCTAGGTGATATCTAGGTATCTGCCAGAGCTTAAACACAGTTATAACACAGATGGGCCACAGCCGTGTTTCACAAGAGACTGGAAATGTTTGTACAGAATAGGCTGCCAGAGATGGATGAATGAACGGACCAAATGTAGCCTCGGTGGCTGTCTCTAAACAAAAGCATTGTTTGGGATATTTCACACCTGGGCATGACTGATGGAAACAAAGGGAGTGCTAGTGTAAACAGAACTGGGGTGATTGTGCCACCTTCTGTCCTCGAACTATAGGGTGCAGGCCTAAATACCATGTGGGGTTAAGAGTTCCCAAGCCTGGTTCTCTAACGCTCCTGCTGTTGCTATCACAGGTGAGAGTTTACGCAAGGACATGTGTGTAATTCAGGCTTGTGGCTTGTCCGGGTCAAAGGACACCAGGACAGTGGATGCACTGCTGACCCCTAGAACTCTTCAGCTCCTCCTGGCCCCATCCATACCGGGAGTGGTAACCATCACTCTCCACTGCCTGTCCCTGCTACGGATATAAACAATGTCTCTCCTAACAGATTGACAAACCAACCTAGGGTACAGCCATTGCCCACCTGCCATGTAATCTGGCACAAGGCTTTGGCTGGCAGTTTGTAAAACATAAGCCCCTGTCCTCTCTTGAATGAGGAATCCGTGCCAATAACCACAGCATTGTGGAAAATGGTGGTCATGCCCAGTTAAATGGGCATGCCGTCGACCGAGTTTCCAAGCCGTTGGGTGCTAGCCCTGTTTGAGCTGTACCTCAGACATGCTTTCTGTGGGTGAATTAGAGAGCATGAGACCATGTACACGGTTCAAAAATAGCGGGCAATGTTAACAATTAAGAAGAGCCAGGCTGTCGTTTCTGCCTTTGAATACATCTGTCTCCAAAGGAAACTTTCAGCTACCCTGGCAAGGAATGAAATCCCCCCTGCCCCCCTGAATTCCTCTCCCACAGCAGCTCTGGAGAAGGCTCGCAGGTTAACCTGCAGCCACTCTGCCCTCACGCGGTCAGTCCCCAGGGAGGGGTGCTGCAGGAGAAGGAGGATGGAAGAGGAGAGGTTGTGAGTGTGTTGGGGACATTACACAACTCCAGGAAGGGTACAAGGAAGCTGGGGGACTTGCGCTAATTTGATGACGGTTAGTAAGGAGGAAGGATGATCCTGTACTTAAGGCCTCCAGTTAGGAGTCAGGACTTGTGGGGTGAAATCCTGGCCCCACTGAAGTCACTAGCAACAGGATGCTATTCCCACTCTCCCACAAACTCTGGGTTCTCAGGTGAGTAACTTCCAGCTTGGCTGGCAGAGGTTCTGAGCAGCAACAGCTGCCCTTGGAGCCAAGGGGAGCTATAAATGCTCTCCTTTTCTTAAAAATCAGGCCACTAAATCCTCTGGGCATCAGGGTCTTCATCTGTATAATGGAAACAATCGAAGCATTGGCAGACCTGGCCTTTGCAGCTTCGCTCGTGAGCTCTGCAGGGCCAGACCTGTCATCCTTTGCCTGAAAAGCACCATGCTGTGCGTGTATGGGGCCAGATAGTAAGAGAAACGCCCTTTGGGGATGGGGCTGTCTCATTTGGTATCTTCCACAGCACCAGCCATGGTGCCTGTCGGAAACAAAGCCACCTCCCAGGGCAGGGGTGACGCAGAATTTGCTGATGATAGTGAGCAGCTCTGGGCTCCTGTGGTGCAAGATGGCACAGAAGGGCAGAGTGATTTAATAATTTTATTAAGATGATATTAAAATAAAAAAAATGGTACAGAGTTTAAGCGTAGAAGTTTCTGGTTATCAGGGAATAAGGTACAGATTATCAAGGGATGCAAAGTTCGGTTTAGGATCGGATGACGTGAGGAATACATAATCGGCAATATCCTCAATTGGAGGTAAAAGGTTAACGGGTCAAAGTACAGACATTGAGATATGGGGGTATGTTGTTCATATAATGGCTATGTTCAGGTGTGGAACATAATGAGTGGATATGATGATGGATTTACCCTCATTTGGTGAAATTTAATATTCAGTGAGTTTATGGTTCCAGTTCATACGGTCCAATGGAAATAGTCTCTCGGTCCCTTTCTCATAGTTGATGCATGATGTCGTTCCGGCTCACACTGGTACATCGGTGGCCAGCGAGGCATTCGATGTAGATGCTGTTACACCGAGCTCTTAGCGCTGTTCATCTGCAGATCGTAAAGTGCTTTACAAAGGAGTTAAGTATCATCATCCCCATTGCACACATGGGCTATTGAGGCACAGGGAGGCCAAGTGACTTACCCATGGTCACCCAGCAGGCCATGGCAGAGCTGGAACTAGTCTCTTGACTCCCAGGCCAATACTGCATCTGCTTGGCCTCTGGCACTTATCGGGGCTACCCAAAGAGGGCGGGGGAGAAGGGAAGTATTGCTCTCACTTTGGTAGGGGGGGAAATAGGCCAAGAGGGGGAGGGGCTGGTTTTCAGCAGTGCTGAACAACTTCAAGTGGCTTCACTGGGAATGGAGAGGGTTCAATACGCCCACACCTTGACTCCAGTGTGCAGTTCTGGTTGCCCCATCTCCAAAAAGATATCTTAGAATTGGACAAGGTACAGAGAAGGGCCACAAATGACTAGGAGTCTGGAACGGCTCCCAGATGAGGAGCAATTAAAGACTGGAACTTTTCAGCTTGGAAAAGAGACTACTCAGGGGACGAGGGGGATATGATAGAGGTCTATAAAATCTTGACTAGTGTGGAGAAAGTAAATAAGGAAGTGTTATTTACCCCTTCACGTAACACAAGTACTAGGGAGTCACCCAATGAAATTAATAGACAGCAGGTTTAAAACAAACACAAGTATTTCTTCCCACAACGCACAGTCAACTTGTGGAACTCCTTGCCAGAGGATGTTGTGAAGGCAAAAACTGGAATGGGGTTCAAAAAAGAACTAGATAAGTTCATGGAGGATAGGTCCATCAATGGCTATTGGCCAGGATGGGCAGCGCTGCAATCCCATGCTCTGGGAGTCTGATTGCCAGAAGCTGGGAGTGGATGACAGGGGATGGTTCACTTGATGATTGCTCTGTTCTATTCATTCTTTCCAAGCACCTGGCACTGGCCACTGCTGGAAGATAGGCTACTGGGCTAGATGGACCATTGGTCTGACCCAGTATGGCCATTCTTATGTTCAGTACCTCTGAAAATCAGGCCCTCAGTGACCTTGCTGAAGGTCACACAGTAAGTCAGTGGCAAATCGTGTCCTGCCTTTAATTTCCTGCTTTCTCCACCAGTCCTTGTTGCTGTGCAGGTCTGAGCTGAGTGTTGTATGGTGTGGAGGCTGGATGGGCAGCCTTCAGGCTCCAGTTCAAGCCCTGCAGAACCGATCTACTGTTAACTAACGCAACACCCTCATTTTCCCCCCATGACTCCATCACTGCTGCCTTGTGCCCTGTACCGTCTCTGGCTGCAGGCTCAGGCCTTCACCGAGGGCCATAAAGTCCAGCAGAGACTTGAGTGATTCAAGCCGCAGAATAGGTCAAGTGCTGGGAGATCTTAGCCCTAGTCCATGGAGCGGCTTCAGAGCAGTGCACCCTCGAGGAGGGGAAGGTGGTTCAATGTATGAGAATGGTCAGTGCTGATTGGCCAGACTGAAGCACAGCTGGGGCTGGCCAGCATGGATAGGCAAGCTGGGGATACAGGGTGCTTTAAGCCAAAAGGGTGAACAAAGCTGGAACGTTGGTTTTAACCTAGCCACACTAGCTAGCCCAGCTATGCCCCAGCCCAGTGCCACTACCACCACCACACTAAGCCCTGCGTAAGCATGTTGGAAAGCCCTGTGGCTGTGGGGCTAAGCTGTTCATTACACAGAGGTTATCCTCTTCCTCCTTGAGGCAGGCACTGACCTCCTCTCTGCTCTGCATTCTCCCCTCCAGCACAGGAATAACTCCCATGGACCCACTGAATCCTGGGGGAGGGGCTAATCGGGTCCCCAGGGGTCCAGCTCTAGGGTCTAGTTTACAAAGCTGCGACAATGCATTTATCTCTGGGCGTCCAGAGAAGTTGGGGGAGGTCAGGGGAGCTGCTGCTGATGGTGTAGCGTGCTAAATTTGGAAGCCAGCAAATTCAAGACTGTTTAGAGTGATAAAGTGAAAAGCAGCATAAACTGGCATGTCTTGGCCCCTTTCTCTCCCCTCCTGATAAGCTGCTCAGGAGGCTGTGATAGGATCTGTGAAATCTCCTCCACCCCAAGGGGAGAAATTCAAAGGAAAGAGAGAGCAACAAGGTAACACCTTCCATTAAGCACCTGACATTTGCCTTTAACCTAGATGAACAAGATGCTGTAAATACTAGTGAATAACTAAACAAAGGAAACCAAGCATCTGACAGCTGAACTTGGAGATGGGCAGAGACAGCCAGGAAGTTTCTGCCAACGGGTCACATTTCAGAGTGAATGCACTGGAGCTGCGATGGCTCTCCTATTGAGTTTGCTTTCCTTAAACATGGTTAGTGTATGGATGGGGCCCCATCTACCCTACAAGCCTGAACTATCTACTAACCATGGCCCGAGTGCAGGGTAGGGAAACTGGCCATATTGGCCCTGCGTCTCTGAACATGGTAGAAATGGCAGTGTCGATCTGTATAGCTAGGTGCTTATATCCCCATTTTACAGATGGAGAGATGAGACAGATCAAGGCAGAGTTGTTCAGAGCTCCTGGGGATTTAGACACTCCACTTGCTGAAGTTAATAGAAATTGTGTGTCTAAATCCCTTGGGTGGCTTTGGAAAAAGTCTCAACCTAATTGACTTGTCCCAGGGCACACAAGACGTCCGTGGCAGAGCCGTAGGTTGAATCTAGATCTCCTGAGTCTCAGTCGCTGCCTTAACCACTAAGCCTTCCTCTCCCCTCCTAGAAAGCCATTCTCCACAGCAAGCGCTGTAGGATAGGGACACGTGGCTCTTAGTCCTCTGACTCAAGCTCAGATTTCCTGACCACACCAGAGAGAGAGAAGGCTGATATTGTCAGAAATATTTGCTTGGTCATGTTCTGTGAAAACTAGTCACCAAGGAAGCAGCCCATGTTGCACAGCTGGGGAACTCGGGCACGGTTCTGTACAAACAAATCCCGTAACCTTACGGACCTGTCTGCACTCTGGACACAGTGTCAGCCAGGGGAAAGAGCGTTTAAAGCAGGCCTGGGCAGCCCTGGCATTCCAGGGTTGGCAGGGGGACTAGTCGAGTTAGAAACCTCACCTTAACTGGAGCAGGAGTTTAAACACACACGCTGGCTTTCCACCGCAAGAGAAGTCTACACTCCACGCAGCGTTAGGGGTAGAAGGCCTCTTCCCCCCACAGACGAGGCTGGCGCTAGTTGACGCCGTATTGATGGGGTGGGTGTCTAATACAGATTTACAATTTCTCTGTCATCTCCTCACCCCTGAGCCCTTTCTCACCGCGTCTCCTTAGTGAGTCACAACCGCGACTGCATTCCGGTTTGGGATGAACTTGTGCAAGTGGCTTGATGGACGGTGATGCTCCCAGGCATGGGATTCCTGTACAACGCACTCTCGTGATCTCAAGGGGGACATCAGGTCTGGTCCAAAACACTTGCAGCACAAAGAAAAGGAGTATTTGTGGCACCTTAGAGACTAACATTTATTTGAGCATAAGCTTTGATGAGCATGAAGTGAGCTGTAGCTCACGAAAGCTTATGCTCAAATAAATTTGTTAGTCTCTAAGGTGCCACAAGTCCTCCTTTTCTTTTTGCGAATACAGACTAATACAGCTGCTACTCTGAAACTTGCAGCACAATAACTGAAGCCCCTCTGTGGCAGATTCATGGCAGCAGGCCCACCTGTCGGGGCCAGAGCTGGGGCGGTCTGCCCACCCAGCAGTAGCACACCGGTTGTGTCCGAGGTGCCTTTCATTTATACACAGTGGGTGAAATCCTGGCCCCACTGAAGCCTAAGGGAGTTTTGCCGTGCATGTCACTGGGGCTAGGATTTGACTCTGGGGCCTTCTCTACAGTGTGGACATGGCTCTATTGGTATTAAAGTGCTTATACCAATCCAGCTTGTGCCAACTCAGGGCACTGGCATAAGCATTGCCGGTATAAGTTATACTAGGATAACTGCATCCACATGAGGCTTTTACCAGCATTGCTCCATTGGTAAAGCTTTCAGTGTGGCCCAGGTTTGAGACTAAAGTGCAATTTACAGACTTCTGCTGGCACAGCAATGTGAGTCCGGGGCATTTGGGGGGGGGAAGTGATCCCTGACCCACAGAGCGGGACTAGCAGAAGCCCCTTGGTTAGATGCAGTAATACTGGCAAATTGCCACCAGTGCAGCTTGTTTTGCTCATGGTGGTGGTTTTACTAGATGGAAGCATTGTCAGCATAGGCGTGTCTCCATATAGGGGCTCCTTGGCAGGAGAGCACATCCGTGTTCCTGTACCGGTGCAGCGCTCTTAGCGTAGTCATGGGCTTACAGGCAAAAACTAAGCTTTTGGGGGTAGGCAACAGGCGCCCCATGCAGCTGTACAGTGCACAACGGGGCAACAAGCCCAGTTAGCATCTCTCGCCACTACAATCAAAGCCTGAATGTCTGAGTGCGTTCCTAAGTGACTGGGTGCCCTATGTGACAGCACGCGTTCGGTTATTCATGCCTGTTGCTGGGGCTGGGGAACAGTGCTGCGAGTACCCTGTGCAGACAAAGGCAGAACGAGGAGGAGCATAGAACCCACCACCGTGCACGTGCCAGTCCTCAGCTGTGCCGTGCTGGGGGGAAGACTCCCTCTTGATCAGCTGCCTCTGCACAGCCGGAGACTTGGGGACCCTTGTTACAGAGAGCGCTCTCCAAGGCTGGCTCATAAACAGCAGCCCCACCATGCCGCCACCCTGCCCAGGCTTGTGCCAAGGGATTTCGGGAAGCAGCTTGTTGGCCCCACCCTCTGGTGCTCATTATCAGTTCTGAACAGACACCCTTCTGCATAGAAGAGGTGCAGGGACCAATATGCTTTCCCCTTTATTGGGGCCCCTAAACAGCCCCCGCAGAGCAGAATATAACCCCATCAGAATAGGAAGAGGACTCCATTGCAGCTAGTCAAATACACTAATCTATGACCCCAGCTTGTTCCCCTGTAAACTTGATTTTGCTTTTTCCTCAGAGTGGTTTTGCTTTGCCTCTCTTGAAAATGAGGTTCCATTAGCACTGGTCCAGCGCTGTCAAAGCTCATGATATTTGGTGTCTTCATAAAGCCCCAGCTCCTGGAGTCAGGTGATTGAGAATCTCAACGTTCATTGACAGAGTGAGAGTTTAGCTCCTGTGGCTGTGGAGAAATGCTAGGAAATATGAAGCGATGACACCATAAAGGCTCAGAAACCAGAAGGCCAAGAAAAAGAGCCCACACATTTAGAATCATAGAAGATTAGGGATGGAAAAGACCTCAGGAGCTCATCTAGTCCAAGCCCCTGCTCAAAGCAGGACCAACCCCAACTAAATCATCTCTGCCAGGGCTTTGTCAAACCAGGCCTTACTTATTGTTTTAAAACAATCTTATGATTTTGTGGGGCCTGATTCATGCTCGTTGAACGTGTGGGCTTGGCAATGCTGCTGCTTCGATTCAGGCATTTGGCTCCATTAGTCCAGCGCTCCCCCCAGCATGAGGTGCCCACCTGTGTCGAATCGTGGGCAGCTTGGTGACATGCCCAGGAGGAGACCCCACAGGTTTTGAAGGAGTGGGCCTGTTCACAATTGGCTCTTAGGCATCCACAAGGGAAAGCTGGGCAGTGGGGGTAGAAAAGAGGTGGCCAGGGTCCTAGGCAGCCTGTGTTCTGATCTTGCTGGGGTCATACTTGTGGAACTTGCTTTCACCCCGACCGAAGCGTCCTGAGCCTCTTAGCACTTGCCGGGGGGAAACTGCAACAGCAAAGCCCCCATGCTGGTAGAGGAACGGCCGAGGTGGGAGGTGGCCAGGATCCCTCTGCTGAGCCCTTCCAGGGCACGAGAGAAGAATGTGGCCATGACAAGCAGCTAGAAGGTACTTCCAGAGTCACTGGCGTGGGGGTCTGGCTATTGATGGGCTTTGCCAGTCCAGCAGCAGAAGACCGTGGAGGGACATTACAGGTGTATCAGACTGTGGAGGCCTCTGCGTATCCCTCCCATCTATCGCTCAGAAGGCAGGGCCGGTGAAAGATGCCAGGATTTGATATGAAGAGACTACCCCAGCTGGACCCTTTGGCATACCAAGATCTAAGAGATGCTCACAGGAAACTACAAGATTTCGACAGCCTCCCTTTCTCTTGAGTAACTCTGGGACAAAGGGCACATTTGACGTCCCAGCGGGACAAACACATACATCTGGCAGCCTGGTTCCTCTTTCGGGGATCAGATTAGAACAGCCGGCAAGCTGAGCGTGCATCAGCAGACAGAGGCTGAGGCGGGGAGGGACGTCTGCCCTTTCAGAGAGCCGAATTTTCCTTCACCCCCTTCAATCACAACCCTCACACTGAGAAACCGCTGGGTGCAAAGTTCAGCCTGACTCCCTTTCTCCGAAATAAACTGGCTTCTATGTGTAAGAAGTAAATGAACTGGTAGGCTTACCAGCGGGCAGCAACACCCCTATTGAGATCCTCGTACAGCCCCATCTCCGCAGTAGGAGTGCGCCAGTGATCTAGCATTTAAAGTATCTACCACAAAAATAGCTCCACAACAGATTGTGAAACGCTGCAGGGTGGGGAATGAGAATCAAAGCAACGATCTGGCATGTCAATATCACAGCAATGGCCGCGGTGAGGTGCCTGAATTAGTTGGGAATTGGGACCAGAGTATAGATTGTTTCACTTCTCCATTGCTGATTCCAATCCATCCCTAACCAACACTGAATGTTGTTACCATCTTGAAGAGTAATGAACCTTGTTACTACCTGTGTGAATAGAGCAGCTGGTCTCAGTTCGGATCCCCGGCCTGCATCACATTAGAAATCACTATCACAGCTGGCAAGTTCGAGCAAGGACAGAATAGATCCCAAAGATGGAGCTGCCTTCTGCTCTTTAAGGTGGCCTCCCAGGCTAAGCCAGAGGCAAGATTGCCCTGCTCATGCCTCTGCAGTTTCTCTGCTGGGGAGGGTGTTGGTCTCCACTCCAGCATCCTTCCTGAGCGCGAAGTTCATGTTCTTTTTAAAGGCAGGGGAGAGACACCAGGGCCACATTTCTTAGAGACCTAGTGTTAAAGCAGCCACATAAGCACTCCTGAGCAGGCGGTCTGCTCAGTCCTTGGTCACTCAGCAGAGACTGACTGATGTGGGGTTGGTTCTGCGATGTGGATGCTTGTCCACTAGGAGCTGATGGTGACCCATCAACTCATTTCACACAGGCCAAAGAGCAGCCCTGCTGGGGAGCCCACACTAAGGCCATGTCTACACTACAGGGACTAGTGGAATAGGTATGGCACTGTAGCTCTGCCAGCATCGCTCCATTGTGTAACTGCAGCCTACAGAGGTGGAAAGGTTCTTCCATGGCTGTAGGAACTATCACCTCCCCAAGTGACAGGAACTAGGTCAACAGAAGCATTCTTCCATTGAGCTTGCCGCATCCACGGGGGGATGGGGTCAACGTAGCTATGGCACTCCGAGTGTGGATTTTTCACATCCCTGAGCGCTTTAACTATGTCAACCTACGTTTTACAGGTAGACCAGGCCCAAGCCAGTAATCTAGAGGTGACAGTCCCCACATCCTGTTACCAAGTCCCTGAGCCGCGCAGCCCCAATTAAACTCCAGACACTTTCATAAGGAACAGCATGCTCAAGGAAGTGCCATCAGCTTGCTCCAGCCGACGGAACCGTTCTCAGGTGCTTGTGAAACGTT